>NC_091466.1:30283783-30635051 GCF_027789765.1 Dendropsophus ebraccatus
AGTACACATAATAGCACCTTTCCCCTCTTTGTTTCCCCTGTGAAAAGAGGAGGGAGGTGATGATGTCACAGCAGTTGAGCAGAGACTGCCTCTTTTTTTCAGCAGCCGGCTTTCAGGCTGCTTTTACCAGCAGTTTCCTGGTGGAGCTCCCCCTGGTGGTCATCACTGGGAAATATGGAAAATTAGATTGTTAATTTTTCATATTTCCTTAGATGTAAAAAAAATGAAAACCACATATAAATTAACAAAAAAAAATAACAAATTCAGTTTTAACACTTTCAAAATTTTTTTTAACTTTGCGACACATTCCCTTTAAAGGGACTGTACCATCAAGCCTGGGCTGAAGCAATGGAGGCGGGCTGACCCACCCCCAGTGGGAGGAAACCTCTGCCCCTCTGACACTGCTCCATTAGAATCAATGGAGCTGTATCATAGAGGAACGGGGGTTTCTTCCTATTGGGGGTGGGTCAGCCCGCCTCCAGTGCTTCAGCCCAGGCCTGATGGTACTGTCCCTTTAAATAAAAATTTCCGCTAGACCTTTAAGTGAGCAGGAAGTCCTGAGCAGGGTTTCTGGCAACAGAAAAGTCTGAAATCATAGGTCAGAAACCATAAAAAGCAACTCGAAGTGACACATACACTTTAAGGAGTACCTGTCACTAAAAAACAACCACACTGCAATGTGCTCCTCTCCCCGCCGAGTCTGTCTGACCTGAACAGCCCTATAGATTTACATTATGCAGCTCTCTAATACTCGTTCTGATGATTGGTCGCTGTCTGAACAGTTAAAGAGTCACTGTCGTATTTTTTTTTTTTGCAGAAATCAATAGTCCAGGCGATTTTAAGAAACTTTGTAATTGGGTTTATTAGCCAAATCTGCCATTATCTGCATGTAAAAAGCCTTTTCCCAGGTCCCCCCCTCCTTCCTCTTTTTCATCCACTCTGAAAAATCTGAAAATTGTGACTTGTTGCAGGAGACGTACCCTGTCTGTTCTAGGGAGAGGGGAGGGGGGAGGAGGAAGGAGGGAGTTAGCCGGCAGCAGAAAGCAGATAACAGAGGATTACAGGCACGGAGCTGGGTGACAGCTGTAATCTGAGCTCAGACAGGTCACTGGTGATGTCCCAGGAGATATCCTGTGAGGGATTTGTAGATTAACTCTTTGTTGTCCTGTTTTGGTCTTTTCTTTAGCTCTCTCCATAGGAGAACAATGAAGACAGGGGGGAGAGCTTCAAACTGCTTTTTCATGATAAAAAAGCATTTTTCGGATAATAAACCCAATTACAAAGTTTCTTAAAATCGCCTGGACTATTGATTTCTGCAAAAAAAAAATTTCACGACAGTGACACTTTAAAACCTTGACTTAAGTCTTAACAGCTACTTTTTAAAATGGGAAACTGCACAAAAGCCACTGTAGACCAATGAAATGGCATACGTTGGGGAAGCCTCCTGATTAATACGACAAACAAAGTGCCAATTGATGCAAAATATGCTGCAAAAGAGAACAATCTACTGCAAAAATTCAAGTGTGACCCTAAAGTAATGAAACCCAACTCAATTATACACCTAGAAAGCTGGGACGTTACATAGGATTATACTGATATTTCCACTAAAGAAAACCACTGTAGAAAGTGTGGTTTCCTTACATGGCACACCATAAGCAATGGCACTGCATGGAGACTGTTTTTTTTAAATACTATTGACACGCAGCGGAGCACAACATACATGCACACTGTGCACACAAAGCATTTCATTGTTTAATACAATACAATACTCTGCCGTTTTTTAATAAACATCACTGAATAAACATGTCAGCTTAAAAACTCCTGCAAAACCTTAGACTACAATACAGGGGGACTGTGCCAATGTGCCGCCTAAATTACTACCCTAACACCTGATGCTACAGTCAGGTAGGTTACACACTGTCATTTGGACACATTTAAACTCCCCAAAGACCAAAGCTGTAGACTCAGCATAGTCAGTGTAATAAAGATAGTAACTGTGGATACATCAGGCCTGGATAAACCACCTTCACATGTCTGAGCTACTAAGGGGCTACACATGGACATCTGGAGCTGAACTCCTGCTTTATTAGGCTATGTTCACACAACGGCTTTCCATGCAGTTTTTAAAATGACAGCCATCAAGATATAAGGCCTACAGCAATATATTAAAGCGGCCGCTTGACTGACAGAGGGATCGGTCATGCGTCCGGGAAGCACGATTAATCGGGACTTCAGAAGGTATCATAGACACCAATCTCACTGATCAGTGTTTGCTTCTGTAGACGGCCCCATACCTGGCTGTCCTATAAGACTTTTAGGGCTAAATATATGCAGCAGCATGAAAACTTACATTTATGACTAATCTTATAGGCAATTTTTATTTGTTATATGACTTTTCCCACAAATCTACAAAAGCTTTCAGTGCCATTACACAAAGTACAAGTGACATCTGCAGCATTCCCTCCAATCATCTCACTCCCAAGCATTGGACGGCACTTGCTACCATGTAATGTAGGTTTTCAAGGAGACAGGAGGCAAGAAATGTCATGCAGAAACAGACCACACAGTGTGTTTGTCTTACTATGGAGACACATAGATAAGCATAGAAACTGTAAGAATTATTTTAGAGGGAATCTCATCACCAGACCACCTACTGCTCTGGCAGAACCACTGGATAAATAGCACTGGAAGCATTCAGAACTTACCTCGGTTGCATTTATCCAGGCCAGGCTTATTTCCTGAGCCCTATAGCAACCCTATGCCTCGGGGCCCCTTCACAGATTTCCTGACCCATAGGTTAGTATTGGGCAAGGTACCCCTCTGGATTTTCCCTAAAGGGTGTCCTTTCAGAAAAATAGGTCAGAATTTTTTTTTAGAGCCGTATGGAGGAGAACCAGAATTGCGGACAGCTCCGGATGTGCCGAGTGCTGCATGCATAGTGCTTGGCCCTGAATATACAGAAAAGCAGTGCTGGGGCTCAGGAAACAAGCCCTGCCTCCTTGACACTATTCATGGGTTGAATAAATAACCTTAATATGAAAACAAAAACAAAGAAAAGTAACAGGGGTATGTTCTTAATGTTTTCAATTATATCTATCCAGCAGTGCCACCACCTGAGTAGGCCCTCAGGGGTGACAGATTCCCTTTAAAGGGGTTGTCCGGCGATAAAAAATTATTCACAGAATAACACACATTACAAAGTTATACAACTTTGTAATGTATGTTATGTCTGTGAATGGCCCCCTTCCCCGTGTCCCACCACCCCCACCTGTGTACCCGGAAGTGTGGTGCGCTAAACATTACCTGTCACGTGCCGACCACGGTCTCCCATCCTCAGCAGTGACGTCTTCTTCGGGAGGCCGGCGGATCTTCCCGAGTGCCAGCCGCCCTCTGCAGTGTCATCCGAAGCTCAGCCGCGATTGGCTGAGCATAACTGTGCTCAGCCAATCGCGGCTGAGCGGCTGATGACGCGGCCACGTCATCAGCTGCTCAGCCGCGATTGGCTGAGCACAGTTATGCTCAGCCAATCGCGGCTGAGCTTCGGATGACGCTGCAGAGGGTGGCCGGCACTCGGGAAGATCCGCCGGCCTCCCGAAGAAGACGTCACTGCTGAGGATCGGAGACCGTAGACGACACGAGATGCGGTGAGTATAATGCACCACACTTCCGGGTCTAGCGTGGGTGGGGGGAAACACGGGGAAGGGGGCCATTCACAGACATAACATACATTACAAAGTTGTATAACTTTGTAATGTGTGTTATTCTGTGAATAATTTTTTATCGCCGGACAACCCCTTTAATTTGTTTAGGAGATTTTTTATTAAAACCAACAGGTGAAAAGTGGTGTACAGGATTTTTCTCCACATTTATCATGTGTTGTATAGACAATTCAAAGACCTCCAGGCCTAAGTAGTAGGCATTACCTCAGCAAAGGGGTGTGGCCTAAGGTTCACACTGTGCCAAAATCTGGCTCACAATTCTGGCATCCTTAAAGGAAACTAATAGTTGATCTATCCGGCCTTCAGATCAAACACTGATAAATATGACGCATTTAAACACCATCTAGTGTACGTTAAAAGTTAAGTGACAAGGTACATTCATGGTTTATGTTGTTGGAGCCTAGATCTAGGTAAAACCTGTTCAGGCCAGACAGACATGTCACACAAAGAAAATCAATTTAATACATGGAATTTATTTGAAGGCATAAATAATGCAGAATCCCCATACTGCAACATTGGCAGAGCCCTCCTAAAGGTGAGATACATTTTTTTTTTTTTAAATTCTCAATTTTATTAAATTTTCCAAGCATTTCACATAAAAGAAAAAAAAACAAAAAAAACAGTGTAGACCACACCCCTTAGGGCGGAACAGTGTTATTGAGAGAAGGAACTCATTTAAACCACAACAGAAACATCTAATGTATATGGATATAAAGGCACTTTACACCTCACAAACTCCCTATGGGGGAGATCATGCCCGGGGGACAGAGAGCCCGAGGCATACAGCTGCTCTGGCGGGGGGCCCCAAAAGGGAACCACTAGAGGAGACCACTAGAATAGAGAGTGAAGATGAGGAAGAGAAAGCAGAACGAATAAGAGGGGGAGGGTCGGGAGGGGGGGGGGGGGGGGGGGGGGGGGGACAGGCAGGGCCGCTCCTCACTGAGCCAGCAAGGTCCTGTACTCATCAGTCTCTGTGAATTGGTCCCAGTAGAACCACGTCCGAAAAAACTTTGCGTTGTGTCCATGCAACTGGGCCGTAAGGTCTTCCAGATGTTTGAGATCCTCAACTTTTCGGATCCACATTGCTATACTGGGAGGATCAGGACGGCGCCAGAGGGCCGGGATACAGGCTCGTGCAGCATTAATCAGGTGTCGGAGGACAGAACGGCGGTAAGACTTGAGAGGGATATCTGCAATATGCAGGAGAAAAAGCGCCGGGGAAAAGGGGAGCTGGCGGTCTGTGAAAGTAGAGGAAATACGCCACAACTCCTTCCAGAAAGGTGCCAGTACGGGGCAACTCCAGAAGGTGTGTAAGAGGGTGCCTTCCTCGCTGCAGTTTCTCCAGCACAGTGGCGGAACATCCGGTGGAGTTGAGTGGGAACCTGGGAGAGTAGTTTGTAACCCGCCTCTTGGAGGCGCGAAGAGATGGAACTGGAGTGGGTACAAGTAAGGACCCTGTCAGCCTGAGCCGCCGATAGGGAAATATCTAAGTCTTCCTCCCATGCAGTGAGAAAGGGGGGTGGCGGTTGTTCCGGTGGGGAGCCCAACAGAGTGTATAGAAGAGAGAGGGAGTGTCTAAGTGAGCCAGAGCCCAAGCAGAGGGTTTCAAAGTACGTGGAGGGGCAAGCAAAACCAGAAGGGTTCGGTAGCGAACAGAGGAAATGGTGGAGTTGCAGGGCCCTCCAGAACCCCAGGGGAGCCGGGTCAGAAAGGTCCCTAAGGTCAGTGAGGGATAGCCACGCCGAGCCATGAAGGAAAGCAGAGGCTCGGAAGGCGCCAGCTCGCGACCAGGTCCGGAAGACCGGGTCCTCCAAGCTAATCGGAAAGGCAGGGTTGCCCAAGATAGGGAACAGAGGGGAGGGGTGACGGGCCAAGAAGCCAGTGGAAAGGTGCTTATGGCACATCTTCAGTGTGGGAACGATAGTGGGATGAGAGCCGGCAAAGCGCGTGGAGGCCGGGATCCACGGGGCTGCCAACAGTGGGATTGGGGAAAGTGTCATTTCCAGGCCAACCCACAGTTTAGTGGGGGCATGGCGGTGCCAATCAAGTACCCGGGTGAGGTGTGCTGCTGCATAGTATTGGTTAAGATTGGGAAGAGCCAGACCTCCTTTCGCTTTCGGGCGGTATAGGATCGATTTGGCGAGGCGAGGTTGCTTGTGTGCCCAGATAAATTTAGTGAGGAGTGTAGACAGTTGCCGGAAGTAGGATAGGGGGACCGCAACTGGAAGGGCTTGAAAAAGATACAGCAAGCGAGGCAAGACGTTCATTTTGAATATCGCGCAGCGCCCAAACCAGGTGAAGGTACCCCCATGCCACTTAAGCAAGTCCGCTTCAATGCGCCTGAGCATGGGCAAGACGTTAACTCTAAAGAGGTCTGCTGTTACGGGAGTAAGTTGAACTCCCAGGTACATCAGGGAAGAGCACGACCACCGGAAAGGAAAAGAAGCCTCTAAGGAGGCTGCGACAGCGGGGGGAAGAGAAAGGTTGAGCGCTTCCGATTTTTGCAGATTAATTTTATAGTTAGAGAGATATTGGTAATGAGAAAGCTCAGAAAGAAGGTTGGGCAGGGAGACAAGAGGTTGAGAGAGGAAAAACAATAAATCGTCTGCTTAAGCCGCAACTTTGTGGTCCACCGACCCCCCTCGAACCCCAGCAATGTTGACATTGTTCCTGACATGTCTAAGGAAAGGTTCAAGGGTCAAGATAAAAATGAGGGGGGATAGGGGGCAGCCCTGCCGTGTCCCGTTGGCAATGGGGAACGCGGAAGAGAGAAGGCCGTTGACCGAGACCCGAGCCGTGGGCTGAGAATAGAGAGAGCCAATCCACTCCAACATACGCGGACCGAGGCCCAAATGTTTAAGTGTGGCAAAAAGGAAAGGCCAGCTGACCCGGTCAAAGGCCTTCTCGGCGTCCGTGGACAGGAGCATGGAGGGAAGGCCCGCAGAATGAACATGGTGGATAATGTTAATCGCCCTAGTGGTGTTATCCCGAGCTTCTCGGGAAGGCATGAAGCCTACCTGATCCAGATGTATAATAGGCTGGAGCAAAGGTGAGATACATCTAATACAGAAGTCAGCTGAGGGCATCCTGAGGGCAGAAGACCACCCCAACTTCAGCTGCAACAAACTTCAACCATACAAGGCATAGAAAATGTACAGAATTTAGAATCAAACTGTACTTGACCACACAAACCACAATCAGCTGAACGAAGAGGGATGAAAGCAGCAACTCTGTGTTCATGGAAAGCTGTATCTTAATGTCTTCTTCCAGCTGCAGCAAGATTATGTGCTTTAATGTTTTTCTGAAGTTGATGAAATCACAAGATGCTTTTACCTTAAAGTGTCAGTGGCATTATAACTTTCTAAATCTACAGAAGACGTGATCTAAAGCAAGTTTGCCATTTACATTCATCATTTTTTTAGTTATTTTAGTTGTCACTTCCTGCTTTCTGACTTTTTTTTCTCAAACATGAAACAAAAAACAGGAAGTCCTGTGTATCCCAGGTCATCTGAGCGCTCACAGAGAGAAGGCAGTCATGTGACTGATGGACACATTGAGCTGTGACTCTGTACTGGCCGAAGTTCCTGTGTTTAGTCTGTTTTGGGTTTTTTTCAACCAGTACAAGTCAGAAAATCTTCCTTCAGGAGACTGGACCTGGATTTCTCGTAAGTTCAGCTTTGTTTTACAGCAGGATAACAAAATAATGAATGTATATTGCAAACTAGCTATATTTCACATCTACTGTTGATTTAGATTTTGAAAGTTATTACAACAGTGACACTTTAACGCTAATGTACCACTTTGGAAAAGCAACTAGTTTTCTTCATCACCCTGTTGGTGCGGTGATCCCAGTGGCATTGTCTATTTTTAAAATGCCACCTGGTACGCGTGTTCTGTGCAGTTTTCTCCTTGTGCACTGGACTGCTCGATGCACTGGAGGCTGGCCTGGCGCCCCCCAGTGTAATATCTCCTTGGTGACGGGGCCCTGCTTAATTGTAAGAGGCACATTACAGAGGGCAGGGGATATCATTACACTTGGGGGGGGACCAGCCTCTAGTGCATAAAGTGGGCTGATGCACAAAGAGAAGATGGTGCCCAGCCTAGGAATCTGGCAGCATTTTGAAAAATGGACAGCGCCACCCAGTGCCTGCACCAACAGGGTAATTAAAAACCACAGAACCATCTCCCTTAGAAGGATTCACCTGGTGTAAAACAATGCTTTAGCCTGGCCAATGCTCCTGGCTATGTTTATAGGAGAACTCCAGGCAAATGTAAAAAATCATGGAGGGCAAAGGGTGGTGGGAACATATGAATATATTTTCCCCATGCCCCCACAGCACTATCACTGTCAGCCTGTGGTCTCCTTTTTCTCCTGGCTTCCTGTGTTGTCACGACCTGGTTTAAACTACGAGCTCAGCCAGTCAGCAGAGTTGTCACTGACTGGCTAAGTGGGCATTTCTGAGCGGGGACGTGACATCACAGAACCAAGGGGGTCCATTGAATTGGCAGAGGACCATGAGTGCTTGCACTGGGGGGGGGGGCACCAAGACAGGCAAGTTTCCCTTGATCCCTCTGATTTTTTGCCCTTAGTACCCCTTTGATAAAGCGATCTGCATATACATACAGTATTGTGGCACATGTTCTGAGACATAGGGGTGATTTATCATTCCCTGAACCAGAGCATTCAGGTCATCAGATCCATGGCCAGGCTTCCAGATTACACCAAAGGCGAGTCTAGAGAGAATTGTGGCACAGCATTGTCTGATGTGTTAATATCCACAGGACAGAAGGAGCTGGATGCAAATTTTTCTGTGTGGGAAATTTCCACTACATGTGGAAGGTGAAAATCATATCCAAATATACTGAACTGAAAATTTTCTGCACATTAGAAGAGATTTGCCTTGATAGCTACCTTTAGGTGGTACAAGCAATGGCCTTTCTTGGTGGAAGGAAAGCTATTTAGCAAATAAAGTGATAACTAATGTTGGCACCAATTACAGTAAAATGTAATCTTTAAACATATTGTAGAAAATCAATCATGCCGAAATCAGTGCAATTATACTGATTAAAAAACCAACACAGGAGCCATAATAAAACTCTAATACGTCAGAATCAAGTGGTCAACAATTATATGTTTGGCCATTGGAAGAAAGATTTATCCTGGCCGCCTCTGGAGAACCCTACTTTACTCTAATGAAAAGCTCATGAACACTGCAGTCTACTGATTCGAGTCATGTTTTAAAGGGGTTATTCAGCACTAGAAAAACATGGCCACTTTCTTCCAGAGACAGCCCCACTCTTGTCTCCAGCTTGGGTAGGGTTTTGCTGCTCAGTTCCATTGAAGTCAATAGAGCTTAATTGCAAACTGCACCTGAACTGGAGACAAGAGTTGTGTTGTCTCTGAAAGAAAGTGGCCGTGTTTTTTTAGCAATGGATAACAGGTTCCTCAGGTAGGACTGAGGAACCTGTGGCTCTCCAGCTGAGGCAAAACTACAATTCCCATGATGCCTGGACAGTCAGTGTCAAAGTTTTAGCTTTCTAGCCAGGGTAAGAGCAAGGGTTCCCCCCAGGCCAACAAAAAATTCAACTATGCAAGATGCATGCTCACACCAACCAGCTAAACCGAGAGCTCTCTGTACCCTCATCCTGCAGGCTCCCTCACCATACCACATTAGCTGACAGAAAACTCTAGATTTGGTTAGTGAAGGGGATGAAGGCTTTTGCTGCTTGCAAAGAAGAATGACAAACATAAATGATATTAAAAAAAATACACTAGTCCCAACAATATATGTAGAAAGACTCCAAAGCAGCACAGCAACAGTGAGTTCACACTAGCAAAATTTCAATATGTCAACTGCTTGAGAAAGATACCGATGCTCGTCTGCAGAGACTTTACATGGCAGAACTGACTGAGCAGCCAGGACAATCCCAGTGTTAAAGGGGTTATCCAGTGCTTCAAAAACATGGCCACTTTTGCCCCACTCGTCTCCAGATTGGGTGGGGTTTGAAACTCCGTTTCATTCAAGTAAATGGAGCTTAACTGCAAACCACACCTAAACTGGAGACAACAGTAGGGGAAAAGTGGCCAAGTTTTTGTAGCGCTGGATAACCCCTTTAATTTTATACAAGCTGATATGCTATCTGCCAAATGAGTGTTTCTAGCAGCACTCATTGCCAACTATCAGCCCGTGTAAAAGGTCTCTAAGGGTACAAACCCACACACCGTATACACAGCAGATTTGTTGGTACAGATTTGATGCTGTGTTCAGTTATTTAGATCTAATCTGCTGCGTATTTGCTGCGTGTTTGCTGCGTGTTTGCTGCGTATCGCAGCAGTAAATACGCTGCTTATACGGTGTGTGGGTTTATACCCTCAGGGTATAAACCCACACACCGTATACACAGCGTATTTACTGCTGCGATACGCAGCGAATACGCAGCAAAAACGCAACAAATACGCAACAAAAACGCAGCAGATTAGATCTAAATAACTGAACTCAGCATCAAATCTGTACCAACAAATCTGCTGCGTATTTGTTGCGTATCTGCTGTGTATACGGTGTGTGGGTTTGTACCCTAAGGGTACAAACCCACACACCGTATACGCAGCAAATACGCAACAAATACGCAACAAATACGCAACAAATACGCAACAAATACGCAGCAGTTTGATGGTGAAGATTTAATGCTGAGTTCAGTTATTTAGATCTAATCTGCTGCGTTTTTGTTGCGTATTTGTTGCGTTTTTGCTGCGTATTCGCTGCGTATCGCAGCAGTAAATACGCTGTGTATACGGTGTGTGGGTTTATACCCTAAAGCCTGATGTTCCAGGGGAGGCAAACGACAACCTGTCAGCTCAGAGCTCGATTCCTCTTCTTGCTGCATGTGCTATTACATACACAGACAGTGAGCAGCAGGAGGGAATTGTTCAGGCGGCCCACTGAAATCAGTGGCAGTCCTATTACTCGGGGCAATGCACTGCAGACCGCCGCTGAGACAGTCACTTTTAGTACGCTGAAAGACAACGATCAGCCAATAAGCACACGTGCATGTCAGCTGATTGTTGCCTTTCAACATGCTCCATTACAACGATTATCAGCCTGAACAGTTGCTAATCAGCCAATTAAGGCCAAATCGTTCAGTGTAATAGGGCCTTAAAGGGGAACTGTGAGCAGGTTCGATGACTAATCTGCCGATAGCTTACTATTGCACACAGGGAGCTGAGGAGGAAGGAAAGTCTCTTATCTTTAGTTCCCGTGCTGTTAGCAGTGTAATTCTTGGTCCAGAGCACCATTAGGAGCTCTGGAGCGAGCACTCACATGATGGGGGCGGGGCAGTTCTCCTAGCGGTGCTCCAGACAGAGGATTCCACTGCTAAAAGCATGGGAACGGCGCCAAGGAGGAAGATAAGAGACATACCTTCCTTCTTAGATTTGTCTAACCTGCTGAGAGTTCTCCTTTAAAACAGACTCTAAAAGAAGCTCCCTAGAGCATTACGGAGTCCTTAAAACCCTATAAATGCATCTTCTATTAAAAGGAGTTTACCAGGCAAAGTAGAATGAACAGCTATCGAGAGGATAGTTCGGTCAGTAATCCATGCTTGTACTACACAGTTTACCGGGCTGGAAGCAGTTGTCTCAGGTCACTGTGTGGCAGTGGTCATGTGTAACTGAGCTGCAGTTACAGATCGCCACCACTAAACTGACAACTGCTTCCACAGCCCTGTTCACTTTGTACTGCTGTTGTTTTCCTACATGCTATTTTTGTTGGATAACCCCTTAAACTATGAAAATACAAAGCACTATAAAAAAAAAAAAAAATAGAACAACTTCAAAAGCTCACTGACATTAACACAACGTATAACACAAAGCAACAAGCCAGTGTATGTAACTACAGTAGTCCCTGGGTTTGCCCTGGTGACTGGCAATATGTTACTGCAGGAGTGTAGCTGTAATAAATATATACACACACCAGCTCATCGGTCTGTTTTGCCTAGAAAACCTATTTAAAGGGGTTGGCAAACTATAAAGAGACTTATCAAGCTGTGTATTACATTCCCAGAGTGATAATTCGCCCCATCGATCGTTTAACAATTTTGGAGAAACGATTTGGTTTTTATAACGATCAGCGTTTAGACGAATAGACTGTTAGAAAAATCGTAAATGCGATCGTTTTAAAGATCGCTTAAGCCCATCTTTTACATAGGGTGAATCTTTGAAAGACTGTTTACACAAAACGATCTGCGAATTTTTAGCGAACGATGGACGATTTAAGAACATGTTGAAAGATCAAAATGAACGATTTTTCGCTCATCGCTTGATCGTTTGCTGCGTTTACACGGAACGATCATCACTCAAATGCGATCGTTATTGCAAAAATTCAAACGATAATCGTTCTGTGTAAACGCAGCATTAGTTGCCCATAGCAATCAGAGCTCAGCTTTCATTTTACCAGAGCAATGTGAGAAACGAAAGCTTGGCTGTGACTGGCTGCAGGTGTCCTACAATAAGACGGCATGATATATCTCCCAAAGTTATCCATAGGACACATGATACATGTTTGACCAGAGTGACAGATACTGCAAAGATAAATTATGGTTGAAGTCCTAGGAGTCAGACCACAAGAAATCAAACACTTACCACCTAAAAACTGTTAGTTGTTCAGCCTTAGGAAAGTGGCTGCCAAAGACTGGATTGAACATGTGTGTCTCCCCAATGCCTCAGCTCGCCTGGGGGAAAGTAAGGGAGCAGGAAGGGGATGAGTGCAGGAAGCTGTGCAGGGCAAACAGGGACCCGAGAATTAAAAAATGGTATTCACATCTAAGCATGTTATATACCTGCATTACACGGGGTGCAATTCATTCATTATGAGGGCAATTTATTTCTATTGTTGTGATCCAGTCTTCCCACACCACTTCTGTTAAAGGAAACTCAGAGCAAACACTAAGTTACAGAGTTACAGTCATTTGGAGTAACCTGACATATCAGACAGATCAAAAATTACTGATGGTACCAGTAACCACTTAGGCCTGGTGTGAAGGTCATGAGGGGGCAGAGCAGGCTCTATCTACCCTCTGAGTAGAGAATAGGTGAAATACCATGGAACAAAGTCCCTTTAGATACTAAAAGCTGCAACTTGTTAGGTGGCGCGAGGAGATTCCTCCACAGTTACCTTGCCCTGGTTATAAAACATCTGCCCTATTTATGGGTAGCCTGAAGCTCTCTGCGGAAACTCGTGATGCAACGAAGAGAAACGGTTTTGTGTAGCGCAAGGCCGAACATAGAAGAATTTCCATCAGGAAGCTCCTCACAAACCTGTAAAAAAGCCACAAGTGTAAGGCTGCATTCACACATCTGTATATTTCACAGACCTATGGCCGGTGAATGGCTGTTCTGGACTGTTTCCCCGCTAGGCATGATGTATCAAGATCACATCAGCAGTGGGGAAAATGTCTGCATCTAGGTGGCACCGTTGGTAGGTGCACAAAATATACGAATATGTGAATGCAGCCTTACACAATATGTCCCTTATGGGTTTTGCTTATGCTACACTGAACAAACAATGAAACCTGTGAGGGGCCTGCTGCATTACACAATTCACACCTCAGGTGCACTTCTATGCTGGTTCCAGAACTTGCTTAAGATTTTACCTGTGCAAAGCCGCAAGTAAAATCCACCTAATTTCCACTGGCTCTTTACTGCACCAGCACAATGTACAGCAGGGCATGTTAGGCCAGGTTTAACATTGCAGTACCAACTAAAAGACAGGGGAAAATTTATCAAGCTGGCCAAGGGTGAATTTACACTGGGCCAAGTATCAGCAGACAGGAAGCCTTATTGCCAATAATCAGTCTAGGTAAAAGGGCCAGGGATCAGCAGACAAACAGGAAATCTCATTGGTCAGCTGACCACATCTTTTGGGCAGGCTTTACGGTTATGGTTATTGGTAGGCGTCTGCACATCTTCCCATGTATACGAGAACGTGCAGGCAAGTATTATGAACTCAATGCAGCAATCGTTCTGGCTGTTCAGCCACACAACCGACTGTGCCCTGTAAAGGATGGCAATCTTGTTTGTTTGCGGCATACAACTGGTCATGCAATAGGCCCTTCAATGGGAACCTTACTATAAAAAAGCTCCGAAATTTCTGTGATTTTGACTAGTGTGCGGGACAGAAGCTATGACTTGTAGCGCCACCAGAAGCAAATCAACATCTTGGGGAATGTATGTACTCTTAAAGGGCAGGTAAACCCCATCAACTAGCAGCAGATGCACAGTGACCATTCATTCATTCAGTGGACAAGTGTCCTCTGTTCTTGGGATCAGCTGGGCTCCCAGCAATCAGACCCCCATCAATGTGCTTGTTATCCCCTATTCAGCACATAAGGGATAAACCAAGGCTAAAAGCACATTATGCCTGCAACAAGAAAGGGTTTCCTCCGGGGCTCCTTTTAGCTAGATGTCACTATACTGCAGAAATTGATACACAAAATAACAGTATATTACATTATTCCATCCAACAAGATCAATAGCAACATCATTTCCTGACCAGATACTACAGTAAATTATGTATGGCATATGCCACTGTACAGCATGTTACCTCTAGGTCTGTACTGTATACATAAATGGTGGGATTCCTTGCAGCTTTCCACCAGAAGAACACATTGTTACATTTAAGGGTACTATTACACGGAACGATAATCGGCCAGATCGGCCCTATTCGACCGATTACCGCTACGTGTAATAAATACAACGATCAACCTATATTTGTCGGTCACCGACCGCGCATCGCTACGTGTAATAGGCGACTGTAATACCGTGTAATACCACCCTAACAGAAGGCTAAGACTGCAATGTACCTGCAATGTACACTCAGGCTCTGGTCACATCTGTGTTAGTGCTGCATGGTGGAATCTACTGTGCAGCCTACATTCTATGGCTCAAAATGACAGACACCTCATTGGAACCTGAAGAGGAGCCCCACAGAAAACTGGATGTATGGTATGCCATTTAAATTTCTAAAGGACTAAACATATTTTGACACAGAGTACATTCAGAACATCTGCAAGCATACAAGACTTTTAAGTAGCCCTGCCAGCAAAAAAATATACATGCCTGATCTCAATAGTAAAAAAGCTGTTTGTTAAAAAAATGTATTAGCTTTTCCAGCCACAAGGACCTTTTTTTAAAGTTTATGGACAAAAACTTATTTTTATCCAAATTTTGGGTCCAAAATTGCTAACCAGTAAAGACAAAAGAAAAAGAACCCTCAAAAACTTAAAAAAAGAGCCAACAACATTTAGGGTATAAACACACACATCATATAAGTAGCGTATTTACTGCTGCGATACGCAGCAAATACGCAGCAGATTAGATCTAAATAACTGAACACAGCATCAAATCTGCTACAGATCTGCTGCGTATACTGTGTGTGTGTTTGTACCCTAAGGGTACAAACACACACAGCAGATACACAGCAGATTTGATACTGTGTTCAGTTATTTAGATCAAATCTGCTGTGTATCTGCTGTGTATCGCAGCAGTAAATACGCAGCATATATGCAGTGTGTGTTTGTACCCTAATAGTTATTTGGTACCGGCACTACAGAGAGATCTACAGGGGAGACCATCCAAACGTTCTGGCTCCATTCGCACTCCACTGACATCTACACCAAATCTACTATGACTTCATGATTTTATGACACCAGTTCAGTGGCATAAAATCACAGTAAATTTCCCGAAATGCCATGATCCCTTTATGCCCAGCTAGGCCAACAATTTTCCAAGTTAATAAAAATTTGATTTTTGGGGGGAAAAAATGTTGGTATACGTTAAACCAGCACTATGGAAAAACCTTTGAGCTTTCATAGGGAAATTCTTACTGTTTAGACCTTTACTGTTGGGACTGTTGACCCTCTTACCCATCCCATCTTAAAGGGGTACTCCAACCAAATACTATACTAAGTTGTTTAACATTAGAATATGGCCACAATACTTATTTGATGTACATGCATTTCAAATTTGGTATCCTAACCCACTTTTTTCTGTGTGCCTCCCCCACCAAAAGTCCAGTAGTCCAGAAGAAATTATTGAGACGTCTTATGCCTTTGCAGAAGGTGCCATCTTGAGACGTGACGTTTCAGTGTTGAGTTGGTAAATGTGGGCGGTAAGCCTGGCCCTGGGGCCGCAGTGGGTGGACTTGAGGCGGGGAAGCTGTATGGATGAGTCACCATACAGCAGTGGTAGAGTTTGAAAGGGGTGTGGCTTTGCTGGGCATGCTCCACCCTTTTCAAACTTCACAACTGCTGTATCGACATTTACTCATGTCCTCCATAGCTTCCCTGCCATAGGCATCTGAACAAGCTCCACCCCTTTCAAACTTGATGAATGCTGGATTCTCTCATAGTCTATACAGCTTCCCCGTCTCACGCCCGCCGCCCCTGGGGGAGAATTACTGCCCACATCCATTATCTCAACACTGAAGTCACGTCTCAAGATGGCACCTTCTGCAAAGGCATGAGAGGTCTCAATAATGATTTCTTCTGGCTACAGGACTTCCAGCGGGGAGGCACACAGACAAAAGTGGGTAAGGATCCAAAACTCTAAATGCATGTACATTAAAAAGTTGTATAACTTGTAGCTTGTAAAGCTGTTTTTAGCTTACATCACAATACTTTTTTATAGTGTTTGCTGTAGTACCCCTTTAAAGGGGTACTCCACTTAAGATTTAACCCTGTTCAACCCCACTCATAATCTAAGCTTGTTTGCAACAGGTTTCTATTACATGAATTGGTCTGTCTGTAGCACATCCAGACCGATCAGTGAACACCTGGCCAAGGGGCTGGGAAACAACAGAACAGTGACAGCCTCCTGAGCAGCATAGGGGTGAAAAAACAGTTGTTATCTCTCTCTCTAATCTACGTAGATGGATAGATAGATACTTTGTTTACCAAGTAAAGCAGCAACAGATTGAGCCAGCAATTGGCAGATAGCATAGTGTTATGGATTATAGGGCACTGCACACTGTAACCAGGACACAAATGTGAACAGGCCCCCCTGTCTCACAGTCACTGACAGGCAGGTACACCATTCACAGCAATGGCAGCAGACTGTGCCAACACCTGGCTCTACTACTACAGTCCTGTGGGTGCTGCCTCTCCCTGAGGTGTAATACAAGACTGAGGATAGAACATAGAGATGCATGCTGGGACTTGTGGTTCCCCTTGCAGTGACACGTCCCTCCCCCCGTAGATGATGGCCGCCATATACTCACATCTGCGGAACCACTTCAGCCAGTAGTGCACGATGGTGGCGTGGTGCTTCTTGTTCTCGATGCACCAGGTGGACAGGCTCTGGATGGACTCCATGGTGTTGGTGACCGCCTGCAGCTTCCTGTCCAGAGCGGCCTCCAGGGCCCCGGCGGAGGCCTTGCTGCTCCCACCACCACTGCTGCTGCTGCCGGCCGCCATGATTCCCCCACAACGCTCTGCGGCGGCCGAGGAGAGGGGGGTGTGTGTCACAGGCCGGGCACGGCGCCCGCCATGAGGAGACAAACACAGACCAGGGGGAAGGGGACGAGTACGGGAGGCTGGTGCGCCGGGGGGACGAGCCGTACGGACCGAGGAGACGAGGACTGCGTCACCGACTCGCGGACACGACGCGGGAGCGCGCAACAGAGGCCGCGCTAAATAATAACGTGCCGCCGGCGGGCACGCGCAGTGCTGGGACACGCCCCCTTCTCCTCACAGCGCCGCCGTCTGTGCGGGAGGCGGGAAAAAAAAAGCTGCGCGCACGAGGAGCTGAGGGCAATAACTGATATACAGAGAGCTACATAGACAATACACCGATATCTGTATATAGTATCACTACAGCCCCACTAGGGGCAACTCAGAATATACAGATAACTTCCATTCAGTTCATTTGCGCTGCATATAAAGACAAACGCAGAGCTCCCCCTAGAGGTGGCTGTTGGCAACAGATTATTAGTCTTCAGATCTGTCCAAATGTATATGGGTGCATGCAGGGCCGGACTGGGACTAAAAATCAGCCCTGGCACTCCAACCTCAGCAGCCCACATACCATATTCTCTCTGATATATTATGGATAGAGGTGTACAATACACGCTGCAGCAAATTCTGCTGTTCCTCACTACTTCACTTAAATATGCGAAGCCCATCATCAACACATAAAAATAAAGATATAACATGATCTGCTGTGAATTTGATGGTTTAGGCGGGGGGGGGGGGGGGGGTTATAAGTGACAGGACCTTTAGTCCAGTCTGAACTTTTAAAACCTTTTTATTACCAGCTGAAGTGTCACAGAGGCGGAGCCGAGCCACAGCAGCACCTCCTGTTCTGACTGATTGAGATACAGGGCAGCGCTGCAGCTCTCGTCGTGATACTTCAGCTGGTAATTAAAAGGATTATTAGAAAAGTTTACACTGCACTAACGGCCATGGCTGTTATATCTCCCACACACCTGTTTTCCGGGATCTACAACTCCATACCTGGTACGGACCTCATAGATTCCCTTTAAATGGGGAAAAACATGTCTGCTTTCTTCCAGAAACAATGCCACTCTCCTCCTCAGTTTGGGTGTGGTATTGCAGCTCAGTTCCATTGAAGTGATAGGAGCCAAGTTGTAATACCACACACAACCTAAGGACAGGCAATGTTTTTGGTGTTGTGATGTTGGGATTGTACATGTATGTGCAATCAAAGATATCAAAGAGCTGCTAGATATCTGTTTCATATTGGATCTATCTATTTATCTCCTATCTATTTATCTAACTATTATCTCTATCTATCCATCTATCTCCTATCTATCTATTATCTCTATCTATCTATCTATCTCCTATCTATCTATCTATCTATTTCCTATCTATCTAATCTATCTATCTATCTATCTATCTATCTATCTATCTCCTATCTATCCATCTATCTATCTATCTCCTATCTACCTATTATCTCTATCTATCTATCTATCTCCTATCTATACATGTTACCTCCACACTGTTACTAAGCATAACCAGTAAACAAAGACCAATATTACCAATAATACCAGTATACAAGTAACAAATAATACCTCCGCACCATGACCATTACCATCATATAATGACTAATACCACCATACAGACACTGAATAAAAACCCCTATATAAGGAGATATTACCAATAGTATATACAGAATAAGTAATACCATCATAGCATGATCACTATCACCACCATACAGTGACTTCATAATACCACTGTACTGTTACTGAATAAAATCACTCTGTAAAGACCAATATTCTTCCTAAGCAGTGACCATATAATAGTAGATCCTAACTGTACAAAGGTTCTGCAGACCATATAAATGATTATAGTGCAATTTCATTCTGTGACTCACATGAGGCGTCTTCTCTGCATTGATTGCAAGTGATGTTTTTTTCTGAAGTTGTTCACCTTTCCTTTTCCTCTCAGTCTGGCTCGGCCATCATGAAGTTTTCTAGGCCATGACTCGTCTTCACAGCATCTACCAGACAAACATTTTAGGCTCCTCATAGGGATGGTCCGAACCTGGTTCGGGTTGGGTTCGTACGAACCTGAACTCTCCGTAATGATTCCTGCTGTCTGCCCGCTCCGTGCAGCGGGTGGATCCAGCGGGAGGACTGCTTGGAAAAATGGGATACAGCCATAGCCATAGGCTGTATCCCAGTTTTCCAGGTGGTCCTCCTGCTGTATCCGCCCACTGCACAGAGAGGGCAGACAGCGGGAATCTGATGCCGAGCGTTCGGGTTCATATGAACCCGAACCTCGGAGGTTTCGGACCATCCCTAGCTCCTCACTCCAGCATCACCCACATCTATATAAAAATTCTCCAAGTGTATTGCTTCAAATTGTAACCGTGCTCCCTCTGTGTCCCCGTATAAGCAGTTAGGCTCGGTTTGTGCCTCTGAATAATAGTCTGGCCTCCTCTGTGCTGTGTTCCCATATAGTACAGCCACTCTTCTATAGAAGTTTGGGCCCCCTCTGTGCTCCCATATATTGAGTTCCTCCTCACTATATTAGACCCCCCCCCCTCTGTGCCTGTATATGGCCCCACTGTACCCACATACAGTATAGTATAGTATGCCAGTATATAGAGAAGGGCCCCCAGTGCAGCACACCCACATAGTAAAAGGCCAGTGTATTATACTGGCCCCTCTGTGCAGTCCCCACATAACATAGCCCCCAACCCCCACACTGTGCTGCAGTATAGTTTTCCCTCCTATGACACAAATAGAATGGGCTCCCTTTGGCTATGCAGCCCCCATGTGAAAAAAAAGTATACTTACCTGTCTCCAGCTGCGTCTTCTTTCTCCTGGCTCCTGAGGAATCTTCTTCCTGCTGCCGCAATGCCCGCTCTGCCGCAATGCCCGCTCTGCCGCAATGCCCGCTCTGCATATGGTCCGGTCCCCGCCTCCCCCCAAGCACACCTAAAGGACTGCTGCCTTTAAAATCCTTTGTACAGCAGACGTGCCGCGCACAGGCACGTCTGCTGAACTCTACCCTGACGTCTGACGTCGCTTCCGGATGCGACGCAGAGGACCCGGAGACCAAAGAGAATGCTACAGTCAGCAGCTATTCTCTGCTGAAGCGCGGCGGCATCTTCTCCTTTGATCTCCGGGCTCCTCTGCTGTGCACCCGGAAGCGACGTCAGGGTAGAGTTCAGCAGACGTGCCTGCGCGCGGCACGTCTGCTGTACAAAGGATTTTAAAGGCAGCAGCCCTTAGGTGTGCTTGGGGGGAGGCGGGGACCGGACCATATGCCTGCCCAGAATGACCCTGGCAGAGGCTGAGTGAACAGTGCGGCGGTTGGCCGCGCTGTTCACTCAGCCTCTGCAAAGGGCCGGCGGCCCACTGATCGGTAATCTTAACGGCCCAGCGGGCATTTGCCCGCTGTGCCAGATTACCAATCCGGGCCTGGGTGCATGCACACTACGGAATTCCCGCATATAACCCGCAGCGGATTCCGTCGCTCGTACCTGCGCTCGGCGGCGCACATCTCCGCCTCATGCTTTTGCAATTAAATATACTGTTAAAAAAAAATATATATATAAATAAATATATACAGTGGTACCTTGGTTTAAGAGTAACTTGGTTTAAGAGCATTTTGGTTTAAGAGCTCACAGTTTTTCAAAATTGTGACTTGGTTTAAGACCATTGCTTTGGTTTAAGAGCTCCCTGTACTAGGTGGGAGCGCGAGTGGAGGAGGGGCAAGGTCTGCATAGCGGGGTCTACAGCCCTGTACTCTGACCATGGAAGTCTTCTTCACCTTTCAAATCATGGCAGATCCACTTTAGGCTGGGGCTTACATCAGGGGACAGGACTGTGGAGGTAATCTCTCCATAGCTGTAACCCCTCTCTCCCCGGACAGAGAGTGCTGCATGTATGTGCCCACATCTGCCCGGCTCATTCCTTCATGCTCCCTGCAGGCTCTGTCCGCCCTTGTGTTTCCCATCCTCTCCATTACTGTACAGTAACTTATAATATCACATATTCTGCTGTTTCTGAATGTTTGTTTTTATCTGTTTTACATGTTATTCAGAATAATTAATCATTATTTTTGGGGTGTGGAACCAATTGTCTGCATTTCTATGATTTCTTATGAGAAAATTTGCTTTGGTTTAAGAGTGGATTTGGATTACAAGCACGGCCCCGGAACAAATTATGCTCGTAATCCAAGGCACCACTGTATATTTATTTATTTACAGTATATTTAATTGCAAAAGTATGTATTCGTTTTAATTAAGCTATTGAACAACGAAAATAACTCTATTAGAACGAAAATGTGTTTTATTAAAGAAGCAGTTCACTTTTTATTTTTTTCGCCCCCCCGGGTAGCCGCTGTCATGTATACTTACAGAAGATGATCGGTGTCCCGTTCCCGTCGGTCAGTTCCGTCCCGCGGTGCCGTTCACATCGGGCGCGCGCTCACTTCCGCCGGCTGCTGCGAGTCCTCTTCTCTGCCCAGTGATTATATGTCGGAAGTCACTCGCTTCCATGCATTCTCTATGGAAGCGCGTGACTTCCGGCGTTCAAATGACAAGGGAGAGAAGAGGAGTCACAGCGCCGGCGGAAGTGAGCGCGCGCCCGATGTGAACGGCACCGCGGGACGGAACTGACCGACGGGAATGGGACACCGATCATCTTCTGTAAGTATACTTGACAGCCGCTACCCGGGGGGGAGAAACCTATTGCCAGTAATACAGCTCAATGTACTAATTAATACTTTACTTTAACCCCTTAAGGACGGGGCCCATTTTTATTTTTGCGTTTTCACTTGCATTTTTCCACCTAGAAACCCACATGACCCCTTATTTTTTGCGTCACTAATTGTACTTTGCAATGACAGGCTGAATTTTTGCATTTGGTACACTACGAAACCAGAAAAAAATTCAAAGTGTGGTAAAATTGAAAAAAAAACGCATTTCTTTTATTTGGGGGAACTGTGTTTTTACGCCATTCGCCCTGGGGTAAAACTGACTTGTTATGCATGTTCCTCAAGTCGTTACGATTAAAACGATATATAACATGTATAACTTATATTGTATCTGATGGCCTATAAAAAATTCAAACCATTGTTAACAAATATACGTTCCTTAAAATCGCTCCATTCCCAGGCTTATAGCGCTTTTATTCTTGGGTCTATGGGGCTGTGTCAGGTGTCATTTTTTGCGCCATGATGTGATCTCTCTATCGGTACCTTGATTGCGCATATACGACTTTTTGATCGCTTTTTATTACATTTTTTATGGATTTGATGCGACCAAAAATGCGCAATTTTGCACTTTGGGATTTTTTTGCGCTGACGCCGTTTACCGTGCGAGATCAGGAATGTGATTAATTAATAGTTCGGGCGATTACGCACGCGGCGATACCAAACATGTTTATTTATTTATTTGTTTGTTTACTTTTATTTAAAACCTGGGAAAAGGGGGGTGATTCAGACTTTTATTGGGGGAGGGGGCTTTTTACTATAAACAACACTTTTTTTTTTTTTTTTACGCTTATACTAGAAGCCCCCCTAGGGGACTTCTAGTATATATACTTTGATCTCTCATTGAGATCTTTGCTGTATAGATATACAGCAAAGATCAATGAGATAGGCACTCGTTTACTTCCGGCTGCTGCAGCCGGAAGTAAACGAGTGCCGAGACGGGGACGGCGCCATCTTGGACGAGTCCCCGGCCAGCATCAGTAACGGAGATCGCTCCTCCGGGACAACGTCCCGGAGGAGCGATCTCCCCCATTAGACACCAGGGAACGGTTGCCTCCGGTAATCGGAGGCAGCTGTCAACTTTGACAGCTGCCTCCGATTAGCTAATTAGCGGGCACGGCGATCAGACCGTGCCCGCTAATAGCGGCGGTCCTGGGCTACCTGGGACCTCGGCGCTTCCAAGCGGGGTCGCCGCTTTCTTTCAGAGACAACACGACTCTTGACTCCAGTTCAGGTGCAGTTTGCAATTAAGCTCCATTCACTTCAATGGAACTCAGCAGCAAAACCCCGCCCAAGCTGGAGACAAGAGTGGAGCTGTCTCTGGAAGAAAGTGGCCATGTTTTTGTAGTGTTGGATAACCCCTTTATGAGGTTAATTAAAACAGCAAATGTTTCTTCTGATGATGCAATTTTTTGGCTCATTGGCTGAGCGGACATATAAAGAGCCAAGCTGACACACTGAGCTCAGTGTGTCGGGGATCGGGGAAGAAAGAAGAGAGAAGATAGAAGACATTGGAGGGTGAGTAGAAAGCTTCCCCCCCCCCCCCCCCCCCCCCGTACTACACCCATGCACTTAACCCCTTCCTTGCTGGTATGGGTGCTGTCTGACATCAGTCTGGCCCCCAAGGGGTTAAGTGGGGACCCTTACTTAACCCCCTGGTGGGGGCCAGATTGTTCAGTATGCAATGCATCCTCCTTTAACCCTTGGGGGCCAGACTGTAAGCAGCGATCTGTAAAGATGCTGCATACTGTAAGGTGCACAACACCGCTCACAATGATGGGTGTTGTGCTCCTGTTTGTGTGTTTCTCCCTTTTTGTTTTTCAGATATCGGTATCCTGTGGATTACGGCGGATTCGATGGACTACGTCGATGACCAGCGGTTGTTGGGATTTTTTTTTTAATAAAATGGTCAACAAGGGGTGTGGGGGTGTTTTTATTTGAATAAAAAATATTTTTCACTTGTGTCTTGTCTTTATTTCTTTACTATATAGACTAAGTAGTGGAAGCCGTCTAACAGACGGAATCCATTACTAAGTCAGGGCTTAGTGTTAGCCATTATAAAATGGCTAACACTAACCCCCCATTATTACCCCAGTACCCAATGCCACCAGGGGTACTGGGAAGAGCCGGGTGCCAGTAGCCCCGGAGCATCAAAATTGGCGCTCCTGGACCGGGCGGCAGCAGGCTGGTAAGATTTAGGCTGGGGAGGACCTAAACCAATGGCTCTTACCACCCTGGTGTTACCAGGCTGCTGTTGCTTGGTTTTTAAATGTACACCAACGATCGGCACTCCAGTGAAGGTAGTGGTGCCAAGGGAACACTTCGTCCAAAAAAAATAACACAATCCCGGCACTCTTGTTTGCAATAAAGAAAGTGTGAAAAACATGGAACACTTCACGAATTTGCGTGTCATCCTTGCGCAGGGGCCATGCTAATCTTGCTTGGTTTTTAACCTGGCTGGTTATGAAAATAGGGGGGACCCTACACATTTATTTTTATTTTTTTTAAAGAAATAAAAAAAAAACGCATAGGGTTCCCCCTATATTCTTAACCAGCCTACAGGAAAGGGCAAAACTAGCGACTACAGGAAAGGGCAAAACTAGCTGCACCCATGCTCAGCCACCACTCCATTCCCTGTCTAATGGACCTTGCAGAGCACTGAACCTGGTAGTAGATCAAAGTCCGATTGACCGTGAATGGAACAGTGTTATCCCATTAGCCTAGGGGTGAATTGACCTCCGTTCTCATGGACGGTGGGGATCCCAAAGAATTCCTAAGGCCCTATTGCAAAATGCGATATACCCAACCCCCTAATGGCAGAAAACTTTTTTTTCCTTTAAATTCTTATTTTCTTACACACCGTAATTCATTAAAAGCTCATAGGCAAACCACAATACAGCATAAAATACAAGTAATAGCAAATAATGCATCAGTATATACATATATGCAAATTATCTGTACAATACATCCCTTCCCGGCGCCACCCACTGTCTTCAGATTTTCTGTTTATCAACGATAACTATATACCGTACTCCTCAACTATTCCCCAAGTGCCAGAGACACCTGCTGCGTACACCGCACCCATATAGCTCCCAGAAGGTGTGTATCAATTATCCAGTCAAAACCTCAAGTGGGTTCTTAAAGATTTATATATATATACACTCACTGGCCACTTTATTAGGTACACCTGTCCAACTGCACGTTACCACTTAATTTCTAATCAGCCAATCACACGGCGGCAACTCAGTGCATTTAGGCATGTAGACATGGTCAAGACAATCTCCTGCAGTTCAAACCGAGCATCAGTATGGGGAAGAAAGGTGATTTGAGTGCCTTTGAACGTGGCATGGTTGTTGGTGCCAGAAGGGCTGGTCTGAGTATTTCAGAAACTGCTGATCTACTGGGATTTTCACGCACAACCATCTCTAGGGTTTACAGAGAATGTCCGAAAAAGAAAAAACATCCAGTGAGCGGCAGTTCTGTGGGCGGAAATGCCTTGTTGATGCCAGAGGTCAGAGGAGAATGGGCAGACTGGTTCGAGCCAATAGAAAGGCAACAGTGACTCAAATATCCAACCGTTACAACCAAGGTAGGCAGAAGAGCATCTCTGAACGCACAGTACATCAATCTTTGAGGCAGATGGGCTACAGCAGCAGAAGACCACACCGGGTGCCACTCCTTTCAGCTAAGAACAGGAAACTGAGGCTAAAATTTGCACAAGCTCATCGAAATTGGACAGTAGAAGATTGGAAAAACGTTGCCTGGTCTGATGAGTCTCCATTTCTGCTTGAACATGACAATGAGTTCACTGTACTCAAATGGCCTCCACAGTCACCAGATCTCAATCCAATAGAGCATCTTTGGGATGTGGTGGAACGGGAGATTCGCATCATGGATGTGCAGCCGACAAATCTGCGGCAACTGTGTGATGCCATCATGTCAATATGGACCAAAATCTCTGAGGAATGCTTCCAGCACCATGTTGTATCTATGCCACGAAGAATTGAGGCAGTTCTGAAGTCAAAAGGGGGTCCAACCCGTTACTAGCATGGTGTACCTAATAAAGTGGCCGGTGAGTGTATATCTATATCATAAAAATGTCTGTCTGTCGTTCCCGTATAGACTTCCAAACGGCTGAACCGTTTGACCCCAAATTTGGCACACAGATACATTGGGTGCCCAGGAAGGTTAGAGCGAAGGTCCCGTCCCAGCCAGATGTACAGGAAGGGAGGGGGAAGAGCGGCGAACCATAGAAATGAAATCTCCACACTGCACACACAGGTGATATAATTAGAAACGGCAGTTGGGAGCCTTATGGTGCGTTTACACAGAGAGATTTATCTGACAGATTTTTTAAGCCAAAGCCAGGAACAGACTATAAACAGGGTGCAGGTCATAAAGGAAAGACTGAGATTCCCTGTCTTTTCAAGTCCCTTCCTGACTTTGGCTTCCAAAATTGGTCAGATAAATCTGCCTGTGTAAATGCACCATTAACAACCAATAGGATTACTACTTTCTTTTTCACAGGGATTGATTGCTAGGGCCAGCTGCCTCACAACATCCACAGAAATAAATACAGTCAGGGTGCCTTCACACCTACCGAAGCCGCAGCAGATTTCACGCTGTGAGTTAACAACAAAATCCGCTGCGGATCCAGTAGTGTGAAGGTGAATGGGTCCCATACACGCTGCATGTATGGGACCCGGCACCTTTAACCCCTGCGCCACCGGACGCCTGCTCACCCGCAGTCCCTTTAAGCCCCAGCCGCCCGCCCTCAATCCGCAGCCCCCGGCCCAGAGCATACATTACCAGCTCGGCGCAGGGGTTAAAGGGGCCAGGTCCCATACATGCAGCGTGTATGGGACCCATTCACCTTCACACTACTGGATCCGCAGCTGATTTTCTTGCTTACTCACAGCGTGAAATCTGCTGCGGCTCCAGGAGGTGTGAAGGCACCCTAACAGTGTATATACGGGTGGAGATTTATCAAACATGGTGTAAAGTGAAACTGGCTCAGTTGCCCCTAGCAACCAGATTCCACTTTTCATTTTCCAAAGAGTCTGTGAGGAATGAAAAATGGAATCTGATTGGTAGCTAGGGGCAACTGAGCCAGTGTCACTTTACACCATGTTTGATAAATCTCTCCCATAGTGTATACAGTTAAGGGGCTTACCTGCTGGGCGGTGATATTGGGGAATGTATTCAGTAAGGGCGTGTTAGGGAATGTATACAGCATGGGGGCCACTTGAAGGGGGGGAGTGTATACAGCATGGGGGCTACCTGCCAGGGTGGAGTGTATACAGTATAGGGACTACCTGCAGGAGGGGTGTATAGAGTATGGGAAATACCTGCAAAGGGGTGGGGGGAGTGTATACAGTATGGGGGCTACCTGCGAGGGGGAGTGTATACAGTATGAGGACTACCTGCAAGGGGGGAGTGTATACAGTATGGGGGCAACCTGTGGGGGTGAAGTGTACAGTATGGGGGCTACCTGCAAGAAGGGGGGAGTGTATACAGTATTGGGGGGCTACCTGCGGAGGGGAAACGTACAGTATGGGAGCTACCTGCAAGAATGGGGGGGGGTGTATACAGTATGGAGGCTACCTGCGGGGGGAGTGTATACAATATGGGGGCTATCTGCATGGAGGGAGTGTATACAGTATAGGAGTACCTGCAAGGGGGGGCGAGTGTATACAGTACGGGGGCTACCTGCTAAGGGGGGGGGGGTGTATACAGTATGAGGACTACCTGCAAGGGGGGAGTGTATACAGTATGGGGGCAACCTGTGGGAGTGAAGTGTACAGTATGGGGGCTACCTGCAAGAAGGGGGGAGTGTATACAGTATGGGGGCTCTCTGCAAGGGGGAGGGGGAGTGTATACAGTATAGGGGGCTACCTGCGGGGGTGAAGCGTACAGTATGGGAGCTACCTGCAAGAATGGGGGGGGGGGGGGGTTGTATACAGTATGGGGGCTACCTGTGGAGTGGAGTGTATACAGTATGGGGGCTTCCTGCGGGGGTGGAGTGTATACAGTATGGGGGCTACCTGCAAGAAGGGGGGAGTGTATACAGTATGGGGGCTACCTGCAAGAAGGGGGGAGTGTATACAGTATGGGGGCTACCTGCAAGAAGAGGGGAGTGTATACAGTATGGGGGCTACCTGCAAGAAGGGGGGAGTGTATACAGTATGAGGACTACCTGCAAGAAGGGGGGAGTGTATACAGTATGGGAGCTACCTGCAAGAATGGGGGGGTGTATACAGTATGGGGGCTACCTGTGGAGTGGAGTGTATACAGTATGGGGGCTTCCTGCGGGGGTGGAGTGTATACAGTATGGGGGCTACCTGCAAGAATGGGGGGGTGTATACAGTATGGGGGCTACCTGTGGAGTGGAGTGTATACAGTATGGGGGCTATCTGCAAGGTGTGGGGGGAGTGTATACAGTATGGGGGCTACCTGCAAGAAGGGGGGAGTGTATACAGTATGGGGGCTACCTGCAAGAAGGGGGAGTGTATACAGTATGGGGGCTACCTGCAAGAAGGGGGGAGTGTATACAGTATGGGGGCTACCTGCAAGAAGGGGGGAGTGTATACAGTATGGGGGCTACCTGCAAGAAGGGGGGAGTGTATACAGTATGGGGGCTACCTGCAAGACGGGGGGAGTGTATACAGTATGGGGGCTACCTGCAAGAAGGGGGGAGTGTATACAGTATGGGGGCTACCTGCAAGAAGGGGGGAGTGTATACAGTATGGGGGCTACCTGCAAGGGCGAGTGTATACAGTATGGGGGCTACCTGCAAGGGCGAGGGGGAGTGTATACAGTATGGGGGCTACCTGTGGGGGTGAAGTGTATAGTATGGGGGCTACCTACAAGAAGGGAGTGGTGTATACAGTATGGGGGCTACCTTTGGAGTGGAGTGTATACAGTATGGGGGCTACCTGCCGGGGTGGAGTGTATACAGTATGTGGGCCACCTGCCGGGGTGGAGTGTATACAGTATGGGGGCTACCTGCAAGGGGTAGGGGGTGTATAGAGTATGGGGGTTACCCGCAAGGGGGGGGGGGTGTATACAGTATGGGGGCTACCTGCAGGGGGGGGGATGTATACAATATGGGGGCTACCTGCAGGGGGGGGAATGTATACAATATGGGGGCTACGTGCAGGGGGGGGAATGTATACAATATGGGGGCTACGTGCAGGGGGGGGAATGTATACAATATGGGGGCTACATGCAGGGGGGGGGGAATGTATACAATATGGGGGCTACGTGCAGGGGGGGGGGAATGTATACAATATGGGGGCTACGTGCAGGGGGGGGGGGAATGTATACAATATGGGGGCTATCTGCATGGAGGGAGTGTATACAGTATAGGAGTACCTGCAAGGGGGGGCAAGTGTATACAGTATTAGAAACTTTGAAACCTCTTCTGTGTTGTCCTCACCAAGAAAGAAGGGTAGTGCCTAAGAGGGCCAGATTATGATGATGCAGGATTGTGTATGCACTTATTATTATAAGCTGCAGGTTTTCTACACACACACTTATGGTCTGCAGTCGGGGGGGACCTCCAAACTATACACTACAGGTATACAGGACCTCCACTAAAACTGTCAATGTTGTATATAACCAGGCTCAGCATAACACTACCAATGTTACACATAACCAGGCTGTATATAACACTGCCAATGTTGTATATAACCAGGCTGTATATAACACTGCCAATGTTGTATATAACCAGGCTGTATATAACACTAATGGAACAGGTAAAGGGTTGTCAGCTCACCCACACAGCCTTGCTTCACCAAACATATGGATCTCCGTGATGTAGAAGCTCGCGGGTATTAACGTTGGGGACCGCGGCCCGAATCATCCATGATAAGAAAAGATATGTTCATCCGCAGCTTCATAAAATTCAGTAGCTTTTATTAAACGTCACAAAACATAAAATAACAAATGATTTAAAAGACACGCCGACGCGTTGCAGGGTAAGAACCCCTTAATCATGGCAATCATAATGAAGTTACAACTGGTTTAAATGTGGATCGGATGTGACGTTAAACTAGAAAGGAACGCCCACCAGGGCAAAGTGCACCTGTGCGTCCGTCTCAGGTAAGTCACATGACTGATTTACAACTCAAATTGAAAAGCAAATAGGAATAAAAATACGCCAGTGACACAAAAAAAGGGAAATAACATGAGAGTGTACACAAACAAATACATTCAGTAAATATAGTATAAATCGGTTCTATAATTTAACCCTTTCGGGAACCTGGTATTAAGGTTAAGGATCCACAGCGCCTCCCTTTTCCTAACCATGCGTGTCCAATCACCCCCGCGTTTGGGTCTATTGACCCTTTCAATCGCGGCTACCTTCAAACTACTCGTATCTCCTGCATGACACTCGCCAAAGTGTCTAGCAAGACCCGAGAGTGAACGAGTATTGACGGATGAAATGGACATACGAATATCAGATAGGTGTTCTCCAATACGGGTTTTGAGTTTCCTGATACTGGACCCCACATACTGCAAATCGCACTGCGTGCAGTGTGCAACATACACGATGTGGGATGAATTGCAGTTAATGAAGGATCGGATCCTGAAATCGCGACCCGTACTGGACGACACCACTGACTGTTTTTTAGTAACATAGCGACACATACCGCATCGCGGTACCGCACATGGAAAAAAGCCCGTAGTTTTAAGCCAGTTTTGTGTATATGGCTGTGGACTATTCCCAATGTCGCTTGGGGACAGAAGATTACCCAAAGTTTGACCTCTCCTTGCAACATATCTCACTTTATTGTTTAGGATCTGTTCACACTTGGGATCACAAAACAGCAAAGGTAGATATTTTTTTATGATATTACGTATGTCATTATACTGTGGGCTGTAATTTGTGGAGAAGGTGATGTCACATTTAGGCTTATCATTTTTGAAATTACCCGTCTCGCCCATATATGGATCAACACCTCTATCTCGTAGGTGGTAATCCCTATTTCTCTGCTCTGCTATATGACGAGCCCTTTTTATGACATGATTATTATCCTCTAGCCAAAAGTCTTAATTCCAGTTGTTGAGCACCCGTTACGTAACCCGCACGGTCTGAACATGTGCGGATAAGTCTGATAAATTCTCCAATGGGGAGATTCTTAGTTACGTGGGGAGGGTGACTGCTGCGGGCATGCAACAAACCATTGCCCGCAGTAGGCTTGCGGTACAGATCAGTTGCAATTTTTCCGTCAATCAGGTGCAATTTAACATCCAAAAAAGAAATGGACTTTGGATCAAATTGTGCCGTAAATTTTAAATTAAGGGTGTTAGCATTTAAATACCGTACCAGATCCATTGCTTGACCCTCTGACCCTTGCCAAACTAGGAGGAGGTCGTCGATATAGCGCCCATACCAGGTGATCACACCTAAATAAGGGTTATGTGCGCTATACAGAACGACCTCCTCCCAGTAGGCCATGTACAAATTGGCTAGAGATGGTGAAAAACTAGCGCCCATCGGGCAACCAAGTATCTGTAAATAAAAGTCATCAAGAAATTGGAAAAAATTATTGGTCAGTAAAAAACGTGTGACAATCAAGATAAATTCTGATAACTCCTTGCTGTAATTGCTGTACTTGCCAATATGGAAAGCTAAAGCCTGAATGGCCATATCATGTGGGATATTGGAATATAGAGCTACCACATCGCACGAGAGCCATGATGCGTTTTCCATGATAGGTAGCTTATCCATACTGGCAAGTAGGCTCTTACTGTCTCTGACATAGCCCATCGTTCTCACTGCAAGGGGTTGGAGAAGATTATCCAACCAAATGCATAATCTTTCAAGGAGGGAGCCAATGCCAGAGACAATAGGGCGTAGGGGTGGTGGAAACTGATTTTTATGAGTCTTTGGCAGAGCATGAAAGATGGGCACCACCGGTGAGGAAGGCAATAGATATTGTCGTTGTTTATCATTAAGAACCCCCAACTCTACACCAGTGTCAAGTATATCGATGAGGCGAAATCTCACCGCATCAGTGGGGTCAGTGGGTATACACCTGTATGTCGTGGGGTCATTTAAGATGTTTTTGACCTCCCTGATGTAGAGTTCTCTGTCTAGGACGACCACTGATCCCCCTTTATCGGATTTCCTTATGATAATGTGGGGGTTATCAGCAAGAGCTTTTAATGCTATTCTCTCTTTTGTAGTGAGATTATCTCTATTGGGATGTGTGTCAGCACTGGGTCTGTGGCTGAGCTCCGTGAGAGCTTCTTCAACCCTGTGCTGGAACACATCCATGGCCGGTATCCTAGACTGGATGGGATAGTACATGGGGTTAGGTATAGTGAGGCGGTTACCTGTGTCGGTGACTGGGTTAGACAGGGGCATAGTATCAGATTGTAAATCAAGTAAGGATTGTATACACCTCTGTTCCGTGAACAGTAGGTCCAGAGGAGTGGACCCCTGTCCCACAGGATTAAGGTCAGGTATAGACAGACCTGAACTGCATCTATTGTCAAAAGACACATCACCCAATGGTGTAATTGGGGTATCCGCTAGAAAATGTCTTTTGATGGTAACCAATCTCATAAACCTGTATATAACACTGCCAATGTTGTATATAACCATGCTTAGTATAACACTGTTAATGTTGTATACCAAGCTATATACTGTATAACACTACCAATGTTGTACATAACCAGACTGTATACTGTATAACACTGCCAATGTTGTATATACCCAGGCTCTGTATATAATAACACTGCCAATGTTGTATATAACCAGGCTCTGTATAACACTGCCAATGTTGCATATAACCAGGCTGTATATTACACTGCCAATGTTGCATATAACCAGGCTGTATATTACACTGCCAATGTTGTATATAACCAGGTTCTGTATATAAAACTGCCAATGTTGTATATAACCAGGCTCTGTATACAATCTGATCACATGACATCTCAGTTTGGCTATTAGGTATTTAGGATGTTTTAAGTTTTTAATTTCTAATGTGCATAAGCTACAATTTACATAAACAGTGCAGAACTGTCAGGGTATATAGCATATAAAAAGGTGTATATATGGCTCCTGGCGATTTCCCCTTAAACAAAAAAAAAACAAAAAACCAAGGGCATAGATTTGCCTCCTGGGCGACCTTGGAACAAATCTAATTAACACACTGACACTTTATACCTGGGCAGCGCCGGGTACATTTTCTAGTATATATATATCATTTTTTAAAAGTATCCCATATTATACTCCCCACACACTCATTCAGCTTACTTTCATCAAGAGCATGACGCGACCCTTCCAGGTCAGTATATCCTCCGTTCGATACCACCATTTCACAGACAGTCCAATAGCATGATCCACATACATTTTGCAGGTCAATGCTATCTTCCCGTGTCCTCTGGCAATAAGGACCTTCACATTAGTCAAGATCCTAGTCACCCAGAGACACAGATTCTTTCTTAACAGGGAAATCACATTTATCACATATGTATTTACCTCCTTACTCTTAATTCTAAACTTATATTTTCCTTTTTTTCTTCCTTTTAACTTTTGGGGAAGGACTGGCATATCAACACTACCCCTCATAGAAGCACTCGATGTGATACCCAGAGCAGCAACGCCGGACACCCAGGTCCATTTGGCACAGGGCTGAAAGTTTAAAAGTTGTTTTTTAGATGAATAACTGCATCACGTGCCGAACGGACCCCAGGACAGGTCTTGGATTAAAAGCAGCTATCTGAAGGTACAAGGGGTTTGGGGGAGGGCAGATTGTAGGAACAGAGTCACTTTAAATCCACCTTATCTTACATCAAGGGACATCCGCCGAACACATCACACAGTCACATCAATCATTTCATTGAATTATATCATTATGCTGCCATGGTACCTAATTGCATTTATAGATTCTATTTAGTTATTACTTGTGACACTTATCCCCCTTCCTTTCCCCCCCTCCCCCCCCAAAAAAAATAAAATATATAAAAATGGCAGAAAATTTAAACAGCAGCATGAATAGCTCGTTATGACCAAATCCACCAACTTGCCCTTCCCTGTAAAAGGTGCAATATCTGAGCACCTGAGTGGGCCCCCCAACCTCTAGCCTCCATAGTCTCAGCTGTGACTACAGAGGGTTGGGGAGGTTGATGTCTGCCACTCAGAGTATGAAAGGGCAGTAGCTCCTTTGGTCTTACCTCTGCACAACAGCACACCCAAATGTCAGGGATTATGGCCAGGAGCGTCTCTGTACAGGGAGGATGTGTGAAGAAGCAGCAAGTCCTACAATAATGTTGTTTGGTTGGGGGTGTTACTGCTGACCCCCACCGATCAGAAGAAGACAGCATTCTCCACCCAGGCAGCTCCATGTTAGGGCCGTGTCCCCACATTGCATGGTTCTGTGCAACATTTAGGATCACAGATATGGGAGCATGGCCTAAGTGTACCAGGCTGCCTGGGAAAGTGCAGGATTCAGACGCTGCAATGCTGTCTGATTCGTTGTACGCATCTATGAAAGCAGAGGCACAATACAATGTTTAGAATACACACACCATTCACTGGCGGCTCCACTGGCACCACACACACAACCTGAGCACAGGGGGCGTAGCTGTGGTTTTCTAACCCTATATAAACATTTTGTAAAGAGTTTTGGATTAGGTTTTAATCAACTTTACTCTAACCACTAGGCCAAAATCTAAGCTGGGAAACTATGTTCCCATCACTTATAAAAAAAAAAAAAATACAAAATCAACTGCTAGCAGAAAATTACACAGGTCTGTAAATGGACTTTTTTTTTAACCCTTAGAGTACCAGTCCAATTTAAATTTTTGCGTTTTCGTTTTTTTCCTCCTTGTGCTTAAAAAGGCCATAGCACTTGCATTTTTTCACCTAGAACCCCACGAGCCCTTATTTTTTGCGCCACTTATTGTACTTTGCAATTTTTTCACTGCAAAACCAAAAAAAAATTCAATGTGTGGTGAAAAACGCATTTCTTTTATTTGTTTATTTTTTTTTTTTCGTTTTTACGCCACTCGCCCTGGGGTACAACTGTCTTGTTATATATGTTCCTCAAGTCGTTATGATTACAACGATATATAACATGTAAAACTTTTATTTTATTTGATGGCTTGTAAAAAATTCAAACCATTGTTTACAAATATATGTTCCTTAAAATCGCTCTATTCCCAGGCTTATAACGCTTTTATCCTTTGGTCTATGGGGCGTCATTTTTTGCGCCATGATGTGTTCTTTCTATCGGTACCTTGATTGCACATATGCAACATTTCGATCGCTTTTTATTACAATTTTTCTTGATTTGATGCGACCAAAAATGCGCAATTTTGCACTTTGCAAATTTTTTTGCGCTTACGCAGTTTACCGTGCGAGATCAGGAATGTGATAAATTAATAGATTGGGTGATTACGCACGCGGCGATAGCAAACATGTTTATTTCTTTTTATTTATAACATGGGAAAAGGGGGGGTTAGCATAATCGTTAACGATTAACAATCTCAAACGACCGCTATTGCGAAAGACCTGAAAACGTTCACTCATTTCCATGGAACGATAATCGTTACTTATGATCGTAATTGTGATCGTTTCTTCTTCCGTATTTCTTCGCTATTGCGTTCGTATATTGCGAACGACCGAACGATGTCTTATTCAATGCGAACGATTTGCGAACGTTTTGCGAACGAGCAACGATAAAAATAGGTCCAGGTCTTATAAAGCGATCAACGATTTCTCATTCGGTCGTTAATCGTTACTGCATTTCAACCGAACGATTATCGTTTAGATTCGAACGATTTAACGATAATCTGAACGATAATCGTCCGGTGGAATAGGGCCCTAAGGGCCCTATTCCACCGGACGATTATCGTTTGCATAATCGTTAAAGATTAACGATCTCAAACGACCGCTATTGCAAAAGAACTGAAAACGTTCACTCATTTCTATGGAACGATAATCGTTACTTATGATCGTAATTGCGATCGTTTTTCTTCGCTATTTATTCGCTATTGCGTTCGTATCTTTTGCAAACGACCGAACGATGTCTTATTTAATGCGAACGATTTGCGAACGAGCAACGATAAAAATAGGTCCAGGTCTTATAAAGCGATCAACGATTTCTCGTTCGGTCGTTAATCGTTAACTACATTTCAACCGAACTATTATCGTTTAGATTCGAACGATTTAACGATAATCTGAACGATAATCGTCCGGTGGAATAGGGCCCTAAGCTGATTTTAAGAGTGGATGAAAGGTTAAGTGGGAAGTGGAGGGAAGATGTTTAAAGCAAATGTACAATTAGGTACATCGCACTGGGGGCAGGCCGACCTGCCTCCAGTGCTTCAGCCCAGGCAGGTGCTCGGTAATAGACAATAGATAGCAGTGGGCGGAAATCGAGCAGCAGTTAAAAAAAAAAAAAAGGACCACAGCACCAGCTTCCCCGCGCCTGATGGTACATTCACTTAAATAACTATTGCTCAATGTAAAGTTTGTGGAAATGCCTATTTAAAGGTGAACTCACATGAAGCATCACTATGAAACTGCTGACGGTTTCACAGCTATGTTTGCACAGACAGTAACATTACCTTTACACAGCCCTGCACAGTCCATAATTACAGATGGAACAGAGTTTGGAGTTCCTGGCAATATGTATGATTATCAGGAGCTCCAAAACAGTCTAAAAGTTCACGCTATTGCGTGAACAAATCAGGTAAGAGGTAACAGGTCTGAGCAACAGGTGTCAACACCAGGTGAAATTCCCTTTAATCACAACCTGTTTAGTAATCTGTAAAATACATTGATAAACTGGGTATTGCTATTCCGCATCGCTACAGTCTGATGTGTTAATGGTTTGACTGTGTAAGAACATATACTGTTAGAGACATGGGGTCTGGAAACATTCAGAGCATGTCTGCATTCAACCGGCCTGTGTTACTGGCTATATACATATACATTTAGGAGGATTTCAAAGATCCAAGCTATGAAGGTTTACAATAACATATACATCTACTATGTACCAAGAAGGATAAAGAACTGTACGAATGACGCAGGTTTTGTTTTTTCCGTTTAATTTTCTTTGCATCAAGACAAGATGTTACTTTCAGCAATGCAAATAAGGCTTCGCTTTACAAAAAAAAAAAAAAGAAACAAAAGAAAAACAAAAACCAAGCCTTACCTTAACTAGTTTGTAAGTTAGTTTTTTTTTTTCTGAAGACACAAGCTTTGTATTAAAAGACTGTATACACCTTCTAAATATTAAAAGGGTTCTCTGGGACAGCAGAGCCTCAACATGTAATCACCACTGTGGTTATTTAATACATTTAGTATTGAACTGTGGAATCTGTATGCAGGGAGCTCCACCTAGAGGCAGCTGTCGGCAGCCAGGATTTCCTAATGTAACTATGGCTGTGAGAAGGGAAGCATGGGATATGGATCAATGTAAGGCTATGTGCACATATCATATTTTATAACCTTTTTCTTAGTTCCCCTCCCAGTTTAATTTTATGTCCATATCCGTTATGGAGATTAAATTAAGTATGAGGGATTTCTTTTGGGTGACTTTCCAAAAATGTCTCTTTCACATCAAGAGCTTTATGCTGCAGCCGAAAAAACACCTGAATAGTCAAAATGATTAAAAAATGTTTAAAAAGAAAGATTCAAATGCAGAGAAAATGCTGGGGGGGGAAAAAAGTTCTAAAAAGGCAGAGAAAACACCTGGAAGAAGTTTAGTTAGTGCGAGAACATAGCCTTAAACTACAAAACTTAAAGGGAACTCAACCACGATGGAATTTTGACTAGCATATAACTTACAAAATAACACAGAAAATAGGTAGAATCTAATTCATTGCCCAAGCTCTGTTCTAAGGGACCACAGCTACAAATGCCACTATGCAATGCAGCATTTATAAACACACTCCCTGGTTGTGCTGCATGGGAAAAATCACAGTGGCATCTGTATTGCTTACAGTGGTTTATCCAATAAACTTTACCACAATGGTTCCTTTACACCTTCTTTCAGCTTCCGGCTTTACAGCAACGATAAAGATAAATTCACACAACAGATTTGTTGCAGAAAACCCTGGCCCCATTGATCTACATATGGCAGATACAACCCACCGTGGAATAGGAAACTGATTTTCAGTTCTGCAACAAATCTGTAAAATGTGAATACATTCTAATTGATTGAATCTTCATGGGACACATGCCATGTAGCTACACCTGGACCGACAAAGGGGACAAAGAACAGAAGCAAAAGTGCCCTTCCAGGACCCAAGAACCAGGATAGATGCTGAGAATGTCTCCCAGGCAGGCTGGAAAACTTTTGGGCAGAGAACGGTTATACAAGGCATCACTCATGTCATTAGAAAAGATTCTCACAGTACATTTGCTTTCAGAAAAAAAAAACATCATAACCATTGAACTGGTGATAAAGGTTTGTAGGACAAACTCTGTGACCACTGTGGCTGCTGGAAAAGCCACAGAGTATTTTGTTGTTTTTTTTTTGGGGGGGGGGGGGGGGGGGGGGGCGGTATGCAGCAGTATTTAGAAGAAAACTTTTCATTTTTCAGTAATCCGGATGTCGAGTGTTATTTGCTTGTGTCAATGTCCAGTGATGGGGAAGCTGGATGCACCTCAGGAGGGTGTACGGAGGTGGGATATTGTCCACAGTCTGAGGTCCCGGCTCACTTTTTGGGAAGTACAACACCTTGGTGAATATCTGTGGCATAAAACCCAAAATGAAGCTCAGTCTGCAGTTTCCAAAACTGATTGACTCAGTGCCAGGTCCCAGTACTGCTCAGCCCCATGCTTCTTAAAATGTTCCCGGGCCATGTTCTCTGTGGGACACTGTTTGAATTTTATATCCCCGAAACTGCGTTCTTTGGCCGTTCCCTGAAAACGACCAAGCATTATTATAAGGGAGTGTAAATAATAAAAACAGAAAACAACCATACAAATCTACACTCGATAAAAATTCATAAAAATTAAACCTTTTCACACATCACAGAGAAATGTCAAATGTTTTCACTAGTTGGGGTCATGTGCAGAGACCCCTTCTGACCGCTAGAACGAGTGGGATTTGGGGGGTGGGGCTCAAGTAAGCACTTCTTCCTCCTTGCTGCATAACACTTGCTCCATAGACATTGAATAGAATCCATCTGCAGTGAGAATAGACCCCCCCCCCTTCCTCTCCTAGCAGTCAGTGAGGTTCTCAGCCCCACACCTTGACCCACTCTCTCTGAACAACTGACGGACGCAGGTGTTCAATTAACTATTGAGAACTTTCTGGAAAACCTCTTTACAGTGATTAGGTAAGAATATAGACAGTAATCCCGGACTCACCTCCCACACTAAAGAGCACTTATTGGACTTTTTTACAGTTTCCTCATCGGACTCATCATCATCTGTAAGAAAAAAAAGAAATGTGTTCTACATCGTATGAAAATAACTCCATCAAACTATCCACTGTGTTATGTTTAGTGCAGGACCTCAGTAAGCAGAGGATGGCACATACACCAAGCATAACATTAGCAGTTGTATAAGGTGAAATAATATTCACAACAATATGGCGGCTACAGTTGTAGTCTACAGAGAGTAATGCCAGGAACCTATAAGGTAGGGCGAGCATATAATGGCAATACCTTACCTACGTGCAGTGCTGTACACACACACAGCACAATTCACCAATACTCTCCATTATTTGACTTTAATATATACTTTGCCCCCTAATTCTTTCACAAGTCCTTCTACATAAGCCAATATGGACAGAACCAGTGCACACTCACCATCTGCCTTAGGATTTGATGTCTGCTCGTCCCATTTTATCCGGCTCATCATAAGACGTTTAAATTTCTTCTGCGCTTTCGGCCCTTTAAAATACAATGCACAGCTACAATGATGATATCAGTCTCTTGTTGTAGTGACAGAGAGCAGGCTAAAAGGGGTTTTATGATTGTATAGGATAGGCGGCCCACCACAGATCACATACTGATGCCTAAATAATGTGATCAGAGTTTAATAGTTAAAAAAATATAAAATTCTTCCATGTCATAGCAACATGTCAGAAGATTTAACTGGTGGGGTCTGGGCGACGTTTTCAATCTATATGCCACAGGCTTTGCCTGGTTGTGACTGTAGGCTCAAAGAATTAAGTTGTCCTACTAGATTAGAAAACATGGTTGATGTCTTCCATAAACAGTGCCACAACTGTCCATCAGTCGAGTTCGGTATCACAGCCAAGTTATACTAAAGTGAATAGAACTCAGCTGCAATATGGACAGCTCGGGGGAGATTTATGAAAGGATGTAAATATAAACCAGGTGTAAACTGCCCACAGCAACCAATCACAGCTCCTCTTATATTTTACCAGAGCTAAAAGCTGAGCTGTGATTGGTTGCTGTGGCCAGTTTACACCAGGTGTATATTTACACCCTTTCATAAATCTCCCCCCTCATGTACAGGGTTATGATTGTTTTGGAAGAGAATGGCTGTGTTTCTCTACTCCAGTACAACTCTGACAAACTTTGACCATGTGAAGGTAAGCAGGGGATTTGTAGTTCAGAAAATAAGGTCACATTTTAAAAGTGGGAGACTTTCACTTTAAAAAAAATCTATGCGCTATGGGGAAGATTTATCAAACATGGTGTAAAGTGAAACTGGCTCAGTTGCTCCTAGCAACCAATCAGATTCCACCTTTCATTCCTCACAGACTCTTTGGGAAATGAAAGGTGGAATCTGATTGGTTGCTAGGGGCAATTGAGCCAGTTTCACTTTACACCATGTTTGATAAATTTCCCCCTATACTTACGAAAGGCTTCTAGAACAATCTACACCATGAAATGCAGATGTACACTAAACAAACAGAAGTTTTCCAGTTATTAAGATTATATCAACCAGAAGACATGAAGTGTTCATGGTAGCACTTACCTCCTTCCACTACAACCACATTAACATCTCTGTGTAATACAACAACTCCTGTCAGGTACAACTGGTTGGCATTGGCTTCAATCTTGAATTTTTTGGATGGATTAGTTAAATTCCGAATACTGAAGCAAAAATGTGAAAAAAGAAAAATTAACACAGGCAATTTACTTAAAGGGAACCCGTCACCTGGGACGCGGGTGCAGAGCCTGCCCGACCCCCCGGTGCAGCCCCGGATACTTACCCTTTCCTGCAAGTCCCGCTCCTGGACCCGGTCCCTGCACGAAGATATCCCCGTCGGAAGCCCAGCACGTGCTCAGCTGAGATGAGTCCGATGCCCATAGAGAATGACAGCACCATTCATTTTCTATGAGCATCGGACTCATCTCTGGTAATTTGCATACAGGGTGCTCAACTTCGGGCGCCGAGATCTGTCCTGGGACCGGGACCAGGAGCGGGACTTGCAGGAAAGGGTAAGTATCCGGGGGTGCACCGGGGGAGGGCGGGCTCTGCGCCCGAGTCCTGGGTGACAGGATCCCTGTAAAGGGGATCAGTCACAATGGATTTGAGGGATGGGCATCTATATATTCCAATAATAATCTGGACATTGGTAGCCCTAATGGGAATATGGCAATATGGCAAAACTGAAATGGTATCACTAGGTAGAGCCACCAGAAAACTAGCAACAAAACATTACCTATAAACAGCTACATGGACACCTTGCGTGATATCTTCCTTTAATTTTTTTACTTTCTTCTCCTTCCTCTGCTCCGCTGTTAGTTTCCTGGCTGCATTAGCCTCTTCATGAGCCCTGTAGAGATATAAGAAATGTACATGAGACCTGCAACATTTACCAACTTCTCTAACAATATCAGAAGCCATTAATAAAATGTTCTCATCCAACAACCTGTATCCAAACATTAGTAATGGTTCTAGTACCCAGCTACTATACTGTACAGCACTGAAGGTCACACTGCTGACCCATGAATGCTTTATGGCAGCCTGTAATCCAGTTAGGAGGGGATCTGGACCTATTTGCATCATTTTATTGATACATTCTTGTATCTATACATACATACTGCACAAACAATGGTTCTGCCTTGTACTTACTTCTGGCGTTTAGCCATCTGTGCCCGGACATGGGCCTCTACTTTTGTAGGGTCCTGTATTGCCTCCGTGCCCAAAACACGCATTAAATTGGATATTCGCACTAAGAATAGAAAAAAAATAAGTTTAGAAGATTAAAAAAGATTTCTGTAAATTATATCTTAAGCTTGGAATAAAGCGTGACATGTGCCACAACCAATAGTGTGATACAATCAGTGTGATTTCATAGCAGATATGTACATAACAAGCCACACCGGTAGTACAGTCACCCTGACATCCTCAATGACAACTCGGCATATTCCTGCATCTCATGCTCCTATAATTCTGCACACCTAGGCAAATTTACCTTAAAGTGACATTGTCACCCCCTTTTTGCATTTTGACTGCTCTCCACAGGTGTAAAGGGTAAATGTTACAGCTTTCATTCCTTTATTTTATATTATTCGTCATGGTGCTTGTTCTGGTAAAAAGTGTTTTTTATTAACTGTGGATTGGTATGTAGGCGGGGCTTCACAGGGTAAGCGCCACTTAGCCCCGCCCCAACCTGTGACGTCATCGCCGTATAAGTCACGCCCCCTCAGCAGCCATTGGAAGGGTCAGCCTAAAGATCTAGATTGACCCACACCAATAACCGCTAAGGGGGCGGGGCCTATACAGCGATTACATCATGGATGGAGGCGGGGTGATGTGGCACATTATAGACTAAGCCAAGCCCTTTGGCGCAGTAACAAGCGGATAAAAGTACACTTTTCACAAGAACAAGCACCAAGATTAATGGAGACAGCTAAATTAGTCATTTAAATGTTAAGGCTGGGTTCACACTACGTATATTTCAGTCAGTATTGTGGTCCTCATATTGCAACCAAAACCAGGAGTGGATTAAAAACACAGAAAGGATCTGTTCACACAATGTTGAAATTGAGTGGATGGCCGCCATATAACAGTAAGTAACTGCCATTATTTCAATACAACAGCCGTTGTTCTAAAATAACAGCAAATATTTGCCATTAAATGGCGGCCATCCACTCAATTTCAACATTGTGTGAACAGATCCTTTCTGTGTTTTTAATCCACTCCTGGTTTTGGTTGCAATATGAGGACCACAATACTGACTGAAATATACGTAGTGTGAACCCTGCCTAAATGTGTCACTTTAAGGGTACGTTCACACGTACAGAATCTGCAGCAGATCTGCAGTAGATTTGATGGCGCAGATTCAATGCAAAGTAACTCTGGGCCATCAAATCTGCTGCAGATCCTGTACGTGTGAACGCACCCTAATAAATCAAGAAAAGCCGAATGATAAACCTACAGGAGCTTTAACAGAGGCCACAGTGCTTGTCACAGAGGTTTGAGGCTGAATATATTTTCAACTACTCTGTTTGCTTGTAGAATGGATGGGTTCTTATAAGGATCCATAAGTCGATGCGTTGTAGAGACCAAAACAGACATCAGCCAGAACAAAATAGCAAATATGAAAATATATCACAGGAAAAACATGTAACTTATACTACACATAAACCTACCTTTGGGTTCAGGTGGAGGCATAAGACCTAATCGTACTTTCTCCTGCAATTCCTTCTGTGCTTCCCTCCTTGTCTGACGGCGAAGTTTTTTCTGTTCTTTTTTGGTGAGATAAATCCCAAGCGTCACTGGGGCATCCTTGTCAACTGAATAAACAGAAACAAAGGAAAATTAACATAAAGTCCTAAATTCATGAAGAAAAAAACAAACATAAAACAGCTTATTTTTTCTGCAGCAAACCTAAAGGTTTATTCTGGTACCCCAATATAACAGTAGGGGCCTGCCCTCCAGCACTATCATGACTGAGGGAGCTCTGGTAAGTGCCTTGTTATCTTTACTGCAGATTTGCTCCATTGTTCAATGAGCCAGACACTGTCCAGTCTGATGCTACTGACCCAATCGAATATCAAAGTCCCAGAAAGCAATTTTCAGTAATAACTGGGACATGCAGATCAGCTGCCATAACAGGTAAAAATTGTAACCAGCCATAAACCCATCCAGTAAATAGGATGGATCCAGAGTGCAGGTTGCCGATTCTCAGCATGACATCTCCAGCCAGTTATGTATATACCTGTGTGGTAGGATATATAGCGAGACATGCAGTAGCCGCCTTGGCAAACAAGTGCTGCTTCATTGCAGAACTAACTAAAATTTAGTTGACATTTTTCAAACTACACTAGAAAAGTGCACTGCACTCTGGTTCCTGTGGGTAAAGATTTCGATGACTAATCTACATATGTGCTAGTACAAGACGACAAAAACTGCACTATTCATGTACCTGGAGGGCTAAGTTGGGCGGGATGCTCTACAAGATTTGTAATTCCATGGAATTCTTCCCGAACGGCTAAGGCTTCTGGTTTCCTGAATGTAAAATATTATTCAATGTTATTGGAACGGCCAAGGAAAACACATTACTGTAGAATTAGAGTGAACCATACTCACAGATCAATCCCATTGGGAAGAATGAACGAGTCCCACCACTCAATGTCTGGTATCTCGCCTTCCTTGATCTCTTTTTTGGGGGCAATGAGTGCCAGTCGGGTGGTTGTCTGGATACCAGTTTTCTTTGCAGCTTGGGATATTTCAGCTTGTAGTTTCTCTAACTGAGCCTATTTGTAATACAATTAACATAATTATTATAACAATTTTTTTTATTAATTTCGAAATTACACAAGAAACACTCGAGTGAGTGTGCAAGGCAACATTAGCAAACTAAATATAAAACCAAACACCAATACTGATTAATTATATGTACAGGAAGATTATATAAAATATTCTGACGAAGTCACAATGAGCATTATTATTAAAAGAAATTGCCACATGGCCTGACCCCTCACCCAAAGAAAGAAAATTAAGAAAAAGCACCTTTGTCCTTAATCTCTGGGCAATTTTCTCAAATTTCCCTTTATCGTGGAACTTGAAGGAACGCTTTGTACGTTGTGCAGAGGGAATAGAGACACGAGGGTCAAAGAAAGTGTTAGATTCCAAATCTTCTGACGGTTTTTCCTTAAGCTGTTGCTTGAATTGCTCCCTCTTTACAGCTCGGATATTGGCTTTCAGTGTTGGCATGCGATGGGTAAGCTCAACCTCTTTCCCTGTAGCGTCTACGGTGCGACCCTGGTCATCCAGGATAAGAGGAGTTGGTTTTGATTGATCCTTTAACTCAACTTTCCTGAAAAGAAGGAACAATGGCCATTAGGAACTGACCTGACAAACTTTCCTAATCATACAAAACACTTAACATGAGATTTCCTACTGCTTCTTGATGTCCGAAATAAATCACAACAACAAATCAATGATAATGCCCACACAAGTACAAAGAAGAAAAATCAGATAAAATTTTTAGACCAGGACTAGAAAAGTTGGGTCAATATTGGCTTGTACTCACGGAGGGGCGATTCCCATAGCATGAAGGTTGGCCAAGCCAACCATGTTAGTGGCTCCAATGAGACCGGGCTTCAGGGCGAGCTGTGCTTGAATCCTTGCTTGAAGTTCGGCTGCTTTTCTGGCTTTTTCAATGGCATCGTTCATAAAAGTGGCAGCTTGGGAAGGCTGGATTGTGTTCCCAATGGCCGAACGGTCAGCTTGTGCGGAGGAAGCTTTATTAGGCTGGATGGAAAGAGACAGACAACTAATGACTTCTACTGGCAGGATGTGTGTGGAGCCTGGTGCTTATAATAGTCAATGACTATCTTTCCTATACTGTCAACAGAAATTATAAAAAAAATATTTATTTAGCTATAAAGTGGCCACTAAGTGTGGTATTACACTACACTAGAGATGAGTGCAACTCGAGCATTATCGATTCGGATCGCTTAGCATTTGAATACTGATGGCTGGCAAAGTTGGACGCATGAATCTAACCGATTGCTGAACAATCCATCTTGAGCATGCTCGAGTCATAGGGATAAGATCACATTTAGCATATTAGTTGCAGACTTTATGCTGTAGTTAACTATACTAGAGGAAGAAATCAGTATAAATAACTGAAAGCAGCACAGAATCTGCAGCATATACGCCATGTGTGTACATACCTTAATGGTCGTCTGTGTCTGACAGAGCGGAAGGAAGACCCTTTAAGCAGAGGCTCTCCCACTCTGGTTTACATAGTAGTGTCCCACAAAGGGGATTTACACATCCATATACCCAACACTTTCTTTTCGGGACACTACTTCAACCATGCACAAACCCCCTGCTGACAGGAATCTATAGGTATACCCATCCATATGAAAAGCCAGAAGATGCTAGCGACAGCACTAGTATTGATAACAATGATAGGTGTTATATACTGTACCATTGCAGGAGGACTGACAAAACTCAGCTGTTTCTTCCTCTCCTCTATCTGACGGGTGGCGGCTTCCATCATCTGCTTAATCTGTAACACAGACATTACATGTTACTTTTGGGTTCACATTGCTTTGCATTGTGCAAAGAAAGCATTTGAAATACAAATTCAATTAAGTATCTCAATAGGAGTTGAATGACTTGCCTGCAAAGCCATGTGCCCCCTCCCAATAGCTGTCTTGATGAACGGCAATGCCGCAACAATTTTAAGCATCTGGTGTTTGTTTGGTATATTTTCAAGGTGCTCCTGCTGCATTAGGACAACCTACCTTTTCAGTTCTGTCGTCTAAGCGTTCAGACCCAGACCGATCAGGAGAGTCAGGAAAAGTCTGTGCACAGCGTATTCCCCTACCGGCTCTGGGTCATGTGATAGGTCTGACTCAAAGCGTAGAGCTATGAGCCTGTTTTTACTGACAAAGACCTGGGAACAGACAGCTTGGTCTTCGCCCCACTCATTTTCGTTCAGACCCTGACTGATCAAGTTTTTTAGCATGTCTCTCTGACAGGTCAAATGTTTTTTGAAATGACAGTGACACTTAAAAGTAAATGGTATAGCGGTTTTGCCATTACAGACACTTATCCCTAATTTACAGGGTAAGGGTATAAGTATCCAAAGTATCCAAATGCAAATGATTACATAACAAATCCCCACCTTACCTGCAGCTTGGTGAGCATTCCTGGGCTCTCAGATGGGGGGCCAGGGATCACTTCCGGTTCCTCAACTTCTTCAAAGCGTGGGACTCGTTTTTTCTTTGAATTAGAAGAATCCTTTGCAAGATCTGGATCATCTCCGAACACTTCCTATTAAGAAAAAGAAATGGGTCAGAGCGCATACATTCAGCAAGTGGGATAAAGGCAAACAGTCACTGCTAGGCTTCTTTCTAAGCACTTCATTATAAAGACAACCCATGTCCACATTTTAGATGGTATCCAAAACTCCATGAAGCAGAAGAACCACTACTGCCTCTTCATATTAGACCTAGCGGTAAATGTTTTCAACAATATAGAGTTCCATCAGTATTACCACTCACCTTAATTTCTCGCTTCCTGCTTTTGTCACTGCTGGATCTGGAATGACGGGAACCCCGACTTTCCCTGACAGCATCATAAAGCTTGTCAACAAAACGCAGCGTGGAGTCATCTAGAAATGGCTTCAGGTGATCTAACGTAAAACAGCAACAAAACACATAAATCAAATGGCTTTTATTGAGATTTCTATTTACAACACGTAAACCTTTCCCATGGAAATCAGCCAGGACCACCAAATAACATCCTCAGCAGATCAACCTTTGCCTAGCTTATTTGTAAAGGGAAAAAGCCAGTGGGAGTTCCTGCTGGGCTCATCTCAGAAGTAAAACCGAAAAAAGAGAACAGATGCTGATTTTTCAAAGCAAAAAACTTTTATATCTTTATTGAATATATATTAAAACAATTTATAAAAAAGAGAGACAAACCAAACATTAAAAAGAACGGTGACTATCCTGGAGGTGTTTCTATTGTTACCAAATCACATATGTTGGAATCCCTGACCAACAACCTACATCACAACACGAGGGATATATTCTAAATATCATACAGTAGGACACTGAATAAATTTATTAAAGATAAAGTACTAGTGCATTCAATTCATCAAGTTGACCTACACCCAGTTAGTGAATCTCCTATCCACCCTTCATCTACTATAATTGCCCCACCACATCTAGAGATCCAGCCAGTCAGATACCTTTTGCAGTAAAATATAGTGTGTATCCTCCAGGACGCCACCACCCCGACGCGCGTTTCATTGCCTTCGTCCGGGGGTAATGACGTCCCATCCGATAAGGGTATAAATAGTATCATCGCACCAATCACTCTCCATTATTACTTACTCAACACCTGTGGCTGAAGTAGCAGTACAACGACTGTTTGCAATAGACCTAAATTGATTAGCACGTATATATTATACAGGAACATAGGCATTGCATATAGACAAAACCGTGAACTTTTCATCTCAGAAGTAAGAAGAGTGATGTGCAGCAGACCAGGAGCTGCAGGGGGTTAAGGAGCCAAAATGGTTTATTTTAAAATTACATCTACAAACCATATCCCTTCTGGACATATATAAGCAGATGAATCTAGTTTAAGGGTAGCTTCACATGTACCGCATTGCAGCGCATTTTCTGCTGCAGATCCACAGCAGATTTGATGAGGTGTGAAGCTACCTTTAGGGTGCCTTCACACCTACCGTATCGCAGCAGAAAATCCGCTGCGGATTCGCAGCAGATTTAACTAAATGAATGAACACAGCATTAAATACGCACTGTCAAATCCGCTGCGGATCCGCAGCAGATTTGTAAGTGCGATTTGATGCTGTGTTCATTCATTAAGTTAAATCTGCTGCGGATCCGCAGCAGATTTTCTGCTGCGATACGGTAGGTGTGAAGGCACCCTTAAGGTTTTATAGTGTGTCAAACTGTGGCCCTTTAGATGTTAAAAACACCCAACTTCCATCATGCCTGAACAGGTAAAGCTTTGACCGGCATGATGGGAATTGTAGTTTTTCAGCTGGAGGGCAACATGTTTGACATCTATATTACAGAAGAAATGAAGCCTATATAGAAATAAAAGCATGATGCAGAAGCAATAACGTTGTGGGGCTGCTTTGGCACATATTGATTGGTGGCGTTTGGGTGCTGAGAGACTCACTGTTGTGTACAGATAGTTTTCCAACAGCACAGACAGGTTTCCAGTGACAGGTGACACCAGTATATAGAAAAAAAGAGGTGCACACAATAGCTGTTGGTCAAATCTCAGTGGCCCCTCTCTGTAGAATGGCCTCTATGAAGGTCAAGAGCATGCCCTGTAGTCTTTCTCTCTCAATTGAATGGGATAAGTTCTGTCTATTGTGTCCTATAGTCCACAGGGTTTGCTATAAAGCATGTCTCTAAATGCTGTTAAAATAATTCAGGCAGTCTCACAGACACCATTACAATATAAAAAAAATTACAAACAGAAAATAGAAATATATTAGGGAAAAAAAACATTTCAGGGGATGTCAAGCTTGTAAGCAGCATTACAAATCCATGCGTCGTGAAATCTATACTAAATATTCAAGGGTGCCAATAATGTTAACCACAACTCTACTAGAAGATATTACATGTGAGGAACAGAACTACACATGTGTCATGGCAGGAGCTCTTACCTGCAGCCTTCTTCTTGTCCATGCCCTTGCCGACACAGTTCAGGGCAGCGGTAACTACGGTGGGCTCGGAGAAGCCCAGCACGCCTTTTACAGTTTTCTCTATCCATGGCTTTAAGTCATCGAGCTCCCGCCTTGAAAGAGACATATTCACACGGAGAAGGATGCCCCTTATACCACAGCTGGAACATAAACAGATAGGATTTATATTAGTTGTGTATGGTCCAGTATTGTCCCCATTTTAGGAATTCTGGCTAAGCCAGGACATATACCTCCAATACATAACAGGCAAGGATCTGAATAGTGGGGCATGCACAGCATTCCATGAATTGCTACCGACACTGGCACATGGCCAGTGCTCCATTCATTCCCTATGGATGTGTTGAGCGAACCTGTTGTAATGTTCAGGTTTGGCAATGTTATCTGAACTCAAGTGCTCAGCATGTGATTCCCCCCGGCTGTTAAGCATGGAGGTCCTATTGAGAAAGAAAGGAGCGCTGGCCGTGCATTCAAAGGACTCGGCATCAGTGGGGGTCCCAGCACCTGGAAACTCATCAATCTGCTACTTATCATGAATTCTATGTTCACAGGCAGTTCTTGCAATCCTGGCTCCCATCATTGAGTGATGTCAGGAGTACAACCTGAACATGCTGATCGCATCCAGTGGGATGCGACAAACGACCGCATTAACAGACCATATAGACTAAAACAGATGACTTTATTGGCAGCAAAGCGTTTTAGCCCCCAAATGCAGAGGGTATTTTACATCTTTAAAATGCTTGAAAAAGGCCCAGAAGTTTGTTTGTTCTCCCTGGTCCCGGTAGAACACTTTGGCTGCTGATGTCTTATTCCCAAAACCTACAAGGTGAGTGAATCTATGCATATAATTCATTCACCCCCAGTGATATTGGATATATTATACTAGGAAGCGCCCTTCGCTTATCTCTTTCCCCAGAAGTACAACCTGTGACCTCTGCTGCAGCAGTCACATGATGTCCAATACAGAAGAAAAACTGGGGTACCAAGTGGGGCATAAACAGTAACACTTTAAAGTGGTACTCTATCACTTAAAAACTTTGTATATAGTGCTGTCCTTATATAAAACATAACATGCATCTTATACTTAACTCTGCACACTCCCCTGGTAACTCTGGGTCCCTCGCTGACCACTTTCCCCACAAACTTGTGTTGGCACTGACAGCTTGCTCAGCCAATCACTGACTCAGATGGGACAGTGCTGTGAGCAAACCATCACTGCCGACACAAGTTAGTCTCTGAAGTGGATGTGGCTGTGCCTCTATTTCAGAGACAAATTAGAGTCGGCAGTGACAGCAGGAGAACTGGAGACACTGCAGGGGGAGGTAAGAATAAGATGTTTCATAGTGTTCTATATAACTGCAGCATTATTTAAAAAGCTTTTGAGCGCTGGAGTATTCCTATGATCACCTAACTGAACAACATAAATTAAAAATGTTTCCCATGCTGAAATGATTGATGAGCTATCCCTAGCTGTTTGGCACGGCCACTGGGTGGGGCTGGAAGCAGTTGGCGCTGTTTACAGCAGCTCAACTAAACAGATGTAGTATGCTGGTGCCACCAGTACACAATGTACAAGGCCTTCTGCTTCCTGCTTTTTCACTGTCTAAGACAGCATCATAGCTCTGGCAAACAGCTGATGTTGGCGCCCCACCAGTCTGACAGTGATAACTCAAGTTGCAGATAGGTCATCAATAAATTATAGCCTTAAAGTGACTGTACCACCAGGCCCAGGCTGAAGCACTGGAGGCGGGCCGACCCACCCTTAGTGGGAGGAACCCCTAGCTCCTCTGTGATAGGGTTCCATTGGTTCTAATAGAGTTACATCATGGAGGGTCTGGGGTTTCCGCCCACTAAGGGTGAGTCGGCCCGCCTCCAGTGCTTCAGCCTGGGCCTGGTGGTACACTCACTTTAACCCCTTAAAGACAGAGCCAATTTCGTCCAATTTTTTCTCCTTGTGCATAAAAGGCCATAGCACTTGCATTTTTCCACCTAGAAACCCACATGAGCCCTTATTTTTTGTGTCACTAATTGTACTTTGCAATGACAGGCTGAATTTTTTCATAAAAAACACTGCAAAACCAGAAAAAAAATAAATGTGTGGTGAAAAAAAAAACCAACGCATTTTGTTTATTTGGGGGGTATTTGTTTTTATGCCATTCGCCCTGGGGTAAAACTGACTTGTTATATATGTTCCACAAGTCGTTATGATTACAATTATATATAACATGTATAACTTTTCTTTTATCTGATGGCCAGTAAAAAATTCAAACCATTGTTAACAAATATACGTTCCTTAGAATCCACCATTCCCAGGCTTATAGCGCTTTTATCCTTTGGTCTATGGGGCTGTGTCAGGTGTCAGTTTTTGTGCCATGATGTTTACTTTCTATCGGTACCTTGGTTGTGCATATACGCCTTTTTAATCGCTTTTTATTACAATTTTTCTGGATTTGATGAGACCAAAAATGCGCAATTTTCCACTTTGGGATTATTTTACACCTTCACCGTTTAACGTGCGAGATCGGTAATGTGATTAATTAATAGTTTGGGCGATTACGCACGTGGCGATAGCAAACATGTTTATTTATTTACTTTTATTTATAAAATGGGAAAAGGGGGGCGATTTAAACTTTTATTAGGGGAGGGGATTTTTTTTCATTAATAATAACACTTTTTTTTTTTTTTTTTTTAAACACATATACTAGAAGCCCCATGGGGTTAGGGTTATTCCCCCCTGGGGTTAGGGTTATTCCCTCCTGGGCCCCCCTCTGAAGACCCTGAAGCGACCAGAGGGTGTAAATATACGCCCTGTGTCATTAAAGGGTCAAAGTGTCACTGTTAAAAAATTTTTTTTGCAGAAATCAATAGTACAGGCGATTTTAAGAAACTTTGTGATTGGGTTTATTAGGCGAAAAATGCATTTTTATAATGAAAAAGCAGTTTGAAGCTCTCCCTCCTGTCTTCATTGTTCTCTATGGAGAGGGGAGAGATGAGGCACCAAAACAGGACAACAAAGAGTTTATTTACAGCTACATCACCAGACTCTCTCCTCTGACATTAGCACTGACCTCTCTGACCTCTGAATAGCACTTTCAGCAGCTCCCTGCTTTGTAATCGTTTATGTGCTCTTTGCTGCCAACTAACCTCCCTCCTCCCCTATCCATAGCACAGACAGGATCTGACTGATGTAAAACAATCGAGATTCCTTGATTCTGAGCAGTGGATGACAAAAAGGAGAGGAGGGGGGGGGGGGGCCTGGGAAAAGCCTTTATAAATGCAGATAATGCCATATTTGCCTAATAAACCCAATTACAAAGTTTCTTAAAATCGCCTGGACTATTGATTTCTACAAAAAAGTCTTTAAAGAGTTCCTGTCGTTAAAAGTTATCAGCCTTAAAGTGACTGTACCACCAGGCCCAGGCTGAAGCACTGGAGGCGGGCCGACCCACCCCCAGTGGCAAGAAACTCCAGCCCCTCCAGAACGTGACTCCATTAGAATCAATGGAACCCTATCATAGAGGGGCTAGGGTTTCCTCCCACTAAGGGTGGGTCGGCCCTCCTCCAGTGCTTCAGCCTGGGCCTGGTGGTACAGTCACTTTAAAGAACTATCAGCAGGTTAGATTCGTCCATATATGCCCCTACTGCACAGGAGACGCTGAGGAGGAAGGTATGTCTCTTTCCCCAGTTACGGTGCATTTAGTCGTGTGCTTCACAGTCCGGTGACACCATTAGGAGCATTGCCCGCCCCCATAGCAGCAATCCACCTTCAGCCCAGTGCTCCTATGGGTGGGTTCACACTGAGGAATCCACATGGAGCAGTTCCCGTTGATTCTGTCGCTCACGCTCATTTCCCATCCCATAGACTACTTTTTATGATTGGGCAAATCTGCATATGCACAGAATGGAGTCTATGGCACTGACGGAAATGCACGAGGCTGTGAGCAGTAGCGAGCGACGGAATCTGCATGAACTTCTCAGCACAGATTCCTCAGTGTGAACCCACCCTAACAGTCTCAGTACCGGAATGGCGCTGGGGAGGGAGGTGAGAGACGTACCTTCCTCCTCCTCCTCTGCAATAGGGACGTCAGCATGAAATCTACTGCAGATCCTGTACAAGTGAAGGAACCCTTAACGTGACTTTCTAGTACTTGCTCTGCCAGACCTGGTTTGGCTGATAATACAGACCACATATCAGGGCATTTATAAGGCTATGTGCACACTACGGAACTGAGCGAAGAATTTTAAGCAAAGTCTGGGCAGCAGGTTATATATATATATATATATATATATATATATATATAGGCATTATGCGCATTTAGTAGTAACTTGTCTGTTCCCGCACAACTTTAAAACTTCTGCCACCACTAAATCACATGACCGTGCCAACCAATCAGGGCCTCCCGCAATAATACACCATGACCAGCTGCGTCACATCACCGCATAGTCTGTACACAGGAATGATGGGGAATCAATGGTGCCACAATGCTCAGGCCCCAAGAAATGTGCTCATTTTAAACAAATAAAACTTTATTGATACAGTAATTTAAAGACGTACTGAAAGAATTCTCTGCACGGTGTTTTACTCATCTCTCAGCTGTGCCCATTACTGCCCAAACTTTACCAGAGCAGCCGAAGTTCCTCCCAACAGTAACACACCACGTCCAGGTCCCTGACACCCAACGCTGTAGCCACACACTGCGGCTATGAGACGAGTTACGTTACCCTGGGCAACCTGTACGCCAGCCCGGGGATTGTGCGGCCTAGCGCCTCCACCGGATACCCGTTACTCAGCAGCACCCCCTAGTGTCCACCAGTCTATAACTCACCTGCTCGCCGGGTGTGACTTCCTTCCTCTTTAGCTGTGATTACAGCACCGGGACTAACGGAGACTAAACGTCAGACCGGAACCGGAAGTGGAGTGAGCATGCAGCCTGGCGCACTCGCACTGACCCGCATCACGTGGTGAGCGCCGCAAAGGATGACGGTAGCCGGTTTGGACGCGCGGCTCCTGAATAACTTTATTAACAGCTGTCTCATCGGACATAAGGGAGACAAGGAGGCCACGTGACCGAAATAGTCACCTCTTTATTATAATGTTTTTTTAAATGTTTATTTTTAATACATAGTTTTCCAAGAGTATCTTTAAAAAAAATAAATAAAAGTATTTTTGTTATTACTATTTTGGTGCAATTCTATGGGCAATCATACCAAATACTTATTGTTATGTTTTACTACTTTTCAGTGTAATTGTAATTTCAAACACAGAGACATGTCCTACGTTTTCTTCGGTTGAGGTCTGAGTGCTGAGACCCCTGTCAAACAAATGTCTATGGCGCCCATATTATGTGAGCGGGAGACAGCAGAGAGAAAGGGCTCTCAGCCGCTTGTTTCCCTCCGCAGGATCTACCGATCATTAAAGGTATCAGTACCCAGATCCAAAACACTGAAGACTTTTCGCGATGACATGGAAAAAGTTTTTTGTAAAAACAGAATTACATCAAAAATAAAAACCTCCTTAGCCCAAGTATTAGAGACTCGAGTGCCAGAAGTGACCTCCCTTATATTGCCAAGTGATGAACGTGTACATAGAAACATGGTGGGATTTGCAGTGTAGATTTTGTTGCATCCGTAGTAAAATTACAGTGCAGTACAATACAAGTAGATGATGTAAAATGCTTTTCACGTGTAGTGAAAGTCGTCAGTGTGGAAAAACAGGCTATAAGTTTTCTTGCACACACAGAGGTGCAGAAAATAGGATGGGATGTGACTATTCTATGTGACAGAGGGAAGCTAAGGCCCCTTTAACACATCAGTATTATACTGTCCGCAATTACAGATCAGTAATTGCAGACAGCATAGTACCCATTGTTTTTAATGGGTCCTTTTACATATCTGTAGATCCTACAGATCAGTAAAAGGGTGTTGATGCATGCTGGAAATAAACATTGGCAAGCCATAAAACAGGCCTTGTTTGGCATGGATCCACCCATTTCAGTCAATGAGTCTGGGCAAATATGGACGGATATACATCTGAATCCTGTCTTTTCTTTAAGCTTCTACTGCACCCTTTTCTATCTTCCCCCAATTGCACCCGAGGTTACTACCTATCCCCTGGAACCCCTGATTCCACCATCATCCATTGGGCAGTATTGCTCACTTTGGAAAACATTGTCTGATCCGCTAACATACAACCAAATGAAAGGCCATCAGAAGCAGAATAAAGGTTTTATAGGTAACCATAATAGTGAGACACATGTAAAAAAGCTCATCACATCAAGTCATATATGTATCCATACTCCTTGTTCAGCTTGTGTTGTTTATATGGGATACAGGCCCAACAGACCCGGTCCAGGTCCCTCCAGCAATGATAACAATATACAGTGCAGCATCTGGGGCTCTGGCATTCATAGGAGTCTTTATTTCTACTGGCTCCACAGGCAAAGCAGCGCCATGGAAATATGAGTCGTGTCCAGCGGAAATATTTATGGAATCTGCCGAAAAAGGTTTTCTCCTGGCCAAGAAATAATAAGCACGTATAGTCAGACAGGTTGTGTGAGGTGTGAATAAAGGTGGAGAAAGAGAGTTCAAAGCTCGGACATTATTAACATCTCACCCATATCTGTCTGCTTCTGGATTTTTTCATCACCTTCCAGCGTATTTTATAAAAGTAAAATCTCTTCTTCCTTAGATGATGGTTGTAAAGAAAGAGCACCCTCTGCTTTTCTCTCTATGGGAATAAAGACACAAGGAGATAGATGTATAAAACAGAAATAGCATACTGTGCCAGGGCAATGATGCAAGTCATATGCACAGGATTTCGGAAAGATGTCTTCCATTTACATCTTCTTTGCCATGTTTAATAAGCACAATTTGTGTCTAAAAATATACGATGTTACCTGTTTGGCAGCCATGAGCAGTGCAAGGAAACCTCTGCGCCTATCCCTACCGTTCAGGAGGAGACTGTGCAGATGTGGAATAATAGGGAGCTCAATGTATAAAAGTGATTTACATTACAGCTACCCTGTATAGCCCATACATACAGGCAGTAGTCGCCAATAATTAATTCACAGACAGAAAATGTCATTACTCAGCTCCTGTTCATTCCGTTATCCTCTAGTGTTTTTTAGGACTCCCAGTGGTCCCTTCAAATCCTAAGGATGTGACTTACTTTTGGGAAGAAGAAGGAGGCAATCACCCTGCGTAGACGGTTGCTATATATCTGGACTGGGCACAGTAACAGGAGTCCGATTGTTGGCCAACTGGAATACATGTACTCGGTGAAGCTCATGATGGATGGGTTTGGAAGGCACACTGCGGAATAGGAGAACTTTGAGTCCTAGCTTCAAACTATATATACTGTATAACCTAATATAGTGTAATGGCAGGCATACCAAGGCACCAGCATCTTGCTCCCTATCACTGCTCTCATGATGCTTCTAAATAAACACTATGGGGGGTCTCACTCATGCACTGGCTCTATGCTTCTTAAAAGGCCCATGGACCCTGGCTTCAGCGTATACCCAGCATCCCCAGGCTTTCTAAGAACACTTCTCCATCATTCATTGCCTGAGCAATAGATCCATTTGCTTCCTTTAAGTCTGAAAAGATGTCTCATTCCTATCTTGTTTGGCAATGACCCTTGCATGTATATTTGACCATCTCTGCATGCTTGCTGTCCATTCTGACCTCTGTCTACCAAATTACAATCAAACCCTGACTGCCTTAACCCTTGCACCATCTGACTGCACCTCCTGCCTGCTGCTTGGGCAACTTGAAGATATCTGCCTAACAACACATAATAACATAACATAATAATCATAAGTTATGATCGTTGCTACGATTACGATCGTTTACTCAATTTGATCCCAGCAAAAGAAGGAACGATTTGGCGAACGATTAACGATGATGTTAGGGTCAGATCTAAATCAATGATCAACAACACTCAAACAATTTTTCAATCGCTGCCTACAATTACACAGGATGATTATCAGTTAAATTTGAGCATTATAAAGGTTTTCCACACAATAATCGTCCTGTGTAATAGGGCCCTAATGTAATCAATAAATCTAATTTAGCAATCTCTTATAAGGACACAGCGTGAAGTCCCTTAACCACTAATATTAGAGGACCTTTATATCACAAGCTTACAGTGCTGCATTCTATAGACCTCCAGATGTGTGGTCACTTACTTGTGTTGTCGCCAAGGTCTATGGTACTGGGTGTGCTGTTAAATGCCTCAACTGTACGCTGCAGAAGCCGAGCAACAAAGGTGTCACCACGCACTGTTACGTCCAGCCTGCGGTTAACTAGAGAGAGCACAATAAGAACAAATCTGCATCACAGGCACCATCTATAGCTATACATCTACTAACCATGTGCTGCTGGATAGTATCTGTAGTCCTTCATACAGACCAGGACGGTGAAGACATAACAGAACATGGCTCCTCCATATCTATAACCCCATATTCCTTATGTGCCCATCAACACTGGCTGCCTCTGTACTCACTTGGGAACAAATTGGTGATCTGGAAATGTTTGTGGATAATCTGGAAGCTATGGATAAGAAATCGGTCAAAGCCCATTGTCAAGACGAAAACAAAGAAGAAGGGAATGCACTGCCATATCTCCGCCATCTGTAGAAGAGAGGAAACATCTCCAGCGACCACCACGTCCTTTGCTTAGCATCACCCATATATCATGTATAATGCACTCACCATGCTATCAATCTCAAGTTTCTGCACACAAAGATTAAATGGATACACAAACTCCACCTTTTGCATGTTTGGAAATGGCAATAAATGATTCTTTTTCTGTGAAGAAAATATATTGTGGAAAAGTACAATTTAAGAAAAGCAAATAAAAAGCCAAGCGATTGGTGGGAAAACATGCAACAGCAATGGGATATTTTATTGTGTAGTCATCATGTCAAACTCTAGGGGATAAGGGTGGTGGGGTGCAGCTGGATTATAGCTGGAGTATAGTAAGCTGAAATGGAAAATTTTGGTGGGAAAGAACACGTGAGTGCCGGGATTCATTCGTGGACTATGTGATTGGGATTGTATTCCTTTCCTCGTGCACCATGTTATTACAGAGTGCCGTCTAATCTCTTACCAATTAGAGGGGACTCCTGACTCCCCTTTCCCCAGTAGATGACATCGGAGGAAAGGATGAAAAATTGGCATTCTCCCCAGAGATATCTGAAAGCAGCTAATGTCTCACTTCCTAATAATGAGACATGGATGCTTGGCTGAACTGATGTGGACATAAATGGGCAACTCAGGAGGAACAGCTGTCAGCCATGTAGGTATATGGGCAGCATCTGTCCTTCTCAGTGGATGAATCTGTAATGTGATATTTATGACTCACCAGTTTTCTCCTGCGAGCATCAATCTGCCTGAAGTAGGTGGTGATATAAAAGTTGTCATGGAGGATGTTGGTGTTATAGTTAAAGGTATAGCTGTAAGCACTGAGTGAGGAAAAGAAGAGTATAGAGGTCACGTTGGCCCCGTCATGAATATTATTGCTGCATGGGGTCAGGTTACACATGAATTCTGAGAAGTTGGTTCTCCCCTGGAACAGCTCCCCCCCAACAACTCTTAATAGTAATACAAGAAATGTTGGTGTGCTAGCACCTGGGTATATACCTGACTACATTATCAGATTCCAATATTGGAGAAATGTATTCATAAAATAAAAATATATGGTGCAAGTTGACAGCTGTAACCTGAAAGTTACACTAATGCCACAGTTATACATAGGGCACAACTTGTCAGCTTGGATCTCATTGATATGTTTACAAGATTTAGAGATTGTATGTTGCCATGATTTGACAGAAATATGCCAGATTAAACGGGTTATCCAGCGCTACAAAAACATGGCAACTTTTCCCCCTCTCTTGTCTCCAGTTCAGGTGCAGTTTGCAATTAAGCTCCATTTACTTCAATGGAACTGAGTTTGAAACCCCACCCAATCTGGAGATAAGAGAGGGGGAAAAGTGGACATGTCTTTGTAGCGCTGGATAACACCTTTATATTTTCCGCACCACAGCAGTACAGAAGTTATCCCAACTCTATGATGGAGGGTTGTGGAAAGTCTGGCACAACTTCAGACAGGGTTTGGATTGCCACATAGCATATTTGACAAGTATCAGAATCTTTGTCATGCGCTTGCGACTCAGTCCCAACAACTAATTCAGTGGTGGAAGCCATTGTTATTGTTGGAAACAAATCAGCTTCAGGATATGCAAGGGGTCTCTTCTCACTACTTTATAGACACTTGTTGGCCTTTTATGACCAAAAGTTTCCACTGTGAGTGTGACCTAGTGACAACAACCTACAAGATCTCAAATCTCGGACACTAAGAAAACTTGGAATCAAGTCTTAAAGGTGTATTCTAAAAAAAATATAATATTATTTTTGAATACCCCTTTAAGTAACAAAAAATTTTAACCCAGTGACTGCTCACGAGATGAATATGAAGATGAACATGCAGGACATGATGGTGTTGATGTAGGCCATCTTCCTCAGAACCCACACTTGCTTCTTCTTCACGGTTTCCATAACTTCTTCAGTCATGGTGAGCTGGGAAATATTCACTCCAAATAACACAGTATGCTCTTCTTTCTGTTTTAATAAGCGAAAGGGGAAAGAGGACACAGGATTTGTAAATACAAGAAGAGTTTGTAGAGGAGATCTAGGACTATACAATCACAAATGGCATAAGACGTGACACTGACCCTCATGACTATAGCACTAGTGAAGTTTTTGCCCAGATTGTACATTGTTTTGTTAACCAAGTCGAAGGCTTGACCAAAGTTGCCCTCTAGTGGAAGTCTTTCTTTGCACCACTTGTTGACCACTACAAAAGAAACAAGGTCAGTGCAGGCGGCAGCCCTATCTAGTCTTTACATAACAGCAAGAACAAAGTTATAGACGGATTAGGCCACACAACCTGTAGGACTGAATGGGATCTGAGGTGCAGACCTTCCCAGTAAGAAGGGTAAAGTGATGGCCTCCATATTCAGCTTTAGCCTCTAGAGCATTTGTATTGTGCGGATAGACCGTCTTTAAATCCCTGTTAATACTTACAGTATATGACGTTGCAGAAAAATGAGAACTTCATGGGTAGACACAGCAGACTATTCAGGACAGGCAGCCAGATGACGCGCATGCACTCCTCATGCTTCTGAGCAAACCAGTCTTTACATTTATTGATGCCGAGCTCAACAACATCTGACAGGCAAGAGAAAAGACTAGCTGAACGTGTACCTAAACTTTTAAAGAGGAGTGTGTGGTATACGGGTATACTGAAAGCCTCAACCGTACATTGGAAGGGCAGGAGTGAGACATTGCTCTGGTGCTTTAGGTAGATCGGCCAAATTGCATGCTCTAGTACATGCTATGATCATTTCAGAAGAGGGGCTATGCCAGGTGCTATTTGGACACCTGCCTTGTCTGCCCCTTGCCTTAAGCATCTCCATCCAAGTTGTCCAAGGTGAATTGCAAGGCTCCTATACAAGAGTAAGACATTGCTTTGGTGCTTTAGGCAGATAAAAAAAATTGCAACCTCTAGTACATGCTATGATCAGTTTAGAAGAGCTATTTGGCACTTTCCTTGCCTTAAAGGGGTACTCTGGAGGAAAAATAGTTTTCAAATCAACTGATGCCAGAAAGTAATACAGATTTTGTAATGACTTCTATTTAAAGGGGTAGTCCACCCAAAAAAAATTTCTTTCAAATCAACTGGTGCCATAAAGTGCCAGAGATTTGTAATTCACTTCTATTAAAAAATCTTAAGTCTTCCAGTACTTATCAGCTGCTGTGTGTCCAGCAGGAAGTGGTGTTTTCTTTCCAGTCTGACGCAGTGCTGTCTGCTGCCACCTCTGTCCATGTCAGGAACTGTCCAGAGCAGTAGCAAATCCCCATAGAAAACCTCTCCTGCTCTCTAGACTGGAAATAATACAACTTCCTGTTGGGCATACAGCAGCTGATAAGTACTGGAAGGCTTGAGATTTTTTAATAGAAGTAAATTACAAATCTCTGGCACTTCATGGCAGCAGTTGATTTGAAAAAAAGAATTTTTTGGTGGACTACCCCTTTAAAGAAAATGCAAATTTTCCAGTACGTATCAGCTTCTGTATGTCCTGCAGGAAGTGGTGTATTCTTCTAGTCTGACACAGTGCTCTCTGCTGCCACCTCTGTCCATGACAATAACTGTCCAGAGCAGGATAGGTTTTCTATGGGCATTAGCTACTGCTATGGACAGTTCCTGACATGGACAGAGGTGGCAGCACATAGCACTGTGTCAAATTGGAAAGAAAACTCCAGTACATACAGCAGCTGATAAGTACTGGAAGGCTTGAGCTTTTTTTTCTCCACCGCCTTAACGCCATACATAGAATAGAATGACCATTTCCATCCAAGAGCTTAGTAGTCCGTTATGAATTGCAAGTCTCATATACTTACATTCACAACGTAGCATGGTCTTCAACTCAAGCTTCTTCTGCGTAGACCTGATCTTTTCTTGATGTAGCAGTTCCTCTTCCTTTGTTCTGTTGTAGCCCTCAGTGTTTTCCACCTCACTCTCCCATTGTTTGAACATCATTAAGACAATACTGCTTCTATTTCTAATCTCCTTAGAAAGTTCCTAGAAGTCAATAGATACAACTTAATAGGTGTCAACTATTCAGCTGTTTCCAGGGCTCAAATTGCCAAGAGAGCAAATCCACATTGTTACTGGACAACATGATATGGAACTTGTGGTTGTCATCTATGGGGTATAGTTGTGTTCCGGGATCTATCAATAGGAGATACAGAGGATATGGCTGCATCAGGGCCCTTCAGTCTATGAGGACCTACAATGGTCCCTCTGTTCTATATCATTACAGTTTGTGCATTACAAGTTACCCCTCTAGCTGTGTTCTAAGGTTCCTTCCATCCCATTGACCCACTCAGTCACTCACCAGTAGTTCTTTAACAATCTTCTTCAAGGGCTCTGTCTTGTGTTTCCACATTATTTTAGTGTAGTTTATCTGTTGGTCCACAGTGCAGCTCATAGATCTAGCAATTTCTTCAAAATTATTTTGCAGGTTTACGACTGGCCCTGGAAAAAATGGAGACCATGTCACCAACCAATGCATAGAATCAAATGAATTAGAATAAGTAGATATTATTTTTTACCTGCATAGATTGAGGCCATTACAGCAATGGTTAGGTATGTCCGACCCTCGTTTCCCAGTAGATTCGGAATAAGGACGAGGGTGGAGCAGCGAAAGTAGGCAGAATTTGCCCATCCTAAAGCAAATGTCCCTGTGGAATGACATATGTGAGAAAGAAGATCCAAGCATTTAAGGGGGCTCTGTCAGCTCTATATAATGCTCACATGGGTAGGTAGCTGATAGGGAGATACAACAAATGATACCTGTCTCTTAGCTGACTGTAAAGTTATAAAATCATGGTTTTCTTCAAAGCTCAAAAGTCGTAGAGATTGTGTTGGGCATCATCATTCATGCCACTTCTTCTAGCACTGCCTCATACAGGGCAGTCAGACCTGGGAGAGGGAGAAGGCATGCATGCTGCAGCACAGCACAGTCTCTACGACATGAGCTTGACAGAAAAACATGATTTTATAACTCTACAAGAAGCCATTAGCTCAAAGGATTTCAGATGGATCTGAGCAACTTGTAAAGTGTGTTACCATACAATGACCGGTTACATGGAGAGTTTACCTGATAGCCCATACATGATGTTTATCTTTTGTTCCTCGTGAAGAGTCATTGGATGCACTATTAAAAAGTAGACCCCTGCAGACACATATAAAAAGAGACACAAGATTTTTCTTGCAGGGATTGTATGCTTATCTAAACATACACAAGAAATATGCAATGCACAGATATGTAGCCCATCAACTATACAATGTCCGCCTCTCTCACCATCAGTCACATTTATCATTACCAAGTCCTAGGATGGATCCCAGTGTGGCTCCTAGGAAGATCCTTGAGAACCTGAACTCATCATTGTTGCCGAAAAGGAAGCGGAAACACAAGTCAGGAAGTGTGGATGCACCGATCCGCTTTAGAGCTGGAAGAGAGAAGGAACCATAAGCCGGCGTCTGCAACAGTAATGAGAAATGCTGAGAATATGGAGAGTTTATGGGCTCTGTATTTATTTTATGTATTGCTGTATTGTTCAAGAAGTCTGGCCCGGGTCTGTATTCCTTTTGGGTTTCTGGTAAGGGAGTTGTTTTGATGTAGAGAGTCTGGGATGTGTTGCGAGTCAGTTTTGTGGTCTGTATTTGTTTAGAAGGACTGGTGTCTGTGTTTATTTTAGGGCCTGGTAATAGTTCATGGGCCGGGATCAGCATAGGGAATCTGGGGTCTGTATCACGTTATGGAGTTTAATCTGGTTTCTGTATCATGTTATGGGGTTTGATCTAGGGTCTGTATCAGTATAGGTGGTCTGGGGGTCTCATCTGAGTTCTGTATTACTTTATGGGGTGTGGTCTAGGGTCTGTATCAGTATAGGTGGTCGGGGGTCTGTGTTACCTAGTGGGGTTTGATTTGGGTTCTGTATTACTTTATGGGGTGTGGTCTAGTATTTGTATCAGTATAGGTGGTCTGGAGTATGTATTACCTCATGGGGTCTGATTTGGGTTCTGTATTACTTTATAGGGAGTGGTCTAGGGTCACATAATGTTGGGTTTGATCTGGAGATGTCACCCACAAAAAGGTATTTATAAAGTAGAATGGGTCCAAAGCAAAGATTGTGGTAAACCTTATTAAGACTTAAAGGAATAGAGGTTATACTCCACAGAATAGGGGATAATTAAATGGTCACATAGGGTCTGACCTCTGGGACCCCTGTGATCACAGGAGTTCGAGATGTGGTAGGTAAATCTACAGTAACTGAATAGAAACCTGATTGGGATAAGCGTATATCTATCCTAAGATAGTAAGAAAGGAAATGATATGGGGCAGACTCGATGGACCGGAGGGTCTTTTTTCTGCTGACAATCATCTGGGGTCTGTATTTATTTCCTAGGTCTTGTCAGGTTGGGTGTGTGTTCTGTATAAATGGGTAAGGCAAAAGATAGTTTGTACATTTCACTTCATACTTGACTTTTCATAATCTCCTTACAAAATCTGTAAGGTATGGTGTAGATCCGTATCCGCTTACTAGTATTTGGTCTTCTTTCTTTTCTTCTAAGCATGTCCTCTATGATGTCCCCTATTAGTATGGTGTCTATCCTGTCACCTATATGAACAATAGAAGATGCTTACACTAGACATATGGTTCATTATACCAATGTCCTAATGTCAGTGATGGTGAATAATGCGATGAGAGGCAGATACAGGAGCACTTACACTGGCTGTGGGTTGTAGATGTTGGCAGCCATTTTAAAGCCAGTTGTTTCCTGCAACCGTTAACGGTTATGAATATTCATGAACTAGGATGAGGCCCCACCCACTAGTGCTGTAAATACTGAGCATGCTCAGTACTGGCACACTGTGAGCTCTGTCACTACACATATATCCCATATGGGGGATAGGTAAATGCTGAGCATGCTCAGTACTGACACACTGTGAGCTCTGTCACTACACATATATCCCATATGGGGGATAGGTAAATCCTTAGCATGCTCAGTACTGACACACTGTGAGCTCTGTCACTACACATATATCCCATATGGAGGACAGGTAAATCCTAAGCGTGCTCAGTACTGACACACTGTGAGCTCTGTCACTACACATATATCCCATATGGGGGACAGGTAAATGCTGAGCATGCTCAGTACTGACATACTGTGAGCTCTGTCACTACACATATATCCCATATGGAGGACAGGTAAATCCTGAGCATGCTCAGTACTGACACTTCGTGAGCTCTGTCACTACACATATATCCCATATGGACAGGGGTGCCGCAATGATGAGGCGACTTGAGATGTCTGCCTCAGGCGGCGCCACCAGCTGTAATCATGGGAGCGGCACACTGACACTGACACAGCAGGGCACACACAGCCGCTGCAGTGATCCTAGTTGTGCCGCCGCATGCGCCGCCGCATGCGCCGCCGCATCCGTCGCATCCCCCCCCCCCCCCCCCCGGCCGGTATTCCAGAGGCAGGTTAAGGGCTGCAGCGGCCGCCTACCCTGTGTCCGGAGCCCGGAGGAGAATAAAGTCCGCCTGTGCTCCGCCCCTGCTCCGTCCCCCCCAGCCACTCACCCAGTAACAGGCCGGAGGAGGATGTCTGGCTCTGTCCCCGCGCCCAGCCTCCTTCCAGCGCATGCAGCGTCAGGCCGGAGGAGAAGGAGGGAGATGCCGACAGCCCAGGCGCACTAATAGCAGACAGCCCATTGGCTGTCTGCCTTGTTAATCACCGCCACGCTGTTTCCGGCCACCCGCGCGCTGGTGACGTCACACGTCTGCAGCGGAGAGAAGAGGAGCTGTACACAAGCCTGGCCAGATCACTAGGTGAGTATATAGGGGATCCTTTTTTTTATTTTAATTAGTTTGGTAACTACTGTACAATCAGAATTCTGGAATTAATGGGGTTGGGGGATCTATTAATGGTGGGGACCTTACAGGGGATAACATTTATGGGGGGGGGCTTGTCTCCATGATGTACTACTACCCCCAATACTACTACTAATACCCCCAATACTGCTCTACTACTCCCCCTAATACTACCCCTAATACTGCTCTCCTACTGCCCCCAATACTACCCCACTAATACCCCCAATACTGCTCTCCTACTGCCCCTAATACTACCCCCAATACTGCTCTCCTACTGCCCGCAATATTACTCTCATACTGCTCTACTACTACCCCCAATACTGCTCTACTACTACCCCCAATACTACCCCACTACTACCCCCAATACTGCTCTCCTACTGCCCCCAATACTACTCTTATACTGCTCTACTACTACCCCCAATACTGCTCTACTACTACCCCCAATACTACCCCACTACTGCCCGCAATACTGCTCTCCTACTGCCCCCAATACTACTCTTATACTGCTTTACTACTACCCCCAATACTGCTCTACTACTACCCCCAATACTACCCCAATACTGCTCTCCTACTGCCCCCAATACTACTCTTATACTGCTTTACTACTACCCCCAATACTACCCCACTACTACCCCCAATACTACCCCACTACTATCCCCAATACTGCTCTCCTACTGCCCCCAATACTAATCTTATACTGCTCTACTACTACCCCCAATACTGCTCTACTACTACCCCCAATACTGCTCTACTACTACCCCCAATACTACCCCACTACTGCCCCAATACTGCTCTCCTACTGCCCCCAATACTACTCTTATACTGCTCTATTACTACCCCCAATACTGCTCTACTACTACCCCCAATACTGCTCTACTACTACCCCCAATACTACCCCACTACTACCCCCAATACTGCTCTCCTATTGCCCCCAATACTACTCTTATACTGCTCTACTACTACCCCCAATACTGCTCTACTACTACCTCCAATACTACCCCACTACTGCCCCCAATACTGCTCTCCTACTGCCCCCAATACTACTCTTATACTGCTTTACTACTACCCCCAATACTACCCCACTACTACTACCTCCAATACTACCCCACTACTGCCCCCAATACTGCTCTCCTACTGCCCCCAATACTACTCTTATACTGCTTTACTACTACCCCCAATACTACCCCACTACTACCCCCAATACTGCTCTCCTACTGCCCCCAATACTACTCTTATACTGCTCCACTACTACCCCTAATACTGCTCTACTACTACCCCAAAACTGCTCTACTACTACCCCCAATACTGCTCTACTACCCCCAATACTGCTCTACTACTACCCCCAATACTACCCCACTACTGCCCCCAATACTGCTCTCCTACTGCCCCCAATACTACCCCACTACTACCCACAATACTGCTTTCCTACTGCCCCCAATACTACTCTTATACTGCTCTACTACTACCCCCAATACTGCTCTACTACTACACCCAATACTGCTCTACTACTACCCCAATACTACTCTACTACTACCCCAATACTACTCCCATTACCATTCCTACTATTACCTCCACTTCTGATACTACTACTACTCCCAAAACTGCTACTCCCCTTATCTACTACTACACCTCTCATCTTCTATGCTTCTACTGTTACTACACCCCTTAGCCACTATGCTTCTACTACTACACCCATCATAATTAGCAAAGAATACATTTTAAAAAAATCAAGATTTAAATCTAGTATCGAGAAAAAAAATCAAAAGAAATCGAGATTTTATGTTTTGCCCATATTGCCCAGCCCTAGTTCCAGCCATGAGGTAAAGATGGGAGTTTTAGTTCCAGCTGTCAGGATAGGAGTTGTAGCTGCCACTATGAGGTCAGGATAGGAGTTGTAGCTGCCGCTATGAGGTTAGGATAGGAGTTGTAGCTGCAGCTATGAGGTCAGGGTGGGAGTTGTAGCTGCCGCTATGAGGTCAGGATAGGAGTTGTAGCTGCAGCTATGAGGTCAGGATAGGAGTTGTAGCTGCAGCTATGAGGTCAGGATAGGAGTTGTAGCTGCAGCTATGAGGTCAGGGTGGGAGTTGTAGCTGCCGCTATGAGGTCAGGATAGGAGTTGAAGCTGCAGCTATGAGGTCAGGATAGGAGTTGTAGCTGCCGCTATGAGGTCAGGATAGGAGTTGTAGCTGCAGCTATGAGGTCAGGATAAGAGTTGTAGCTGTAGCTATGAGGTCAGGATAGGAGTTGAAGCTGCAGCTATGAGGTCAGGATAGGAGTTGTAGCTGTAGCTATGAGGTCAGGATAGGAGTTGTAGCTGCCGCTATGAGGTCAGGATAGGAGTTGTAGCTGCCGCTATGAGGTCAGGATAGGAGTTGTAGCTGTAGCTATGAGGTCAGGATAGGAGTTGTAGCTGCCGCTATGAGGTCAGGGTGGGAGTTGTAGCTGTAGCTATGAGGTCAGGATAGGAGTTGTAGCTGCAGCTATGAGGTCAGGGTGGGAGTTGTAGCTGCAGCTATGAGGTCAGGATAGGAGTTGTAGCTGCCGCTATGAGGTCAGGATAGGAGTTGTAGCTGCCGCTATGAGGTCAGGATAGGAGTTGTAGCTGCAGCTATGAGGTCAGGATAGGAGTTGTAGCTGCCGCTATGAGGTCAGGATAGGAGTTGTAGCTGCAGCTATGAAGTCAGGATAGGAGTTGTAGTTGCCGCTATGAGGTCAGGGTGGGAGTTGTAGCTGCAGCTGTGAGGTCGGGATGGGAGTTAGGCGGGTTCACACTGAGCAAAACTAGCGGAGTTCCGCGGCAGAATTGTCCGCCGCGGAATGCCGTTAGCCTCCCTCTCATAATGGGAGTCTATGGGAGGTGCGCGCTGCTGTTCTCACAGCGTCTCTCCGCGCTGAAGAATGAACATGTTCATTCTTCGGCGTGGACAGAGCAGGAGCACGCGCTTCCTATAGACTCCCATTATGAGAGGGAGGCTAACGGCATTCCGCGGCGGACAATTCCGCTAGTTTTGCTCAGTGTGAGCCCGGCCTTATAGTTCCAGCTATGAGAGTTTTACTACAGCTGGGGGCAAACAGATTGGGGAACACTAACATAAACCAGTCATTTAGTAGAGGATAATGACACCATAAATGTCTATAACACAGAGCAATTCTCTGCCTAATCAGATATGGCCCCATGTTACATGACCAGCAATCAGCTCACTTGTCACTTGTGCACTTTAAGGCCGGGTTCACACACAGGGTAAGACACCGACCGTTCTGTGACCCAGCTGTGTCACAGAACGGCCAGGGTCAGTACCAGCCGGATGATCATCATTTCTGTTGAATTGGGATGCGGATGCACCTGCATCCCAATTCACCATTGCACATAATGTAGAGTGCAGCCGGAGCCGCACTCTCCATTGTGTGAACTGTCAGGCTTGTGCGGCCGCTATTCCATGAATAGCAGCTAAACAGAACTGACGTGTCAGTTTTCGTTGCAGCCACTTGCAATTCCCGGCCGCAGTGTATATGTGTATACACTCCGGCCAGGATTCCATTGTCTGCAGCACAATGTAAATGATCACTTAATCATGGCCATTGTTTCAAATTTCAACAACAGCCTTGATTAATTGATAATTTACATTGTGTGAACATAGACTAAACCTGTCCACCTGTATCCACCATTGGCTACACATTTCTCTGTGTAATGGAGGGCAGAGAGGGCTTAACTATTGTATGGAGACACAGAGGGGGTTTTAATTACTATATCTGATTGGTTAGGCACAGAGAGCGTCTATCCTCTATATATGGAGGCACAATGGGCTTATCTACTATATGAGAGTACAGATTGGGGGATCTTTCTATTATATGAGTGGTAGAATAGATCCCGGCACACATCAAGTTGAATTCTGCTAAGTTTATTGGTGCAGTGTATACAGGAGGATTTCGGCTAGATAGGCTTCATCAGCTCCATGAACTGATGAAGGCTATCTAGCTGAAACGCGTCCTCCTGTATACACTGCACCAATAAACTTAGCAGAATTCAACTTGATGTGTGCCGGGATCTATTCTACCATTGTTCTGGGGCAAGTCCTACCACAAGCTACATCAACCTGACAGAGTGCCGTCTTCTACAACCATACCACATCTTTCTATTATTATATGAGGACATAGAGGGAGCCTGCCAGCCTGGCTCTAAATACTATGTATACTATATAAAATATATATATATATATATATATATATATATATATATATATACTTTTACTCCCTCAGAATATTGCTGTATATAGAAAATCTAATAATGTCTGATGGACGGAAACAGCTTTCTGGAGCAGCTTACAGAAAGAAGAGAGAAGCCAGGGAGGCAGCTCTTGCCAAACAAAAAGGAGCAATCCGAAAGTTCTTTTCCCCAGAAATACATACGTCCTCTGTAGGCCAAAGCGCAGGTGAAACCAATGACCCAGAAGTTGTACCAAGTACAAGTATTACATCTACCAGTCAGGTAGAAACTGAAGAAACGTCCAGACCTACATCACCATCTTCCCAGTTGTCATGTGCACCTGAAGAACAAATGACAGGAGCCGCAGGTGAATTACTAGAGACTGTATCTACACCAGAAATAGATGTGGAAGATAGAGAAAGGGCAGTTACAACAGCAGCATCACAAATGGATGTGCAAGTTGAAGAACAAGGAAGCGATGATGAAAATACAGAGGGCCAAACAGAGTTTGACCCTAGTTCGGGATTCAGCAATTCACTTCTACAAGATCCTGGTTTATGGCCCAAAATGGAAAAGAAATTGAGAGAATTTCTTGTTTTGAATGGTCCACAGCAAGTTATGTCTTTTAAATTTCCCAAGGACAAAAATAACAGAAGATTTGACCGAAGACATTATACAAGAGAACTGCCTAACCGAGAATTAGCAGAAAGGCAATGGCTAATGTACTCAACAACCCACAATTCTGTATATTGCTTTTGCTGCAAGCTGTTTCCACCTAAAAGTATTGTATCCGTACTTTGCTCTACTGGGACAAGCGACTGGAAAAATTTGTCGAGAAATTTGTCTACCCACGAAAGGACAAGCTACCACGAGAGAGATTTCCTGAAATGGAAAGACTTGGAAACTAGACTGAAGTTGCAGCTTACCATTGAAGACACAAACAAAGAACTCATTTCTTCTGAAACCCAGCATTGGAGAAATGTCTTAAAACGCCTGATTGTTGTAATCAGAACAATGGCAGTGCAAAACCTTGCGTTTCGTGGAAGATCTCAAAAACTTTCTGAATCAAATAATGGAAACTTCCTTAAATTTGTGGAGGCGATAGCAGAGTTTGATTCAGTCCTTGAAAAACATCTCAAGCGGATCAAAAACCATACCATTCATACCCACTACCTGGGAAGTATGGTTCAAAATGAAATAATTCATTTATTGGCGACACAAATAAAGGAAAAAATTATTGCACAGTTATCTGCAGCTAAATACTATTCTGTAATTCTGGACTGCACTCCCGACATAAGCCATAAAGAGCAAATGACTTCGATGGTACATTTTGTTACAGTCAAAGAAAGCACAGGAAATCAACCAGCTGAGGTAAAGATACAAGAACACTTTTTGGGGTTCATCGAAATAGATGACTCAACAGGAGCTGGCATGACAAAAGTGCTCTTGCAATGTCTTCAGGAAAATAACATTGATATCGAAGACATGCGAGGACAAGGTTATGATAATGGCTCCAACATGAAAGGTCGTATCAGTGGGGTACAAGCACGTGTGCGACAAATAAACCCACGGGCCTTCTATGTTCCTTGCAATTCGCACACTTTAAACCTGGTAGTAAGTGATGCCGCATCGGTTTGTGTAGAAGCTGTGAGTTTTTTCAATACTATTCAAAGCCTTTATGTCTTTTTCTCTGTCTCCACCCATCGATGGTCCATTCTTCAGCATCATATTGGAGCATCACAACATTCCCTTTCTTTGAAACCGTTGAGTACCACGAGATGGGAGAGCCGCGGTGAAGGCTGTCCGCAACCAAATTGTAAAAATCAGCGATGCACTTACTGAAATTACAGAAGACGGCACTCTACAAGGAACTGCTCTTGCTAAGACAATTGCAGAAGTTAAGGGCATCCAGAAGAATATTTGTAACTTTTCTTTTTTGTGTGGACTAGTTATGTGGTTTGACATTTTATTTGAAATTAACATTTCAAGTAAAAAACTTCAAGAAATTGAGTTAGATATTTCTGGGGCAGTGGAACAATTGGAAAAAACAAAATTATACTTGCAGAGTTACCGCTCAGAAGAACAGTTTGAAAATGTTCTGAAAAGTGCACAGAGCTTAGCGCAAGACCTGGAAATTGAAGCAGACTTTCCACCTGTGCAGGCACATAGAATGCGCCGCAAAAAGACCCATTTTGAATATGAGTCCCAAGACGAACCGATCACAGATCCGAAGGAACTATTCAGGATCGGGTTCTTTAATCAGATCCTTGACTGTGCTATACAGTCTGTTGAAGATCGATTTCTGCAACTGAAAGAACACAGCAATGTATTTGCATTCCTCTATAATGTCAAAGAAATAAAGGATTGGATGCCAGAAGACCTTCAAGAGCGGTGTGATAAACTTGAAAAACGACTTTCACATGATCATCTGCGTGACATTGATGGAGCTGACCTGTGTTATGAACTGAAATCACTTTCCAGATACGTTCCTGAAAATTGTCACACTCCAAAGAGTCTTCTGGAGTTTATCTGCCAAAGCAAAATGTGCACCATCTTTCCAAACACTTACATTGCTCTCAGAATTCTCCTTTCACTGCCAGTGACTGTTGCTAGTGGTGAGCGCAGTTTCTCTAAGTTGAAGCTTATCAAAACATACCTACGCTCAACCATGACACAAGAGCGACTTGTTGGGTTAGCAACAATTTCAATTGAACATGAACTTGCCTATAAATTGGATCTGGAGAATGCAATTCATGCATTTGCATCTCAAAAGGCTCGCAAAGCACCCATCATGTAAATTACTTTGTTACCATAGTTATGTTTTTGGTTGGGTTCCATTTCAGTTTTGAATATTTATCAAGTTCCAAGGGAAACATTGATCTGCAGTTTAACGAGTTGTGGAGAAGATTTTCTACTACACCAGTAAGTTTGAAACTGTTTTTATACAGTGTTACACTGCTTAAATGTATACTATACTGAATAATATCTAGTATTTCCTTAAAAGTCGGGTCTTCATACACATTAGAAAGTTAGAAGAGTTCACAAATTTTGGCAGGACTCTAAAACTTTTTTAATGTGTATGGAGAACCATTTCTTGACAGAAGATGGTGAGGGAAAGATGGATCACGTATACTGAATACCTCATTATCTTTTCCACTAGAATTTATTTTAAAGGTGTTAGTCATGGTTACAAAAACATAGCTGCTTTCTACACGCCCCTATCTTGTGTCTTATTACAACTCTGCTCCGTTTATTTAATTGAATATGAGTCACAATACTGAATAGCACAGTTTGTGAAAGAAAACTATGGTTGTTAGCCACTGATTGTTAGCCATTTTTTCTTTGAGGTATCTGTTTACCACACATAAGTATTGGGATTTGGCCTATGCAGACGTTAAAAGGGACTGGCATTGTGTAATGAATTACTTTATTTATGGATTCTAGTGAATTTTTCTTTTTTTTTTTTCTTTTACAGAGTGTTTTAGGAGCTTGGTTGGAGACCTTGATGTAATGCCCGTTGACATCAAGATGGTGTTGAATTCTTTTCATTGTTGCTGTTCTGTTGATCTGTCATCTGAAGAGAGTACAAGCTGATTGTTGGAGGTACAAGCAGGAGGGCCGTTTGTAATATGCTTACAGTGCAAAACAAGTGCAGACTGTCCAGACAAGAGAATTCATTTTTAATTAGAAGTTAGAACCTCTAAGGCTGCATACACACATCCGTTTTTTTTATCCGTTTAAATGGATAAGTATCCGTTTTAACGGATGTGTTGCCATTTAAATGCATAGAAAACGGATACTTATCTGTTTAAACAGATAGAAAAAAACGGATGTGTGCATGCAGCCTAAGAATCTGCATGAGGTAGTTACTTACATTATGCATTTTAGTGATTTTTAATACAGTTTTCTTCTCTTTTTCAGAGCTTGGGCAGAGACCTTCATGTAACACCCATTGATGTCAAGAAAGTGTTTTGAATAGATTTTATTGTTGTGGCCTTGTTGATCTTCCATTCTAAGAGAGGACAGTAAGTAGTATTCTTGATACCTTGTAATTTGCTACAGTGGTTGTTATACCAGTTTTGTGTTTTATGACATTGTCAACAGTAAAGAACAGCTACAAACAGTCTCTCCATCTTTGGAGGGTCTGTGATGCATTACACAGAGCATTCACTAATAGACGCTAAGTAGTACCTAACTTTCTCTATGGTTGCTGCTGTAGACAAATAGAACACATGCTCCCAGGCTTCCCCAAAAGCTACAGCTGATTGTTGGGGATGCAAGAAGAAGGGCACTTTGTAATATGCTTACAATGATAAAACCTCCTAAAAAGGACAAGAGAATCCCTTTGGAATTGGAAGTTAGTGCCTAAAAGAATCTGCATGGTGTACTCAGTCTACTTATGTGTCTTCTTTGTCTTTTCAGTGTTGTGAGAGTTTGGCCGGAAACAGTAGCAAAATTTGGTGGGGGGCAAGGGGGGCGGTCGCCCCCGGGCCCACTCAGACAGGGGCCCACTGAGGTCTTAGACAGTTAATGCTGTCTGCAAAAGCTATTGCTTTTGCAGACAGCATTAACACGTCAGTAGTGGCCGGAACTGTATGCGCTCGCACTCCTAATGAGCGCATACAGTTCCGACTGGGCCAGGATGTGATTGACACAGCATCAGGAGCCATTGGCTCCTGGCTGTGTCAATCATTCTTGTGGCCGGAGGCAGCGTTATGCCTCCAGCCACAAGAGGCTGCGCTCCGCATCCGCACACGCCCCCCGAACCGCCGAGCCCACCCCCTCCTTTATGCCTCTCTTGCGACCGCAAGCACGGTCTTGCTTGCGGCCGCAAGAGGCAATCTTGCCCCTGTCTGATGCGTCGCTCCCTGGGGGATTCCCAGGGAGCGCACGTATCAGGAACCTTAGTGCGCGTCGCTGGGACTTCCTGTACCGGAAGTCCCGGCCTGGGCGCACACTCAGCTTCCGGATGTGTGCGCTGCCCGGGAATCCCCCAGGGAGGGACGCATCAGCTGGGGGCAGAAGAGAGGACAGCAGCGACGGGGGAGCGCTGGTAGGTGAGTTGTGTGTTAGTTTTTTTTAATCTGCTGTGCAGGGCGCAAACTATAAGGGGGGATACAGGGGGGGAGCCATCTACAAGGGGGGAATACAGGGGAGGGAAGCTATCTATAAGGGGGGATACAGGGGGGGAGCCATCTATAAGGGAGGGATACAGGGGAGGGGAGCCATCTATAAGGGGGGATACAGGGGGGGAGCCATCTATAAGGGAGGGATACAGGGGAGGGGAGCCATCTATAAGGGGGGGGGATACAGGGGAGGAGCCATCTATAAGGGGGGGATACAGGGGAGGAGCCATCTATAAGGGGGGGATACAGGGGGGGAGCCATCTATAAGGGGGAATACAGGGGAGGGAAGCCATCTATAAGGGGGGGGGGATACAGGGGGGGGGAGCCATCTATAAGGGGGGATACAGGGGGGGAGCCATCTATAAGGGAGGGATACAGGGGAGGGGAGCCATCTATAAGGGGGGGGATACAGGGGAGGAGCCATCTATAAGGGGGGGATACAGGGGGGGAGCCATCTATAAGGGGGAATACAGGGGAGGGAAGCCATCTATAAGGGGGGGGGATACAGGGGGGGGGAGCCATCTATAAGGGGGGAATACAGGAGGAGTCATCTATAAGGGGGGATACAGGGGAGGGAAGCCATCTATAAGGGGGGAATACAGGAGGAGCCATCTATAAGGGGGGATACAGGGGAGGGAAGCCATCTATAAGGGGGGGGGATACAGGGGGGGGAGCCATCTATAAGGGGGGAATACAGGAGGAGTCATCTATAAGGGGGGATACAGGGGAGGGAAGCCATCTATAAGGGGGGGATACAGGGGAGGGGAGCCATCTATAAGGGGGGGGGATACAGGGGTAGCCATCTATAAGGGGGTAATACAGGGGGGGGCATCTATAAGGGGGCAATACAGGGGGGAGCCATCTATAAGAGTCAGGGCTACCCACTAAACAAGGGTGTAAAGGGGCCAATACAGATGTGCAGTGTGTAGAGAGATGGAGATGGTGTCAAGAGTGTGGAGCCTAATATGTATGTCTGGCAGATTCTGTGGATTCGTGGCTCGGAGAAGTTCTCATAACGGCCCAGGACGGATGGAGGAGAAAATGAAAAGGGAAGAACTCCGATCAGAGAAGACGTCACCTGTGAGTCACTAAATATATCTGCACTGTAATGTATATGGTGTGTAGAGCCTGTGTAGAGCTGGGGCTACTGCTAAATGACTTGAAGAGGTGATATTGCTCTGTGTACAGTGGATTATTCAGTTGCAGCAGTGGTGTTAGTCAGTATGTGCTGGTATTAGTCGGTATGTGGTGGTATTAGTCGGTATGTGCTGGTATTAGTCGGTATGTGCTGGTATTAGTCGGTATGTGCTGGTATTAGTCAGTAAGTAGTGGTGTTATTTGTTACTTGTAATCTGGTACTGTGTTTTATTGGATTTAGTATAGAGGATTTAGTCAGTAACAATATGGTGGTGATGGTAGTGGTTGTGGCGATATTTCCCCCTTGTATACTGGTATTATTGGTAATACCATATATATATATACCAGTAGCATGCACTTGGTCGAGGAAGGGGGGCTCCAGGTTGACAGTCTGCAGCCCTCAGGGTATGCTGGGAGTTGTAGTACAGTAGTACAATCCTCCGATACCTGCCGCTGTAGACAGATGTATTGCTGGAACTTCAGGGCTGATGGTTGTCACCCACAGGTTGCAGCCACCAGGAGAATCAAACTGAGGACAAGAGTGGTGCTGTCTGTGGAAGAAGGTAGCTATATTTTTCTAATGTTAAGCCCTTTTACTTTTTTTGTGGTTCTATATTCCAGATGTAGAAGCCTCTTACACGGCTCTGTATCCTTATTCACTATAAGAAATGTAGAAGAATATTCCCTTTATTATTCAAAAAAATCCTTGTCACCTGCTGGGGTTCCCTATGGGTAACGTTGGTTGGGGGCCCACTCAGCCTCACTCGCCCCCCCTAGGCTGAACCCCTAGCTACGCCCCTGGCCGGAAACCTTGATTGTGCCTGTCGATGTCAAGAAAGTATTCAGAACTATCCCAGAGTCTTTGCCCCGCAGATCTCTGTTCCTGAGAGAGTACAGTCAGTATTATTCTTTAAACTTCTTTATTTAATAATCCTTGCCATAACACAAGAAATAAAATGACTGTGGTTTGACATGAAAGCCTATTTCTATGTGTAGGGTGGACGACGGGGGGGGGGGGGGGGGGGGGGGCGTCATCCTATAGTTCGCCTCGGGCAGCAGAGAGGCTAGAATCACCCCTGCATATGGAGGACAGGTAAATCCTAAGCGTGCTCAGTACTGACACACTGTGAGCTCTGTCACTACACATATATCCCATATGGGGGACAGGTAAATGCTGAGCATGCTCAGTACTGACACACTGTAAGCTCTGTCATTACACATATATCCCATATGGGGACCAGGGGCGGTCTTGGCATTTCTGGGGCCCCAAGCGAAGTTATGTCTGGGGCCCCCCCCTCGACACGCGTTCCAAAACAATAGACCGCTGTGTGTTGTCCCCAGTAGTATATACCCCATTACGTGTGCTCATAGTTACAGTTCAAATGGCAGCAGCCCTGTCCAGTGGTCTTGAGCACAAGAGCGGGACGTGGGGGCCCCCCTGGATGGTGGGGGCCCCAAGCGATCGCTTGGTGTGCTTGGTGCCAAAGACCGCCACTGATGGGGACAGGTAAATCCTGAGCATGCTCAGTACTGACACACTGTAAGCTCTGTCACTACACATATATCCCATATGGGGACAGGTAAATCCTGAGCATGCTCAGTACTGACACACTGTAAGCTCTGTCACTACACATATATCCCATATGGGGACAGGTAAATCCTGAGCATGCTCAGTACTGACACACTGTAAGCTCTGTCACTACACATATATCCCATATGGAGGACAGGTAAATCCTTAGCATGCTCAGTACTGACACACTGTGAGCTCTGTCACTACACATATATCCCATATGGGGACAGGTAAATCCTGAGCATGCTCAGTACTGACACACTGTAAGATCTGTCACTACACATATATCCCATATGGGGACAGGTAAATCCTGAGCATGCTCAGTACTGACACACTGTAAGCTCTGTCATTAAAAGTGCTGTCCCAACTCCCTTGGATAGGGGATAACTATCAAACACTCGAAAATGGAGACTCAACTCAAGTCTGCTGTTAGAATGAAGTTTTGAAGATAGTCAAGTAGAGTGTCACAATGTATTTCCCAAACCTCATTTTGACAGAGACCCTGGGGCTTTCATAGGAAAGGAATAGAGAGGTGATACACTTGAGTGTTTTGCCACTCTACTCTGACAGGAGTCTCAAGTCCCCTTACTTCAGATTGTGGGGGTCCCAGTTGGAGCTTTTCATGATCATTTAGGTATTCCCTATATGTAACAGTATAGCAAGCAGTCTCTTCATTATAAAATCATTTCTAACAGTTAGGCCCAGTCTTGGTCCAATACAGTTCCAACAATTTGGCTGTGAATAGCTGAAGTAAAGGGACGTCCTTGGGCATGTGCAGTTTAGTACAATAGGGGGTCCATATAGCTATATAATTTTAAAACATCTTTTTACTGGCTTTTAGACTACAGTGGAATACCGCAGAGGATCAGATGATAGATCTCCATGACTGACATTACTATATATAGTACAACATGGAGAATATTTAGCTCACATTCACTCAAATTGACATGGTAAGATACATTTCAATACATTACAACTCCTGCCATGCATTGTCATATAGCTGATGTACATTAATGGGCTTTGCCAGGAAAAAGTAATTGATGGCTATCCACAGGAAAGGTCATCAATAGCTGATCTGCAGGGTGGCACAGCCTGGATTGGCCGTCATGGTGCCTAGATGTACGGGACTGGAATCCTTGACTCCATATATTGTGTATAATGTCACCCCTTCTCGCCCTCATCTTTATCAGCATTCACCTGAGTGACTGCTCCTACCTGTCTGCCCACAAGAGACCACTCTTCAAACTCTATTGAGCCCAGCAGCATCCGCCCAGCAGACCTTGCTGATGGTAAAATCACCCTAGGCTGATTCCAGGTTATGTGGGTGACAGACAGTGACGTAGCTACCATAGAGGCAGGGTAGGCAGTTGTTATGAGGCCCGTGCAGTAGGGGGGCCCAAGGGAGAAGGTAAGACGTGTGTCCTTCTGCTTAACCCCTTATGCACTGTAATGTGTAAGTGACCCAATGTTTACTTACATGCTGCAACACAAAAAAGGATTAACAAGCAGAAGACAGAGATCTTTGCTTCACTGCACTGATAACCTCTGACCTCTGTTCTCCAGCTGCTGCAAACAAGTAGGAAAGGAAAATGTGCAGAGCTCTGTGCAGAGGTCAGGGGTTAACAGTGCACAAGCAGTAAAGCAATATCTCATTGTCTTCTGAGCTTTGGATCACTTACACACTGCAGTACATAAGGGGTTAAGCAGAAGGTAGTCTGCTCCTGCACCTATGTATTTAACCATAAGGCTCCTAATGGGCCGGTATAGGTATAAAAACAGTGGACTGTCATAGCAAGCAGCCATTGGCTCTCTGCTCTGCCAGTCACTCTTGTGGCTGCAGTCAGGATTCTGCCACAATAGATTTAATTTTTGTTGGCCACATCACAGAGCATATACTATATATATATATATATATATATATATATATATATGCACAGTGCTTTGTGTTGTGCATAAGGGAGGGGGGCCCTTAAAGGGGAACTCCAGGTAGAGGGGGGGTTTGTTCTGTATTGTGTTTCTGTCCTTCCTAGTTGAGCAGTTCCCAGAATGCAATGCTTTTCCTCAGCTGATCATCACAGTCCCCTACCCATCACAATCAGTAAAATTAGTGCAGGAGCTGCTTCTAGCCATTCAGAGATGGTGGATCACTCAGGGGATTGGGGGATCCAGCCGCGCCTCCTGTGACATCACGCCCTGCTCCCTGTCTGTATCATCAGCCTGTGCTCAGCAAACAAACACAATGTGAGACAGAGGCATGGAAGATTTGTTCCTAAGGTGGGATAGCAGAAGTAGCAGGAGACAATGTGAATTGGCACAGGGGCCATTCTTTTCACTTCCTGGATTTCTATCAGCTACCAGTGTTGCAGAACAGCAAAGATACGGTAATACATTGTATAGACACATCTATATAACTTTTAATGCACTTTTAGGGTGTGTTCACACGTACAGGATCTGCAAAGCAAATCAATTCTAGGCCATCAAATCTGCTACAGATCTTGTACGTGTGAATGCACCCTAAATAGAAAACAAGTTTTTCTTATCCGGAGTTCCCCTTTAAAATTTCTTGCTATGGGGCCCCGTGAATCCTAGTTACACCCCTGGTGACAAAAACTTATTGAGACCCTTTGCAGTGCAACTCACACAGCAGCAATAAGAGAGCTGACACTGCGGAGGCTGGACATAATTGCTGGGCACCTGCTGTAGTTGCAGCTTTTACCCTTTGCAATGCAAACCTGCAAGAATAACTGGCACACGGGGGCGTAAATACTGCAGGTATGAAAAGAGACCCTGCTAGAGATCTCCCACCCATCTGCTTATGATTGGCGGGGTTCTCCCTATCACTGTGCATAGGGAATAACCTGTCCATCATGACAGATAGTGTGCTGCCTCTGTTCTATACTGACAGGTTACTTATAAAGTAGTTTCCTGAAAGAAAGGGCAGAGGGTTCCCCTTTAAATAAGCAATCACAGATTATATTAGATAAAAAGAAGACTTTATTTTCTTTCCTTTACACAGTGCTATGACAGATAATGCCAGAGGGATCCCTATGCTAACCTGTGTTATACTAGCGGATCATGCAGTACCTCCTTTTCTCCAGGAGATGGCGCCAGTACACTCTTCATTCATATTAGACCTGATTGGTAGGCAGATGACAAGGGGCGGGGCCTAGAGTGACCTGCGTTGTATTGCAGGACTTTGAAGTTGGGATGGCGGGTGCTGTTTGAGGCGGAGAGAGGCTGCACTGGTCTGGGGGTTCCACCAGTAACAGCTTCAGGTAAGTGCGAAGCATGCTGGTCTTTATGACAGAGCTGTAGGCAGAGAGCATGCGCGACTCAAAACTACATTTCCCGACATGCCTAGCTGTGCGACTACAACTTCCGGCATGCCTTGCTGTCATAGTGGGCCCGGCAGCGTGTGAAGGATGCCTGGATAGTCCCTCTAACCTTGAGCGTGTATATATAAGTAAGCTGGGATATCTGTGTATACTGTAGTGGGGTAGGAGGCCCAGGCAGCAGTAGTAGTGATAGTGTCCTTGTAGTTCCTGTATCATGTGACTGTATTCCCTTCTCCTGCCTGTAATAGAACTACAAGTCCCAGCGTGACCTGTTAATGCTGAGTAATACATAAGTCTCTATGGTACACAGGGGCACGTGATGGCCAATCATCTGAAGTTTATCGCCCGGACGGTGATGGTGCAGAACGGAAACGTGGACGCCGCTTATAAGACGCTGAACAGGTGAATGAGCGGAGACCGGGACAGATATCCTGCTACTATAAGTGCTCAGATCCTCCGCTTACATCTCTTCTCTGACCCTGGGAAAGCTGGGTGACCATAGACAGCGGTGTAGCCATTGTGTGTCCAGTACACAGCGGTGGCCTGTAGTATGAGGTTCTGCAGCAGCTGTGGCCTGTATTATGAGGTTCTGCAGCAGCTGGTGTGTAGTATGAGGTTCTGCAGCAGCTGTGGCCTGTAGTATGAGGTTCTGCAGCAGCTGTGGCCTGTAGTATGAGGTTCTGCAGCAGCTGTGGCCTGCCGTATGAGGTTCTGCAGCAGCTGGTGTGTAGTATGAGGTTCTGCAACAGCTGTGGCCTGTAGTATGAGGTTCTGCAACAGCTGTGGCCTGTAGTGTGAGGTTCTGCAACAGCTGTGGCCTGTAGTATGAGGTTCTGCAGAAGCTGTGGCCTGTAGTGTGATGTTCTGCAGCAGATGTGGCCTGAATTATGATGTTCTGTAGCAGCTGTGGCCTGTAGTGTAAGGTTCTACAGTAGCTGTGGCCTGTATTCTGATCTGCAGTAGCTGTGGCCTGTATTATGATCTGCAGTAGCTGTGGCCTGTAGTATGAGGTTCTGCAACAGCTGTGGCCTGTATTATGATCTGCAGTAGCTGTGGCCTGTAGTATGAGTTTCTGCAGCAGCTGGTGTGTAGTATGAGGTTCTGCAACAGCTGTGGCCTGTAGTATGAGGTTCTGCAACAGCTGTGGCCTGTAGTATGAGGTTCTGTAGCAGCTGTGGCCTGTAGTGTAAGGTTCTGCAGTAGCTGTGGCCTGTAGTATGAGGTTCTGCAGCAGCTGTGGCCTGTAGTATGAGGTTCTGCAGCAGCTGTGGCCTGTAGTATGAGGTTCTGCAGCAGCTGTGGCCTGTATTATGTTCTGTAGCAGCTGTGGCCTGTAGTGTAAGGTTCTGCAACAGCTGTGGCCTGTTGTGTGAGGTTCTGCAACAGCTGTGGCCTGTAGTATGAGGTTCTGCAGAAGCTGTGGCCTGTAGTGTGATGTTCTGCAGCAGATGTGGCCTGAATTATGATGTTCTGTAGCAGCTGTGGCCTGTAGTGTAAGGTTCTACAGTAGCTGTGGCCTGTATTCTGATCTGCAGTAGCTGTGGCCTGTATTATGATCTGCAGTAGCTGTGGCCTGTAGTATGAGGTTCTGCAACAGCTGTGGCCTGTATTATGATCTGCAGTAGCTGTGGCCTGTAGTATGAGGTTCTGCAGCAGCTGGTGTGTAGTATGAGGTTCTGCAACAGCTGTGGCCTGTAGTATGAGGTTCTGCAACAGCTGTGGCCTGTAGTATGAGGTTCTGTAGCAGCTGTGGCCTGTAGTGTAAGGTTCTGCAGTAGCTGTGGCCTGTAGTATGAGGTTCTGCAGCAGCTGTGGCCTGTAGTATGAGGTTCTGCAGCAGCTGTGGCCTGTAGTATGAGGTTCTGCAGCAGCTGTGGCCTGTATTATGTTCTGTAGCAGCTGTGGCCTGTAGTGTAAGGTTCTGCAACAGCTGTGGCCTGTTGTGTGAGGTTCTGCAACAGCTGTGGCCTGTAGTATGAGGTTCTGCAGAAGCTGTGGCCTGTAGTGTGATGTTCTGCAGCAGATGTGGCCTGAATTATGATGTTCTGTAGCAGCTGTGGCCTGTAGTGTAAGGTTCTACAGTAGCTGTGGCCTGTAATATGATCTGCAGTAGCTGTGGCCTGTATTATGATCTGCAGTAGCTGTGGCCTGTAGTATGAGGTTCTGCAACAGCTGTGGCCTGTAGTGTAAGGTTCTGCAACAGCTGTGGCCTGTAGTATGAGGTTCTGCAACAGCTGTGGCCTGTAGTGTAAGGTTCTGCAACAGCTGTGGCCTGTAGTATGAGGTTCTGCAACAGCTGTGGCCTGTATTATGATCTGCAGTAGCTGTGGCCTGTATTATGATCTGCAGTAGCTGTGGCCTGTATTATGATCTGCAGTAGCTGTGGCCTGTAGTGTAAGGTTCTGCAGTAGCTGTGGCCTGTAGTATGAGGTTCTGCAGCAGCTGTGGCCTGTAGTATGAGGTTCTGCAGCAGCTGTGGCCTGTCTTATGATCTGCAGTAGCTGTGGCCTGTATTATGATCTGCAGTAGCTGTGGCCTGTATTATGATCTGCAGTAGCTGTGGCCTGTATTATGATCTGCAGTAGCTGTGGCCTGTATTATGATCTGCAGTAGCTGTGGCCTGTAGTGTAAGGTTCTGCAGTAGCTGTGGCCTGTAGTATGAGGTTCTGCAGCAGCTGTGGCCTGTAGTATGAGGTTCTGCAGCAGCTGTGGCCTGTAGTATGAGGTTCTGCAGCAGCTGTGGCCTGTAGTATGAGGTTCTGCAGCAGCTGTGGCCTGTAGTATGAGGTTCTGCAGCAGCTGTGGCCTGTATTATGTTCTGTAGCAGCTGTGGCCTGTAGTGTAAGGTTCTGCAACAGCTGTGGCCTGTAGTGTGAGGTTCTGCAACAGCTGTGGCCTGTAGTATGAGGTTCTGCAACAGCTGTGGCCTGTAGTGTAAGGTTCTGCAACAGCTGTGGCCTGTAGTGTAAGGTTCTGCAACAGCTGTGGCCTGTAGTATGAGGTTCTGCAACAGCTGTGGCCTGTATTATGATCTGCAGTAGCTGTGGCCTGTATTATGATCTGCAGTAGCTGTGGCCTGTAGTGTAAGGTTCTGCAGTAGCTGTGGCCTGTAGTATGAGGTTCTGCAGCAGCTGTGGCCTGTAGTATGAGGTTCTGCAGCAGCTGTGGCCTGTCTTATGATCTGCAGTAGCTGTGGCCTGTATTATGATCTGCAGTAGCTGTGGCCTGTATTATGATCTGCAGTAGCTGTGGCCTGTATTATGATCTGCAGTAGCTGTGGCCTGTATTATGATCTGCAGTAGCTGTGGCCTGTAGTGTAAGGTTCTGCAGTAGCTGTGGCCTGTAGTATGAGGTTCTGCAGCAGCTGTGGCCTGTAGTATGAGGTTCTGCAGCAGCTGTGGCCTGTAGTATGAGGTTCTGCAGCAGCTGTGGCCTGTAGTATGAGGTTCTGCAGCAGCTGTGGCCTGTATTATGATCTGCAGCAACTGTGGCCTGTATTATGTTCTGTAGCAGCTGTGGCCTGTAGTGTAAGGTTCTGCAACAGCTGTGGCCTGTAGTGTGAGGTTCTGCAACAGCTGTGGCCTGTAGTGTGAGGTTCTGCAACAGCTGTGGCCTGTAGTATGAGGTTCTGCAGAAGCTGTGGCCTGTAGTGTGATGTTCTGCAGCAGATGTGGCCTGAATTATGATGTTCTGTAGCAGCTGTGGCCTGTAGTGTAAGGTTCTACAGTAGCTGTGGCCTGTATTATGATCTGCAGTAGCTGTGGCCTGTATTATGATCTACAGTAGCTGTGGCCTGTAGTATGAGGTTCTGCAACAGCTGTGGCCTGTAGTGTAAGGTTCTGCAACAGCTGTGGCCTGTAGTATGATGTTCTGCAACAGCTGTGGCCTGTAGTATGAGGTTCTGCAACAGCTGTGGCCTGTATTATGATCTGCAGTAGCTGTGGCCTGTATTATGATCTGCAGTAGCTGTGGCCTGTAGTATGATGTTCTGCAGCAGCTGTGGCCTGTAGTATGAGGTTCTGCTGCAGCTGTGGCCTCTAGTATGATGTTCTGCAACAGCTGGTGTGTAGTATGAGGTCTTGGCAGCAGCTGTGGCCTGTAGTATGAGGTTCTGTAGCAGCTGTGGCCTGTAGTATGAGGTTCTGTAGCAGCTGTGGCCTGTAGTATGAGGTTCTGCAGCAGCTGGTGTGTAGTATGAGGTTTTTGCAGCATCTGTGAGCTTCTGTAGTGTGAGGTTCTTCAGCAGCTGTGGCCTGTAGTGTGAGGTTCTGCAGCAGCTGTGGCCTGTAGTGTGAGGTTCTGCAGCAGCTGTGGCCTGTAGTGTGTGGTTCTGCAGAAGCTGTGACCTGTAGTGTGATGTTCTGCAGCACCTGAGCCGTGTTGTATGATGATCTGCAGCAGAGGCTGTTCTGCCAGGCTTTATAACGCAGGCTCAGATATTAATATTATTTACAGTAGTATAACAGAACGGTTATGAGAAAATAGTATAATATTAGTAAGATGATAAATTGATTATAGGAAATATTATGAAATTATATACAGAAATACAATATTAGATAGAAAAGGTAAGCGTAGTCATTATCAGGACCCCCAATGCCACCTAGTTATATAAGCATGGAACACACAGATGCATCTTGTCCATCTTCTCATTCCCATGGAGTAGCCACCTACCAGACAGGATTGCTTATTCAGTAACTGGTGCAGTTATTTGGTAGGTTGAGTCCACCATCTCTTGTTTCCTTTCCGCAGGATCCTTACTACAGAAGGAATAGTTGAAGAAGTGAAGAGGAGACGTTATTATGAAAAGCCATGTGACAAGAGAAGGAGGATAAAATATGAGACGTGTCAGCGCATCTATAACTCTGAGATGGCAAGAAAAATTTCCTTCCTGAGCCGGAAGTCACGTGTGGACGCCTGGCCTGGTTGTTAGAGGAGTGACCTGTTTATAAATGTTGCCTGGGACCACCTGACCTGTGACCCCTAAGGAAATGCTATAAGCAACTTGTGAATGTTGCTGATTTTTGGATCTGTGCTGATGTAATACATTAATAATCAACTTTTTTTCTGTAATATTGTTCTTGTAGTTTATTTAAAGTGATACACACCCACTATATAAGGCTGGCTTCACACTGCATCTGTTCTTTGAATAAAACCCCCAGCTGCCAGATGTTAGCTAAAAGTCAATGGAAGCTTATGATTTGCCCTTGCACACATGGCGTTTTTTTTCTTTCGCGTTTTTCTCTCCTCTCTGGTGTTTTTGCAGCTCTGTGGAAGTTTTTGCCAAACGCAGCATGCTGAGGGTTTGGTGTTTTTTCGGCAAACTGTGGCATTTTTCTCCAATAGACTTCAGTGGAAGTCTTGTGCTCCATTAAGGGAGATACACAGAGAAATTTCCCGGATGTACTATGATAACTAAGCTCCATTCATTCTCTGTTGAGCTGCGGATCACTGCTAAACGCTGAGCTAAAAAATGTATAATAAACAATATACGTAAATGTACATAAACAATGAATAGAGAGGTGATTGCTGAGTATATGACATTATATAATTTAACAAGAGCCATATATTTTTTCTAAGTCCTTTATTCTCGCTGACGATGGTGCATGATGGTTATTCTTGGTTCTCAGTTATCATTTAGGAGAACCATCTTGCTGGTGTCTGTCACCCCAGCTTGTCAGTGTCCAGAGAGGCTCTCCATCATCCAATTCTAGGGGGGAGAAAAAGCTTGTATTAAAGACAGATCCGAGATACATGATGGGAGGCAGTTCAGGGTGAATGCGTTCTGCCTTCTGACCATATTGCCGCCATAGTCAGCCATGGACATCGTCTGATTTTCCGTTGATGATTCAACAGGCGGCATGACACATCTTGTGTATTGTTGTGTGCCTAAGTCATTCTGAAGACAAAGAAGGATATAATAGCTGTCAGTATGGAGGACACATGGGAGACGTCACAGCAGCACATTCATACATAGTACCTGATGTAAAACACACCTCCAGAAGCGCAGACTATTCGATAGCTGGATGAGAGTGTATCGATCTCAATTGTTCTCATGGAAGCCTTTTATTACAGCTGATATCCATGGAAGCTACAGAAAAAGAAAGGAGAAAAAATATTTAAAAGTGACAAACATAACCATAAAAGACCGCTATGGTATGAGAGATCTTCTGGTATATTATAGTAACAAGTCAGAAGATTAAATCAGTGGGGTCTGGGTACTGAGACCCTCACCAATTGCTTCTGCCCTTTGGGGGTATAAAGGCTAGTTACACTATAGATCATTGATATACGGGGGTTCTGTGATTATATACCTGATCCTCAAACTCGGTCTGGTTATAAAACTTGATGGGACGCTCCTGTCTCCTAGTAACAGAATAGAAGAAAAGCAGAGCTGATATTAATAATACTGCCACCTAGTGACAATATAACGTGAACACCAACCAGATAACAGGATTTACAAAAAAATACACTACCTTTCCTCCTTCTGCTCATAGTTGGATGGAGATTTGGGCTCTGGAAAACACAGAATATCATATAGATATCAGTAATTCAGTCTTCCTGCTTATTTATTACTGGAAATTGGTGACTGATCAGGACAGAAGCTTTATAGAATACCTGACTCTATGTAGCAAACTGGGGCCATTACTACTCTCCTCATCATCAGCAAGGCTACTTGGAGACCTTGGTATAGGCGGATGAGACTGAAAGAAAGAAACATAAGACCCAACCAATAAAATGAAAGAAAAAAAATAAAAATAAGTAGAAAAGTTTAAATAAAATCTATAAAGAAGTGACCTTCTGCCAGATGTTGTCTCTCCTTGTTGCCATTGTCCTCTGTGTCAGATTTAAAAAAAATGCAACACTTTTTGACCAGTAACTATCGAGAAAATATATTATTTTAAAGTGAATATACCATCAGTACATTCGCTTTACATTTTGCACATGGGTAGAGTGGTGCTGATGTGGGAAAGCCAGTGCCGTGGTCCTTTCTTTGAACCCCCGGCCCGATTCCCGCAAAATTTGCCATTCTATTCCAAGGCAAGGACAAACAGTGATCCCCCAATAGGGTTATGTGCAGCCAAGCTTCATTGATGAACATGGAAATTACCTGCCTGGTCTGATTACTCATGAGAGCCCCTGTAGCACATATTACTGAAAAGGTTAAAACAAATGTACCGCTACCTGTTATATATATATATATATATTTTTATATATATATATATGATCCGGTCGGCACTGTCATGTAGAACCCAGTGGCGCTATGAATTTTTCAAACCGCTGCCCAGTTCCCATGATCTGCGCTAGTTTCCCAATATGCAAATAGGACCACTCGGTTTACTGGGGGCGCTGGGCTCGCCTCCCTTTCAGACTTGATTGTGAAGGAGGCGCGTCATCCAGGGGAGGAGATATCTGTGCACTGGGGGCACTGGGCCTAACTGCAGTGTATGAGCATATCAAGAAACCGGGTGGCAGCCCCAGGCCAGGATCTATTTACTGGCGCCAACCAGGTCATATATAAAAAATGTATTACGGGAATTGGTACATTCGGTATTCCTGCCTCGGTGATCCAAACGACCTTACCTGACGCAGAAATACACTACAAACTACACAGGAATAGCACCGAGGATGAAAGTAAGAGACTCACCTTCATCCTCAGCACCCCTTTAAAACACGTAACAAAACACTTGGTGCTAACAAATTTTAGAGGACTTAGTAGCTTGCTGGTTCCAGTCATTTGCCTAAGCAGTCAAGTATATAATAGTGTCAGGTCACTGCTGTCTTCTCCAGCCATTGTTTTTTGCAGACAGTGTTAGTTTATACTGCGCTCTATGACTTTTTACATTTGATTAATAACTTATAATTCAGTCTTATATGCAGCGTATTATCACAAGGTTCTATATTTCCTTATTCTTTATTGGTTTATTGCATTATTCATACCAGTAGATGGCAGGTTATAAGATTATACTTCAGTAAATTGTATAGGCTTATATTGTTCTCCCTGCAGATCATGTTTTATTTTCACCCTGTAGTGCCCCATGTTATAAGGTACAGTACTGCAATATAATTGTATACATGGGTTATGGACTAAACAATAGAATCAGTTTACTTATAGCATTAAACCATTAGAACAACTATTAATGTCCTGGATAGGAGTATTACACAGAGCTGCAATGAGACTCATTTATCCTGCAGCCTTGGTCTCCTTGTTGACGTTTAGAGCATTAGGTAGTTTAATAACTGGTGGTTAGGCTAGGTTCACACTGCGTTTTCAGCATCCGTTAAACGGATCCGTTTTTTTTAACGGTCAAAAAAGTAGTGTCAACAGTACTTTATTGTGCGTTAAAAGAATCTAAGATGAGCGGTGTCCAGAGACATGACCCAACACTATACAGTCACTATATAGTCCTAACAACTGTACCCTTCTGCAGGAGAGTGGAAAGTGTAACTTCATTCTCCATGTCCTTCCAGAAGAGGCCTTGTCCTCCATGGCCCTCAACGTCAACCAGGTGGACTCTACTAATGTCATATTGCAAGAGTCCATTTACACAGAAAGATTATCCTTGGGGCAATCTCAAAAATCCTCCATGTAGCACTGGGTATAACACTTGGATTCTCCCCCCGTGGGCACTTAAAGGTACTCGTTCTCCAACTTGCTAACAATGGCTGCAGCGCCTTCTGAGGTCAGGTCAGCAAAGACCAGGAAAGTTTGTTCTTTGAAGTCATTAGAAAGTTGCAAGATGAATCCTCAAAACTGTATTATATTAGGGTCCATTTACTCAGAAAGATTATTTGACAGATTATCTGTCACAGGGGCGGATTAACTTTACCATAGGCCCCGGGCGGTTCACCAAGCTTGGGCCCCCCACCCCACTGTAACTATGCGTGAGACCATGTGATCCTATGTGGCAAGGCTGGAGACTGGTGCTATGGAGATGGAGCAGAAAGCGCCATTTCCTTATGCACAGCTAACCAAACCAAAGTAATTAAAACCTGCCCTCTAGGTCACAGAAGTAATAGGTAAGAATTAATACTTCACACCAAAACACCATTAAAGGACAACTCCCGCGGGACCCCCCAAAAAAAAAACACAGACACACACAGACACCATACTCACCATCTCTCCGGTGACGATCGCCACTCGATTCGCCCGCCGTCCGCCTCTCCGTCGCCGCCGTCCGCCATCCAGCGATGTCTCCAACTTCCGGGTCCAGGGGATGGAAAAGGCTGCCAGTGCGCTTGCGCACCGGCAGCCTTTTCATTGGCTGGAGCGCATCACATGGCTTCCAGCAAGCTCAGCCAATCAGGGCTGAGCAAGCTGGAAGCCATGTGATGCGCTCCAGCCAATGAAAAGGCTGCTGGTGCGCATGTGCACCAGCAGCCTTTTCATCCCCATTCACTTTGCATGAAGACGCCGAGGAGGAAGAAGACCCGGACCGCCCCCCGGCTCTGACGTCGTCGTCACCAGATGCCGCCCCGGAGAAGAGGACCGTGACGATCGTAATAGGTAATGTATACATTCCTTAACTTCCGGGGTGGGGGGTCCGAAAGTGGGGGAAGGGGGCCAGGCCGGGTATTTAACCACATTACAAAGTTATATAACTTTGTAATGTGTGTTAAATGAGCAAAAAAAAATTTTTGTGGGAGTTGTCCTTTAACACCATTGTAATTACTGAACATGTATTAATGTATTAAAATAAAAAAATACAGAAATTAAAAACAATATATATGAAAGTACTGAATGTATTAGCAAGAGCGCAAAGATCACCCTTTAGCAGCATTGGAGTACAACTCCTATCATGGCAGTTGCTGTCAGCAAATGATGGGGAAGTAGTCCAGAATTAACAGTCCTATGTGCTGTTTGTTTGTTATAAACTTCACCAAACAAACAGCATATCGGACTGTTTTAATTCTGTGCGCTGATACTACTGTGCACAGTCTATCCTGAATTAGCTGATTCTGGACCACTTCCCCATCATTTGCTGACAGCAACTACCATGATAGGAGTTGTACTCCAATGCTGTACTCCTGCCTGCCCCCCCCCCCCCCACAAACACACACACTTCCCCACCTGACTCCTATCCCCCCACCTCCACACAACCTCACCAGACCCCCTCCATACAAGCATACGACACCACCTGACACCCCCCCCCCCACCACCTCCACACACCTCCCACCCGGGTCCCATCTTAACTCCCCACCTCCACACACCTCCCACCCGGGTCCCATCTTAACCCCCCACCTCCACACACCTCCCACCTGGGCCCCATCTTAACTCTTAACCCCCATCTTAACACACACGTTACCTCACTTGAGCATGATTGCCCTGAGGTGATGAAGCGCGGCGGGGCAGGAGCTTGCAGGGAGACTTCCTGGAGTGAGGCTGGGCTGGGCGGTGAGCGCGGACTCCAGGGACAGCGCGACACAGCAGCACATCACTCAGGGGCCCACTGGGCCCCGAAAGTGATGTGCTGCTGTGTAACCTCATGCACAGTAATAATGTGGGCGGCATGCGCCCCCCAGAGCCTCGGGCCCCGGGCGGCCGCCCAAACCGCCCACATTATAATCCGCCACTGATCTGTCAAAGATTTGAAGCCAAAGGCAGAAAATGGATTTGAAAAGAGTAGAAATCTCAGGCTTTCTTTTATGACCTGATCTCTGTTTATAGTCTGTTCCCGGCTTTGGCTTCAAATCTTTGGCAGATAATCTGTCAGATAATCTTTCTGTGTAAATGGACCCTAATATAATACAGTCATGGCCAAAAGTTTTGAGAATGATACAAATATAAATTTTTACAAAGTTTACTGCTTCAGTTTTTAAAATGGCAATTTGCATATACTCCAGAATGTTATAAAGAGTGATCAGCTTAACAGCAATTACTTGCAAAGTCAATATTTGCCTAGAAAATGAACTTTATCCCCCAAAACACATTTCAACATCATTGCAACCCTGTCTTAAAAGGACCTGCTAACATCGTTTCAGTGATTGCTCCATTAACACAGGTGTGGGTGTTGATGAGGGCAGGGCTGGAGATCAATCTGTCATTATTAAGTAAGAATGACACCACTGGACACTTTAAAAGGAGGCTGGTGCTTGGCATCATTGTTTCTCTTCTGTTAAGCATGGTTATCTCTAAAGAAACACCTGCAGTCATCATTGCACTGCACAAAAATGGCCTAACAGGGAAGAGCATCGCAGCTAGAAAGATTGCACCTCAGTCAACAATCTATTGCATCATCAAGAACTTCAAGGAGAGAGGTTCCATTGTTGCCAAAAAGGCTCCAGGGCACCCAAGAAAGACCAGCAAGGACTGTCTCTTTAAAGTGCTTCAGCTGCGGGATCGGCCTACCAGCAGTGCAGAGCTGGCTCAAGAATGGCAGCAGGCAGGTGTGAGTGCATCTGCAAGCACTGTAAGGCGGAGACTCTTGGAGCAAGGCCTGGTCTCAAGGAGGGCAACAAAGAAGCCACTTCTCTCCAGAAAAAACATCAGGGACAGACTGATATTCTGCAAAAGGTACAGGGAGTGGACTGCTGAGGACTGGGGTAAAGTAATTTTTTCTGATGAATCCCCTTTCTGATTGTTCGGGACATCTGGAAAACAGCTTATTCGGAGAAGACGAGGTGAGCGCTACCACCAGTCTTGTCTCATGCCAACTGTAAAGCATCCTGAAACCATTCATGTGTGGGGTTGCTTCTCAGCCAAGGGAATCGTCTCTCTCACAGTCTTGCCTAAAAACACAGCCATGAATAAAGAATGGTACCAGAATGTCCTCCAAGAGCAACTTCTCCCAACCGTCCAAGAGCAGTTTGGCCATCAACAATGCCTTTTCCAGCACGATGGAGCACCTTGTCATAAAGCAAAGGTGATAACTAAATGGCTCAGGGAACAAAACATAGAGATTTTGGGTCCATGGCCTAGAAACTCCTCAGATCTTATTCTCATTGAGAACTTGTGGTCAGTCATCAAGAGACGGGTGGACAAACAAAAACCAACAAATTCTGACAAAATGCAAGCATTGATTGTGCAAGAATGGACTCCTATCAGTCAGGATTTGGTCCAGAAGTTGATTGAGAGCATGCCAGGGAGAATTGCAGAGGTCCTGAAGAAGAAGGCTCAACACTGCAAATATTGACTTGCTGCATTAACTCATTCTGTCAATATAAGCTTTTGTTACTCATAGTATGACTGCAATTATATTTCTGTATGTGATAAAAACATCTGAAAAACACACATAAAAACCAGAGGGCAGCAGATCATGTGAAAATATAATATTTGTGTCATTCTCAAAACTTTTGGCCATGACTGTACAGCTGTGAGGAATCATCTTGCAACTTTCTAATGACTTCAAAGAACAAACTTTCCTGGTCTTTACTGACCTGACCTCAGAAGGTGATGTAGCCATTGTTAGCAAGATGGCCCACAAGGGAAAAAGCCATTGTTAGCAAGATGGCCCACAAGGGAAGAAGCCAAGTGTTATACCCGTAACCCATTGCTATATGGCGGATTTTTGAGATTGCCCCAAGGATGAGGAAGTGCAGTGTTGGTGCAGAAGATAGAAGGAGCTCTTAAATTCCAGTGCAGCTGAGTTGGGCGGGATGTATCCAAAGGCAAAGTGTGTTGCAAATTTCAAGCCTGTCCCACATGAGTGACAGACTGCAAAAAATTGTGCCAGGTGAGAGCATATCCCTACACTGTCTACCACAGTCAGCTTTGATTGGATAGCCACAGAGAGAACAAGGACACGCCCCAAATAGAAACACCAAGCTATTTAGTTATACATTTCTAGTTTGACCAGCAAAGTATAAGCTTTTTAATCTACTGGTCATCAATGCTGCACCAGGCTGGGCTAGACTGGGCTAGGCTAGACTCCGGGGCGGGGGGGGGGGGGGGTTGCTGCTATGGTTGCTGCTATGGTTGATACCGATCAGTCTGATCCTGTGAACTATGTGTACTAACAGCACATTCACTCTATAATACATTACAGCACAGATCATGTGCTGTAATGTATTATAGATGTACCTGTAAAAGTTAGTTTCAACAGAGGGCGGAATCCTCCCCTGCATAGAATGGAGTGTGACACGAGCGGAGACACGCGCCTCCATCAGTCCGCCGGTGGGTGCCAGCTGCGGAATGCACAAAGGGTTATCCTTTGCCATTCCGCAGCGTGCACGTACCCTAAATCTGTAAGTGTACCCTGAGGTACTCTCACAGAGTTTGTAGAATTTTACACCATACCGTCATCTCTTATTGAGACTGTACTGGCGGAAAGGACGTGTCTGGGGAGCAGCGTATGCTACGCTACCCCCAGACACATCACTGGATGATCCAGGGATTATTCTGATCGCCATTATGGAGTCGGGAAGGAATTTTTCCCAGTGATGAGGCTACTGTCGTCTGCCTCACGAGGGTTTTTTGCCTTCATCTGGATCAACACAGGTGGAATTTGATGGACTCCTGTCTTTTTCAACCTTATAAACTAATAATTGGCCTAATACCCCCAAATAAATTAAAATTGTCCCTTTTTCCCCAGCTAAATAGGTATGGCCGCCATTCCCATTAGAGGCTTGTGTCAGGGCTGCGGCGGCATCCAGCGCTCCGGACCGCCGCCGCATCCCCTCACCTGTCCTGCAGCCGCCGGTGTCCACATGCAGGGACCCGGCGCTGCTGGCACTTCGGCCCCTGGGGGCGCCTCACCTCGCCCTGCTCCTGTCCGTCGCTGTGCCGGCGCGCGTGTCCCCGCCTCCTAGGGCGCGCGCACGCCGGCTGTCTCAGAGTTAAAGGGGCAGGTCGTCCCTAATTGGTTCCTGCTCACACACTCTCCTATAAATTCCAGCGCTGCCCCACCACAGGTGTTGGAGCCTCTACATGCTTCCCATAGCGTTTGGCCCAGCTCCCTGTTGTTCCTGACCTCAGTCCTTGTTCCTAGTTCCTGTCCGCTGTCCCGGTCCCTAGCCCCTGTCCGCTGCTTAACCCATTGTTCCTGAGTACTGTCTGCCACCTGCGGTTACGCCTACAGACCTCTGCCTGCACTATCTTCTGCCTACTGCTCCTGCCACGCCTCGCCTGCTGTCACTAGCACCAACCCAGGGGTAGTGACCTGGGGGTCGCCTGTCGCAGCAAGCCCATCCCACCTTGCGGCGGGCTCTGGTGAAAACCAGCGGCCCCTTAGACTCCGCTCCCTGGTGCGGTTAGTGCCATTGCTAGTGACGGTTCAGTGGATCCACGACTCCAGGCATTACAGCTTGCCATGTTGCACTTACAAAGCCTCTGTGCTGCCAGGACAGTAGAAACCCCCCACAAGTGACCCCATTCTGGAAACTACACCCCATAAGGAATCTAACAAGGGGGGCAGCGGGGATATGACCCCCTGATAACAGGCACATTTGTGCCGTGAAAATGAAAAAAATTGTATTTTTTATTTTCACGGCACATGTTCTACATATGTGCCCGTCACCAGTGTGGTCCATATGCTCACTGCACCCCTTGTTAGATTCCTTGTGGGGTGTAGTTTCCAGAATGGGGTCATTTGTTGGGGGTGTCTACTGTCCTGGCAGCACAGGAGCTTTGTAATTGCGACATGGCCTCCATCCTCCATTGCAGTCTCTAAATGGCGCTCTGTCCCTTTGGTGGCTTGCCCTGTGCCCATATGGCACATTATGTCCACATGTGGGGTATTTTCGAACTCGGGGGAAATTACTCTACACGTTTTGAATTTATTTTCTTTTTTAACCCCTTGTGGAAATGGAAAAAAATCAAGGCTAGACCAACATTTAGTGTAAAACATGTTTAATTTTTACACTAAATCATTGATCTTTTCTTGATTTTTTCATTTTTACAAGGGGTTAAAAGATAAAAAAAAAAAACACAAAATGTGTAGAGCAATTTGCCCTGAGTACGAAAATACCCCACATGTGGACATAAAGCGCCATGCGGGTGCAGGGTAAGCCTCCAAAGGGAAGGAGCGCCATTTGGTTTTTGCAGGCTGGATTTGGCTGGAATGGATTTCGAGGGCCTTGTTGCATTTGAAAGGCCTCTGTGTTGCCAAGGCAGTTGAAACCCCCCACAAGTGACCCCATTATGGAAACTACACCTCTCAGGGAATGTAACAAGGGATGTAGTGAGCATATGGACCCACTGGTCACGGGCATAAATGTGGAACAATTTGGTGTGAAAATGAAATATTAAATTGTTTACACTATAATGTTGGTTTAGCCTTTAATTTTTCATTTTCACAAGGGGTTAAAAAAGAGAAAAAAACACGCAAAATGTGTAAGGCAATTGCCCCCGAGTCCGTAAATACCCCACATTTGGACATAAAGCGCCATGTGGGCGCAGGGCAAGCCTCCGAAGGGAAGGAGCGCCATTTGGATTTTGGAGGCGGGATTTGGCTAGAATGGATGATGAACGCCATGTCGCATTTACAGAGCCGTCCTGCTGCAAAGACAGTGAAAAACCCCCACAAGTGACCCCATTCTGGAAACTACACCCCTCAAGGAATCTAACAAGGGGTGTAATGAGGATATGGACCCCTTGATGACGGGCACATTTGTGCCGTGAAAGTGGAAAAATTAAAATTTTCCCTTTCACGTCACATTGTTCCACATTTGTGCCCGTCACCAGTGGGGTCCATATGCTCACTGCACTCCTTGTTAGATTCCTTGAGGGGTGTAGTTTCCAGAATGGGGTCACTTGTGAGGGGGTTCCAGTGTTTTGGCAGCACCAGGGCTCTGTAAATGCGACATGGCCCTTGAAATCCATTCCAGTGAAATTCAGCTTCCAAAGGCCAATTGGCGCTCCTTCCCTTTGGAGGCTCGTCCTGCGCCCGTTGGCACTTTATATCCACATGTGGGGTATTTCCGTACTCAGGAGAAACTGCGCTACATGTTTGGAATTTTTCCTTTTTTACGCCACATTGTTCTGAAAATCTGTGAAGCACCTGTGGGGTGCATATGCTCACCGCACCCCTTGTTACATTCCTTGAGGGGTGTAGTTTTCTAAATGGTGTCCCTTTAGGGGTGTTTTTTATGTTTTGGCACCCCAGAGCCTCTGCCAAGCTGAAGTGGTACAGTCAAAAATGCCCAAATATAATGGAGGCATTGAAATTCACCTTTCAATGCTCCTTTATATCTGAGGCTTGTCGTTGCGTCAAATAGCGCAATAGGGCCACATATGGGGTATTTCTATAAACTACAGAAACGGGGCTATAAATATTGGGGTGCATTTCTCTGGTAATAGGTTTATAATTATAAACATATTGGATTACAACAAAATCTCTGCACAGAAAATTTAAATTTTCAAATTTCTTACACACTTAGCTTTTATTTCTGTGACTCCCCTAAAGGGTTAAAAAACTTTCTGGATGTGCTTTTGCAGAGTTTGGGGGGTGCAGTTTCTGAAATGGGGTGCTTTGTGGGGCTTTCTAACATACAGTCCCCTCAAATACACTTTGAGGCTATGTTCACACTACGTATATGTCCGGCCACATATTTTCGCGGCCGGACATATACGTGTTAAACTCCGGCCGGGGATTTACGTAAGTTGCGGCCGGCTACGTACGGACCGCGAACTTACGCCCGTAGTCTACTTACGCTTCCCGAGCGCACTACGTAGCGATCTGACAGCGGTCTTTTACTTGGAAATCTTCGCCTAGCCCCGGACACCCCACAGAACCTTTTGGATCGGCACAAAAAGCTTGCAAAATGAAGAAATCACCACTACGTACGGGACCGCATGTTACGCTACGGACGTAAGTTACGGCATTTTTGTCCTCAAACAATAGTCTGGTTCATTTTTTCGGCGCCGCGTACAATCCGGGCGTAAGTTCGTACGTAGTGTGAACTGTGCAGCCGTACATCGTATACTTTCCATTGTACGCAAACTACGTAAGTCTCCGGCCGCTTATTAATGGAATGCGCTACGTCCGGAGACTTACGTAGTGTGTACATAGCCTGAACCTGAACAAGTCCCTAAAAAAATCTAATTTTGAAATTTTACAGAAAATTTGGAAAATTGCTGCTAATGTTTTAAGCTTTCTATTGTCTAAAAAAAAGAAACATAGTTTAATAAAAGCCGCCACCATAAAGTAGACATGTTGTTAATGCTATTTAATATATATAATTTATGTGGCATAACCATTTTCTGTATAAGCAGAAAAGTTTCAAAGTTGGAAAAATTCTTTTTTTCCACAATTTTTCACTTTATTTATTTATTTATTTCCATAAAGATTTGTTATAAGTATCGACTCCAATTTACCAGAAATGTAAAGTACAATATGTCACGAGAAAACAATCTCAGAATCGGCTGGATAGATAAAAGCATCCCGAAGTTATTAAAGGACAACTCCGGCGGGACCCCCCCAAAAAAAAAAAAACACAGACACACACAGACACCATACTCACCATCCCTCCGGTGACGATCGCCACTCCATTCGGCCGCCGTCCGCCTCACCGTCACCTGCGTCCGCCGTCCAGCGATGTCTCCTTCTTCCGGGTCCATGAGAGAGAAAAGGCTGCCAGCGCGCTTGCGCACCGGCAGCCTTTTCATTGGCTGGAGCGCATCACATGGCTTCCAGCAAGCTCAGCCAATCAGGGCTGAGCAAGCTGGAAGCCATGTGATGCGCTCCTGCCAATGAAAAGGCTGCTGGTGCGCATGTGCACCAGCAGCCTTTTCTCTCCCATTCACTCTCAATGAAGACGCCGAGGAGGAAGAAGACCCGGACCGCCCCCAGCTCTGACATCACCCGACACCAGAGAAGAGGACCGTGACGACCGTAATAGGTAATGTATATATTCTTTAACTTCCGGGGTGGGGGGTCGGGGTCGGAAAGTGGGGGAAGGGGGCCAGATCGGGTATTTAACCACATTACAAAGTTATATAACTTTGTAATGTGTGTTAAATAAGCCAAAAAAAAATTTCGCCGGAGTTGTCCTTTAATGAATAAAGTGACACTGGTCATATTCATAAAATTTGTCTCTGTCCTTAAGGCCATTTCAGGCTCTGTCCTTAAGGGGTTAATATACATATTTTTGTATGAACTCTAATCTATATAGTATTTAATAGCACATACACTTTAACTTGATTTTTTATGTCACTGCAGCCTTATTACAGCATAACTAAATGTGATCTCCCATGTACAGTATAGGATTTAATTTATCATAGTGCTGGTATATTTATACTATATTGATTTATTCTCATTGAACAAATTATATTTCTGTGGCTTTGATCATGTACTTACAAAAATAATCATGTTTATTATATGCACTCAGGCCCGTATCTGCCATGAGGCGAGGTGAAGTGTTCGCCTCAGGCGGCAGATAACACAGCCCTTGAGGGGGCGGCATCAGCCTCCTGTGTCCTTATCAGTACAACTAGTTTCGGCTCAGTGCTCAGCCGTGTTTCCTGTCAGTTGCCTCATGAGAAGCGCTGAGGAGGCACTGGAAGCCTCGTATTCACAGGTATTCACATCACAGAAGACATAGATATAGTGTCTCCTGCTGTTAACTCTTTCAATAATGCAGAGTTATTATACTCTGCATCACTTACACACTGTAGAAAAGAAAAAGTTAACAGCAGCGGGGACGCTATATTATGTCTTCTCTGCACTGCCGAACTCCGAGCTGACCTCAGCATAGTGCAAGAGCAGGAGAAGAGGCATCAAAGTAATGTTCTGCTCTGCTGTTAACTCTTTCTGTATAGCAGAATGTAAGTGATGCACAGTAATACTCTATATTCTGCACTACTGAAAGAGTTAACAGAGCAGCCCGTTTTATGGCTCTTCTCAGGCTCCTGAGGTCGGAGGTCAGCAGTGACAGATTGTTGTTATCCTGTCAGGTCACAGGATAGGATACTCAGCTGAGGCATTAATCATGTTGAATGGGGGTACCTGGGAGCGCTGGAGTTCTTGTATGGGGAATGTGAGGGGCACTATGTGCATGGTGATATTACAGGGAATGTGAGGGGCACTATGCACATGGTGATATTACAGGGAATGTGAGGGGGGCAGGGGGCATGGTGATATTACAGGGAATGTGAGGGGCACTAAGAGCACATGGTAATATTACAGGGAATGTGAGGGGGGCAGGGGGCATGGTGATATTGTAGGGGGAATGTTAGGAGGGCAGGGAGCATGGTAATATTACAGAGAATGTGAGAAGGGCAGGGGGCATGGTCATATTATAGAGAATGTGGGGAGGGCAGGGGGCATGATAATCTTGTAGGGGGAATGTGGGGGAACAGGGATATAATGCTGAAATGCAATTTTTCAGCTCATTCAAGTACAGCTGCTATACTGCTTCATCTGTGTCTTGGTGTATTTTTCAGCTTATTTAACATAAAAATAGAAAATCGAGATTTAAATCGAGAATTGTCTCAAAATAAAAAAAAAAAAAAGATTGAGATTTTATTTTTGGCCATATCGCACGGGGGAAGGGGGGGGGAGCACTTTGTCAGTTCTCGCCTCAGGCGGCAGAAAAGCTAGAATCGGCCCTGTATGCAATTGCACTTTACGTTATCATGTTTATGTAATGTGATACCTTATCATCGCCATCTATATGTGAATCTTATATAATCATTTTTGTAGCACTAATTCTGTAAATAGCACCATTTGTCCCACATTAACTGGTACCTAAGCCCCCTGGGATATATGTTTTAATAGGTGTTCTTAATGTTATTTGGATAATGTACTAATAAAATATGAAGTTTGCAAGAAATTATTATGTGTACTAATTCTTTTGGGTAGTGGAATTTATCAGTGTTGAGATTTGAAAAATAGGCCCTGGGTATTAAGGCCAAAACAGGCAGCAGAGGTAAGGGGTTAATAAAATATAGGTATACGCTTCTACAGCATCTTTATCACATATAGTATCACATATTTCAGGCCGCATTGTCACGTGTCGCTCTGGGTTCATCTAGCCATTATTTCTCATTCTCTGAATGGTCTTCTAAGCTGATTTATAACCAGATCTTCCTGTCCCGGTAAATCACTTTATAATCACACAAGCCATTACTAGTCATCTGGGCAGTGTCCTAGTCTCGACCTTCTGTCTGTCCACTCTGCACAAGTGATTGACAGGCAGAGTGGCCTCTAATGGGCCACTTTGCCTGTCAATCACTCCCACAGAGCACGCTAACAAGCAGAGAACCATCACTAGTCACGTCTCAGACACGTCCCAGGTTACTACTTCACAGTGTGCTGTGGCTGCAGCAGTCTGTGTGTGTGCTATAACTGCAGCAGGTTGTGTGTGTGTGTGTGCTATGACTGCAGCAGTCTGTGTGTGTGTGTGTGTGTGCTATGACTGCAGCAGTCTATGTGTGTGTGTACTATGGCTGCAGCAGTCTATGTGTGTGTGTGTGTATGTGCTATGGCTGCAGCAGTCTATGTGTGTGTGTGTGCTATGACTGCAGTAGTCTGTGTGTGTGTGTGTGCTATGACTGCAGCAGTCTGCGTGTGTGTGCTATCGCTGCAGCAGTGTGTGTGTGTGTGTGCTATGACTGCAGCAGGTTGTGTGTGTGCTGTGGCTGCAGCAGGCTGTGCGTGTGTGCAGTGTCCCAGAACATGCAGACTACTACTCCTATTATGCCCATTTCTATTTCTGTGTCAATGCCTGTTCTGGTAAGTGTTTGCACTGCAACTGCTGCTGGTTTTCCCCTAGTATTCTCTGGTATTGTGCATTTTCATGTGTATTCTCATGTGTTCCTGTGTATTACAGTGTACAGTGGTATGCAAGGCTGTTGATCACGTGACCTGTAACCATGGTTCCTCCAATGGCCGACTAGCTCTGGCCAGGAGCAACCATGTGACCTCCCACTTCCTGCTGACAAGTTAGTCTTCCCCCTGCTTCCAAGCAAGGAGGTTGTGTGGTTCTATCCTCTCCCACAGAAGAGTGACTAAGTCTGCTGCTATATTCCAGTCTTCGGCTGTTTCTGCCTGCTCAAGTGACCGGATTCTTTTCTCTCATCTGGGTGTCATTCCGTTATTTCTCCTCATCGCTGCAAGGATTCACAGCAAGTATTATTCTCAAGCTAATCCACCCAGCACCGCTATTTCTCTCATACTCCTACTCCCATCATCCGGCACGTATTCTCACAGCCTATGCAGCACCACTCCTGCCTTATTTGTCAAAGCCTGCTATATACCCGGTTGCATCCGGACAGAACTGTTGCTACTAGTTACCTCATCTATAATAAAACCGCTGTTACTGAACCCTGGCATTGGTGTCCACTAACTGGTGCCCTGACTAAGTGCAGCGAAGAATCGCATGCCCCGGTCATTGCCCGCTCATAACACCAGCACTGCGGAAGTGGCCCCCAGGGGCCAGGGCATCGCATTTTTGGCGTCACGAACAGGATACAGACTGTGTTGTGCCAACTGTCAGTGTCCCCAGAACTGTACTGAAACCCCCTAGAGACTTTGCTGATTGCTATGGGGTTGATTGAAGTGTTTCGGGTTCTGAACTGTACACAAGATGGCCGCCGTCTTCTTCAATTTCTGGCTGCGCCATACCCCGGTGAGGAGGGGGTTAACAGCCATGCTGCCAAAGCGCGTGAATCGCCCGGCGCCATAGACTTTTCATTGACTGCTCCTGATTGGCTGCCTAGGCCGGATGACGTCACTGTTGCTGGGCAGATTCTGGAACCTGATCCTCCAGCCTGGCGCTCCTCCCCTTCCTGCTACAAGTTCCGGCCAGAGCGTGACAAGATGGCGGCCCCCGAGAAACGTTTGCCTGCAGCCGCAGCATCAGTGATGCCGGAGCTTCTGGAGAGCAATCCTGCCTGCCTGCTAGCACCGCTCCCATCCTACAGCGACACCAGCTGGGCCGCTGCCCCGTCGGACGACGGAAGTCTTCGCCGGGCCTTCATCCCGGCCTCTGCTGATCAGAATGAGGGGCCCATACCTGAGACCAGCATTTCTCCGGGACCCGGTCACTCCAGCACCGCTGACCTCTCTTCTTGTACCGGAGGGTCCTCATCACTGGACAGCGAACAGATTGTAAGTGGACCGACTCTGTTGTCCTCAGTCCCTGGCCCTAAAGGGGAGAACTCTGCTAAGGCCTTCATATCCCCGGGTCTGTGGCAACCTCCAGGGCGTGATTCGCCGCCCCTGCTGCAATGGATGCTCGGGCGCGGGCCTAAGATTATGCAGCTGATCGAGGACATTCAGCAGGCCCTCGCTGCCCTGTCGCCTGCCACTACAGCTGCCACCGCTATGCCTAGCGCTACTCCTGCAGCTTCCACTACAGCGGGCCCGTCTACTACCGCAGTCCCCTCTACTGCCCCCACTGCTGTGGCTAAGGCTGCCTCTTCTACCACGACCGTCACCTATCATGTGGCCCCCATCATCTCTCCTATCACCACGGTGACGCCCAGCATTGTAGTCACTACGGCATCCAGTGATGCTTCTGCTCCAGGCCCTTCACGCTATCGCTATCCGTGGAAGAAGAAAAAGAAGAAGCCTACTCAGGGTCCTCCAGGACATTTCTGCTAAGTGTCCTTACAGAGACCAGAGCCCTTAAACTGTTTTTTGTTGTCTAACTGTTCCAGTTCCTGCAACGTTCAAGGTTCGTGCCTGGTCCTCCTGACCAAGTTCCCTGTACTAACCAGCCATGAGCTGATGGACACTTATCATAACAAATGGTTCTCTAGTGCCTGTCCCAGAGCCTTTTACATGGACGATGTCTAATTGCCTAAAAGAGACTCTACCTAACAGAGACACTTAACCCATTCCTTCCTAATGCACTTTCCTGTGATTGTGTGTTCCACACAGGGTATTATTGCACTTATTTCATTAATGCATTTTTTTCTACCATTGCATTCCAGTGTTATCAAAGTCTTTGTATTTCCTCCTCTGAGTAAGCAAAAGGTTACATAGATTGCCTCAGAGTAGAGCGCCTCTTTTGTAAAACAGTATATTTTTCCAGTGTCAAAGTCAGATAGCTCCTCCTCTGAGTAAGAGAAGTCAGTTTACATATACCTCAGAGAAAGTCCAGTTTATGTAGGAGTGTATTTTCTCATCCAGTCTCATTATTGTGTATTATTATCATATCTATAGCTGGAAAGATTTAGTTGAGCCAGTTCGTATGCAGATTTTTCTCAGATTTTCATTCAGATTTGTGAGAGATATAGTCTGACAAATATCTATATGTATATGTATACTCAGGTATAGCTCGTACTGCCATATGGTAATCATTATATATATGTTTGAATGTGTCTTTGTTCTCTTAAGAGTTGGGAGGGGGGGAGCGAGTTGTCTGGGTGTCACATAACTTAGGAACTCATCAGCATAAGACCCTCCCGAGTAGGCAAATAGCCAATTGTGCCAGTATTAACCCATGATGTAACCACCCTTTTCCTGTACGTCATAACTAGTATAAGAACTGTTGTTTGTGTAATAAAGCAGAATCCTTTTGCATTGATACCAATTGCTATTGGTGTCTGTGTGAATCTGTATGAGCGCTCATACTATTATTTGATAATTTGGATACCGCACAAAGAGGAAGAAATCGCTATTAGTGCGATAACAATTTGGTGCCGTGACTCGGATGATCTAGATCTAAATGGCGTTTGTTCAACCGTACCAGAGATAAGCTTTAAGGGGGAACATTAGATGAGATCACAGCTGCAGCAGGTAAGAAAGCCTTATTTCTTACACTCTCCTCTTGGTTCCCGCTTAGCTTGTCCCTAAGTGTTGAGCTGACGTTATTTAGGGTTCAATTGTGCTGGATCTAGATCTAAATTAAGAACCCTAAGATCCCCCCTTTGTGTTGGTAGTGCTAAAAGTCTGTGTTTTGTAGAAAGAATATCCGGTACCATTCGGATATAACGCAGTACGTGAGACGTAACACGTAATACGTAGTATTGTGTATTGTGTAAGGGCTCCCTCTAGAGGATGTTATATAGGAACTGCATAAAGAAAGTGCATATAAACAGAAAGTGAGTTAGAACTGTCTGTAACTGTGAATAAAGAACCCATATATTAGTTAGCCTCACTCTCGCAGCTGAGTACAGTCAGCCGAGTGCAGAGAGCTGGAAAAAAAAAAAAAAATAAAAAAATAAAAAATAAAAAAATAAAAAAAGCAAAGAGAAGAGTACTAATTGGCCCTTGTAGATGCGGAGTATAGTCTGCCTCAAGGCGCAGCGTGTGAGTACTAATTGGCCCTTGTAGATGCGGAGTATAGTCTGCCTCAAGGCGCAGTGTGTGTGGTTAGAGTCCACCAAGTACTGGTCAGTCCGGTCGAGCTGAGTATAGTCAGCCGTAGAGGAGCTACGTGTGTGGTTAGAGTCCACTAAGTCTTGAAAAAAAAAAAATGGGTAATTCTAATGTTACAGGTGGTAGCGTAACAGCTGCCCAATTAATGGAGGACAGAGAAGGTAAAGATGCAGTTAAAAAGTTGAAATCGTTTATGCAAGCCTTAGGGATGCCAGAAGGTGGTAGATTGAAGGAAGAATTGTGGAAAGAGATATTGCAGGAAAAGAGAGGTTGGTTGAAGGATAATAATCGTCTAGAACAAGCAGAATTATGATGGAAGATATTTTTAGAAGTGACTGATGGAAAGTTAAAAGAAATTGAGAAACATGGACAGTTTTTATATGAGAAGATGTCTGAGAACAAAGAGAGTGTTAGCTCTTCAGCACAGGGTGGGGCAGCCCCCACCACCGTGTGTAATGCTCTTTCAACAGGAACTCCCTCCATCGTGTAAAACATTCCAATCCAAAAACCCCTTCATTCCCCAACTTTAGTTCCAAATGGTATACCTTCTATGGTACATACTGCTCCACCCCTATATGGTGGGGGTTGGGAGTGTAGTTGTAGACAAAGGAGAGATTTGTTGTAAATGTACTACACCCAAAAGTTGGCTAAGTCTAGCTATCTCCCCCAGTACTGGCCTTTACCCTAGTGTATGTGCAAATAATTCTTCCCAATTATATGTACCACCAAAACCAAGTATGCCTACTGCAGCTGCACCTATAATGACAACGGGAGGTGCCTCTGATGCACCCCTTGAATATAGTAATCCCCCATCACTTCTACCCTATTCAGATAGAAGTGCACCACAGTCACAGGAAAGTGCAGCAATCGTTTTGGAAGATAGAGATTTTAGGTCCGAGGGAACATTATCTGCGCCAAACAAATCTAGATCAAATCCTTTTTGGCGCACATCCCGACAACCAAGTTATGGGATTGGCCCCCTTAGGGGACCAAATGATCATCCTGCTGAGCCTGCCTATCACCCTTGGTCCCCTAGTGAGATGCTAGCAATAATGAGCAGAATTCCTAATCCAGAGGAGTTGGGTTAGACTTACTGAGTGGGGGAGGAAGAGGCTAGCAGATCAGTCAGCCACCTTGTCTGATATGCAACAAGACAAGACAGAGAGTGTGGAGAAGTTTTCTACTAGACTGCAGCAGAGATGGATGGATTTGGGCTTTGAAAATACCTCAGACATGCACGGTAGAATTTTGACTGCTGCTTTTGTAGAGGGTCTTAGAGAAAACATTCCTAAAGGTTTGGTATTGGCCAGACCTGAGTGGAGGTCTCTACAACCTCCTATTCTGTTGCAAGTTGCTAAAGGAGTGGAAGTAGAATTCACCAAAAGACCTAGAGCGGGTGTGGCTGCTTATCAGCTCCACCCAGAAGAGGGAAAGGGAGGAATATTTAGACGTAGGGGTAGGTGTTACAACTGTGGGAGATATGGACATTTTAGGCGTGAGTGTCGTGCACCTCTCCGCCCCAGAGAGGAGGAAACAAATGGACGCTTCCAGCAAATGGAACGCCCATAGGGAGTTGGCAATCCAGAGTCAAATGCTGTGTCTCTGTTATCTATGCCAGCCTTTTAAACTCTATTGCACTGAGTCTCTTGGCCACGCCTCGGCTGTCCTCACTCAAGCAAGGGCGGGCAAACAACGTCCTGTGGCCTATTACTCTGCCAGACTTGACCCAGTAGCTAGAGGAGCTCCGTCTTGTGTCCGTGCTGTTGCAGCTGTACACCTCATGCTTGATAAAAGCTCTGACATTGTACTGAACTACCCTGTTACAGTACTTGCCCCGCATGACATCACTGCCATTCTAACACAAGTGCAGCCCAAGCACCTCTCCACTGCCCGGCACCTTAGACTTCAATGTGCACTCCTTATGCCACCAAATGTCACCATTCAAAGGTGCACAACCCTGAACCCGGCTACTCTGCTGCCTCTGGAGGGGGGAGGGAGTAGTAGTATGAGTCACCTAGCACAGTATCTTCCTGACTCAGAGGAGTCACATGACTGTCTCCAGTTAATGTCCCAAGAGACAGCAGGGTTTGATCATGTGGTAGACACCCCCCCCTAGAAAACCCAGAAATGGAGCTCTTTGTGGATGGATCGCGGTATGGTGTCCAGGGAAAATTTTATATGGGGTACGCAGTTGTTACCCAACATGAACTCGTCAAGGCAGAACCCCTGCCTCCTCATATGTCTGCACAAGAGGCCTGCAGATATGCAGAGGGAAAAACTGCTAACGTATTTACTGATTCCAGATATGGGTTTGGGATTGCCTATGATTATGGTCCCATCTGGAGGGCTAGAGATTTTCTCACAGCAAATGGCAAGCCAATTAAAAATAGCAAGGGTGTAAAGGCCCTATTGGATGCTTTGCTGTTGCCAAAGAAGGTGGCCATTGTTAAGGTCAAAGGCCACTCTTCGGACAAAACCCCTGAAGCTCGAGGGAACCATCGGGCTGATCAGACAGCAAAAGCTACTGCACAAAATCCCAGACATGACCCTGCAGGGATTGCAGCCGTACAACAAGACATTTCTCTGCCAGTTGATTTTGAAATGTTTAAAACATTGCAATCTCAAGCCAGTAAGGAAGAAAAGTCTGGGTGGGAAGAGAAAGGAGCTAAGATGAACCCTGAAGGAGCATGGGAACTAAAAAGGAAATTGTGTTTACCCCGTGCCCTGTTTCCTGCCACAGCTCAGGCCGCCCATGGTAACACCCACTTGTCAAAGACTGCAATGTCTGATCTGGTGAATAAATATTGGCATGCCCCAGGATTTAGTGTTGCAGCAGCCAAGTTTACCCAAGCTTGTATGATTTGTGCCCATCACAATGTGGGAAAGACTGTAAAAACACCTTTAAGACACACCCCCAGGCCCAATTTCCCCTTCCAAAGACTACAAATCGACTTCATCCAACTGCCCAAAGTTGGGACCCTTGAATATGTACTAGTGTGTGTAGACCTATTCTCGGGATGGCCAGAGGCATATCCAGTGGCCAAAGCCACTGCGAAATCTGTTGCCAAGAAATTGATTAACGAGATAATTTGTCGTTATGGGGTCCCAGAGACAATTGAAAGTGACCGTGGTACACATTTCACAGGGGAGGTCATGAAAGAAATCATGGGGGCCCTGGGCGTTGAGCAAGCCTTCCATACAGCCTACCATCCACAAAGTAGCAGTAGAGTAGAAAGACTGAATGGAACTATCAAATCTAAGCTGCAGAAAGCTATGGCTGAGCTGAAAAAGCCATGGACAGAGTGCCTACCCCTAGCACTCTTCTCCATTCGGTATACCCCTAACCGAAAGACAGGCCTCAGCCCTTATGAAATTCTTTTTGGAAATGTCCCTAGGCTAGGGCTTTATTTTCCACAACAACTCCAGATGCAGCATAGTAACCTTACTGACTATGTTATCAGTCTCACAAAACGATTGTCTAACATATGTTTCCAAGTGTTTGCTTCCCTTCCAGATCCAGACAGCATAGAGGCGACCCACTCTCTACAGCCAGGAGATTGGGTAGTAGTGGAAAAGCACGTCCGAAAAACTCTAGAACCACGGTTTGAAGGTCCACACCAAGTTCTGCTGACCACCGCCACAGCTGTCAAATTGGAAGGAAAACCCAATTGGATCCACGCATCCCATTGCAAGAAAGTGCCTGAACCGTCACCCGAATGATCTTCAGGGGCGTAACCGTCCTGCATGTGGTGATATGTTTTGTGTATTTTATAAAAGGAGAACCTCAGACTGATAAAATCCCTACCTTTGTGTTCCACCAAGACGAAACAAAAACTGCTAGGTTTGACTTTTGTAGTGTAGTTGACTGTGGGCCAAAGGACAAAATAAATAAGGACACATGGCTCTGGTCAGACAAGTATATATGTGTGACTGAACCAAACTCTATGGCATGTGAAAAGTGGGGATTGGTGGGATGGAACACTAGTCCAAATAGTTGGGGATATACTCCAACAGGAGCCACCTCGAGAGTTAACAAAGGGGAAAACCTATTGCAGAGAATGACACTCATAAAAGCAATCCCATCTGATAACTGCAGGTATGACAGATGTAACCCTCTGCTCCTATCCATTAGAAATCCCACTCAAGAGGATTCAGGGACTTATGTCCTAGGAGCAGTGGTAGAGGGCAAAGATCCCATAGGTCAGTTCAAGATAATGGTAATGGGAAAGGATACACAGGCAAATTCTACCCCTCTGCCAATATTTGGTGTTAAATACTTGGGCAATCTTAAATACGAAGATAAGTTAGCCATCGAGACTGGGTTCTCCGATACCAACTTATGGGTAGAATGGGTACGTTATACAGCCCTTTCTCAGGATAAATCTGACTGTATTGCCTGTGCTGCAGCTCGTCCCCATTTAGGAACTGTACCTTTTCCATTAGATGATATTACTGATCCTGAAGGTCTCAAGTGCATCCTTAAGATGTACTCTGAAACTGTTCCTATTAATGAGATGGCCCCACGTTGTAAAACCCTAGCATTATTATATCCTGCAGTAAAGGAGGAAGATCATATGGGCTTTGGTGTAGTTCCGTACCCTGGGAAGACCTGAAACTCCGACCCAGGATGCAGACAGAATGGGTAGGCCAGTGGGCCTTAGTTAAGATACTTATGCCTTTCCAGATATTTTCCCCACCTAAATGGAATGAGGTCAATCACGAACGTAGTAAGAGATCACTCCCAACATCCTTTGACCCACATGTCTATATTGATGCAATAGGAGTTCCTAGAGGAGTTCCAGATGAGTTTAAAGCCAGAAACCAGATAGCAGCAGGTTTTGAATCTCTCATTCCTATGATTGCCATTAATAAAAATGTAGATTGGATTAACTATCTCTATTATAATCAACAGAGATTCGTCAATTACACCCGTGATGCTGTCAAGGGAATTGCAGAACAACTAGGCTCCACCTCAATGATGGCCTGGCAAAACAGACTGGCCCTCGACATGATTTTAGCTGAAAAAGGAGGGGTCTGTAAGATGTTCGGAGCTTCGTGCTGCACATTCATTCCCAACAACACTGCCCCTGATGGAAGCATCACAAAGGCATTACAAGGACTCACAGCTTTATCAGAGGAACTGGCTCAGAACTCTGGAATTGATAATGCTTTTACTTCATGGCTTGAAAAGTGGTTTGGAAGCTGGTCCAATGTAGTAGCCAACCTAGTTCTCACACTTGTTGTTGTCTTTGTAATATTAAGCCTTATATGTTGTTGTGTCATTCCTTGTCTCAGGAAACTTGTCTTACACACATTCAACACATCAGTGACCTCAAACACCATGTATATGAATAGTAACCCTATCAAAGACAAAGACTATTATGATCAATTATTACAAGAGCGCAACTCTGCCCTTAAACAAACTAATAATCTTTGATAATTGCGGGGCTGTTAGGACAATGGGAAGGCGATACCCAAGAGGATTGTGGGGGGACCTGGTGAAGAAATAGGAAAGTCCAGCTCTGCGTCATTTAGGGCGAGGGTATGCACCTCACTTCGCCTTCTCTCATTGATCCTACAGTCCGCAAAAAGGAGGGAGTTGTGAGAGATATAGTCTGACAAATATCTATATGTATATGTATACTCAGGTATAGCTCGTACTGCCATATGGTAATCATTATATATATGTTTGAATGTGTCTTTGTTCTCTTAAGAGTTGGGAGGGGGGGAGCGAGTTGTCTGGGTGTCACATAACTTAGGAACTCATCAGCATAAGACCCTCCCGAGTAGGCAAATAGCCAATTGTGCCAGTATTAACCCATGATGTAACCACCCTTTTCCTGTACGTCATAACTAGTATAAGAACTGTTGTTTGTGTAATAAAGCAGAATCCTTTTGCATTGATACCAATTGCTATTGGTGTCTGTGTGAATCTGTATGAGCGCTCATACTATTATTTGATAATTTGGATACCGCACAAAGAGGAAGAAATCGCTATTAGTGCGATAACAGATTCATGTGAGCCAGTTCTCCTCAAGACCTCGCAGTATTTGTTGTCTTTTGTGTTTCCCTTCTTTTTGTTTCCAGTATTTGTTCGCCTCTGTCTTGTCCCAACACAGTAGTTATCACACATAGTCATACCTAACCTTCACACTGGTCCATACATATCGCACCTTGGATACCTTTTCGTGTGTTTGGCCTGTGGAGTGCTTGTGTGTGTGATTGAGTGGTATGAAAGGGAGCTCCCCATGTATGTTTGCTTTTATTATTTTGTTCTTTTCTCTTCCAGGTATCCAAGACACTACTCAGACACGCCAAGGTAGTACACAGGTCTTCACAGTTCTTTTCCAGTAGGGTAACACATTTAACAGAAAACCTACTGTCTAACTGGCTGGAATATGGAGGGTCACCCGCCAGCAGTTAAGTTGTCCTGGCTTACACGTCAGATGGTTCACGCACTAGCTACCTGGTCGCCAGAGTACGTTAGGCACCCCTAGGTGAAGTCCTGCCACTAGGGTTTCTCATCCTCTCTCTCTTCTCACCTGTGCCTTGGGCGTGGGAAACACACACCTCATCACACTCACTCTCATAATTCATTCCTGTTGTTTGATTGTCCAGTCTATTCATGTTTGCTGCCTTCTAGATTCGCCGAGGTCGGCTCAAATTTGCTAGGGAGGTATGCAGTGTCCCAGAACATGCAGACTACTACTCCTATTATGCCCATTTCTATTTCTGTGTCAATGCCTGTTCTGGTAAGTGTTTGCACTGCAACTGCTGCTGGTTTTCCCCTAGTATTCTCTGGTATTGTGCATTTTCATGTGTATTCTCATGTGTTCCTGTGTATTACAGTGTACAGTGGTATGCAAGGCTGTTGATCACGTGACCTGTAACCATGGTTCCTCCAATGGCCGACTAGCTCTGGCCAGGAGCAACCATGTGACCTCCCACTTCCTGCTGACAAGTTAGTCTTCCCCCTGCTTCCAAGCAAGGAGGTTGTGTGGTTCTATCCTCTCCCACAGAAGAGTGACTAAGTCTGCTGCTATATTCCAGTCTTCGGCTGTTTCTGCCTGCTCAAGTGACCGGATTCTTTTCTCTCATCTGGGTGTCATTCCGTTATTTCTCCTCATCGCTGCAAGGATTCACAGCAAGTATTATTCTCAAGCTAATCCACCCAGCACCGCTATTTCTCTCATACTCCTACTCCCATCATCCGGCACGTATTCTCACAGCCTATGCAGCACCACTCCTGCCTTATTTGTCAAAGCCTGCTATATACCCGTTTGCATCCGGACAGAACTGTTGCTACTAGTTACCTCATCTATAATAAAACCGCTGTTACTGAACCCTGGCATTGGTGTCCACTAACTGGTGCCCTGACTAAGTGCAGCGAAGAATCGCATGCCCCGGTCATTGCCCGCTCATAACACCAGCACTGCGGAAGTGGCCCCCAGGGGCCAGGGCATCGCATGTGTTTGTGTATGCTATGGCTGCAGCAGGTTGTGTGTGCGCTGTGGCTGCAGCAGGCTGTGTGTGTATCTGAGAGAGAAAGAGACAGCAATGACGTGATGTGATGATTTATGAGCGCAGACGCTGACAGGGAGCTGATAAATTTGGGCCTATGTCTGACCTCTATATCGCAGGTATCTGGCATTGTTAGCAGTTTTTCTTTGTGTATGCTGAATATTTAGAAGATTGTCAGCAGAAAAAGACTACCTGTTCCATCTAGTGTAGACTTCTTCAGGACATGGTGGCTGGAGACTGGCTGCATCCACAAATGCATACACACACACACACACAAACACGAGATTCTGCTTTATATCTTTGCATCATTTTCTCAGAAGTCGCCCCAGGATCATGTAGGACATTATGCAGAAGCTTCTGAGCCTGGTCTATTTTACACCAGTGTAATAAATAACTCCCTTGGGGTCTGACTGGCCATTTGGAGCTGCAGCTTACCGACCCCACTGCCCTGGTAGTAAGTCTACTTTTTATATGGTCCACTTCAATAAATAGAGCCTATATTGGAGAAGGTTAAGTCTTTATATCATGTACTTAGATGGGAGCGTCCATATAGCTGGATGAATTGCTCTCTTGGTCCTTCAGGCTTCCTGAACAGTAACTGTTGGTACTAACGGGCCGTATTTATCACTAGGCACCCGTGGTCCGGTGTCTAGGGCAGCACCTTGCAGGGGGGCAGCACCAGGGAGCAGGGGGAAAGAAACAACTTTTTTTTGTTTTTATTTTTTTAGTCTCCAAACTCCCATTCAGACTTGCCAGTAAATCTGGTGTCTTTTCAAGGGGGTAGGGGTGGGGAGGGTATGGTGTAATTGTTCAGGTCTGGAGCTACAACCTACCAATCTACCAATCCAGTGGGGAAAATTCCTTCATAAAATATGGAGACTGCTCTAATCATTGATTCAATTTGGAAATTTGTTTGTTTCAAGTAGTTAAAAACCATGAAAAACGCGATTCAGATAATGTTTCTACATGTAAAGAAATGCATGTGGCCGAAACAATGCTCCCCCACGCTCCCCAAGATGGGGCGTCTTCCATATTAGTGCCTAGGGCAGCAGCAGCTATTAATACAGCCCTATTAGTACTACCACCCACAGAAGGGGAAAAATAACCCAAGGTGAGCAGTGGTGTGTGTACAGGTGTGGGTGTGAACAGAAATTAGCAGAGTCCCGTGCATTAGTATAAAAATATAACAACTTTAAATTTTGCAGTTTCCTGGTACACGTTTTCACAGAGAATAATCTTAACAGAGACTTTAGTGCTGACCTTAGTGCTTGAGGTAGGCGCTTGAGAAGAGTAGAATAAGAAATTGTAGTAGTGCTTGTAGAGTAGTGAGTAGAGTAGAGGAGTTTGCCAGAGGAGCCACAACCCAGTGTAGCCTTGTACTCTGCCAGAACCTTTATTAGATATCTTGTAGTGAAGTGTTACTCGTACTCATGTTTACACACTGTCTTACCACCTTCTGCCTTTTGGTATTAAAGAACCCGTCCCAGTAGGGTAGTACAAGCCCCAGCCGTGGTTATCTGGGTGTAGCTAGGTGTCCGAGTCTTCCCAGTTACCTGCACTGCGCATTAGGATATGTAGACCTTTGTATACTGGTTGCTTTGTCCTACTGAGGTCAGTTCCTATCCCTTCAGAATATTGCCTTGCACTTTTGAGACGTGTTCCTGGCATGGGTCAGGGTATTCCTTGGTGACTACTCTACCTTGTTGGTGTTTAGCACTGCATAGTGAATAAAGTAGTTTGACTGAAAGAACTCTCCGTCTCTAGCTTCATCTGTACACGTTGAAGACTAGACTCAACTTTCATTGAACCTGACAAGGGTCTTGGTATAAGCCAGGCCCTGGCTTGGCTTCTGCAGAAACTTAGTTTTGTGTGTCCTCTCTCACTGAGAATCTAGGTAACTAACTTGCTCTTCCTCCACCAGTGAAACTCCTCCTACAGGGGACCTTTGTGTGCCTGCCTGTGAGTGGTGGGGATGAGTGTGTGCAGAACAAAGGAGAAAGAGGATAGGACAGTAGACAAGAGCACCTCCTAGTGGTGAGCACAGAACACATGGCACACATAAAACATTAACCCATTACCTTTTTCAGCTGTGCATAAAAGAACAAATAAAGATATAAAACACTGGCACCTAGTGTGGAAACTTAATACTTAATGACAGGTGCAAAGAACACTAACAGTGGCACACCACAATAGGCTGGAAAGTTATGAGCGTCTTCTGACTCCTCACTGATTTCCTTTCCTTTCTTTAAGAGTGATGGAATCTGCAACCAAATCCACTGCAATTACCACAGCTCTGGGGGAAAATAAATCTGCAATAAGAAAGCGTTAAATCCTAGAGATATTGGAAGAGGAATTGTCCGGTAATTATTGAGGGGAGTGTATTACTGGAATACACTTCCTGGTGGAGAAAGCATTGCAGCTTGTTCGGCTGCGGACAGTCCTTCAGACCATAGCTAAGCTGGTACTCCAGGTAGAACCCTATAAGGCTGATAGAAGGAAGCAATGCACCATCGTATGGAAGACACGATGCCTCGAAGACCCTGTTTACACTTGCGGACTCTGCGCCAAACCTGCCTTCAATGTGCTTGAATGAAAGCGCCTCTGCTTTCCGCTCATAGAATTGACATGTCAATTCTTTAAGCAGAGAGGCACGGAGAGCGGAGGCGTGCAAGCCCTCCCATTCATACACATTGAAGGCAGGATTCGGCGCCAAGTCTGCGTGGGGTGGTGGTGGGGGGTTTGCGGTCACCAATTCTGTAGTGTGAACAGGGTCTGCAAAAAATCACATGATGCCTCTCTATCTCATACTGTAGTGGCAGCCGGGCCGATTCTGGGGTCTCTGCCGCCCTGAGGCAAACCTCAGGCGGCCGTCCCCTCGCTAGCGCCCGAACCCCCCCCCCCCCCCATAGCAAGCCTAACACACAGAACCCCCCAACCCCCCCGCCGGGGACCCGATCGCCACAGCACGAGCAACTAGGGCTCACCTCCCTGCATCTGGACTGGACTGCTCCCGTGCTCCCTCCCGTTGCTGCTGCTGTCACCCCTAATGGGAGTTCGCCTCATCCGGACCTGCGGAGATCCCCCTTTGACCCCAGGCACTCACCACAGCGGCGAGGAGAGCTGCTGGGTGACGTTGCGGGAGCCTGGCGGGAGAGCGGTGAGCGTGGGCGGCGGGACAGGTGAGCGGCTGCTGTCATTTTTGTTAGGTGAATCTTAACAAAAATGACAGTAGGGGGAACGTTCTGCCGCCCCCTGCAGGACCGCATAATCTGCCGTCTGAGGCGGAATACTCATTCCGCCTCATGGCAGAAGCGGGCCTGAGTGGCAGACCACAAGCTTTCTATATTGAATGATTAGAAAACATCTATATGCAAATACATTGCGCAAAAAGTGAATCATGTGAGGATACTTCCGCCATTGGCAAGTTAAAAACTTGTGTTACTGTAAAATATTGGCGCTGATATGCAGTTTCATATCCTTTAAATTTTAAAATAAGTCTGCTCAATCATAGTGACAAGTCTGACTTAAATACCACATAATTGCTTTACAATGTACTTTACAGGGGTGGTCTTATAGCGGACCTGTCAGCAGCTTTTTGCAGTGTACAATAGGGCTTCTTACCCTGAGTCAGGAGAATGGTTGAATGATAGAACTAAGGATTTGTGTCATTAAGTTTGTGATAAAGATGACTTAAGGAGATCTGATCATATGGTAAATATCTATATATATATATATATATATATATATATATATATATATATATATATATATAAAAGGGCAGTCTAGAAATCTTTCTAGTGATCTTTTTACACCTAGGCCTGTAAGCACGACAAGGGGATTCTTTACTGTAAGAGAAGCTCATTGGGCCTGATTTACTAACATGTTCCCGTTAGAAAGTTGATGAGTTTTTGTCCATTTTCCCTGTCGGTTTGGTGTTCTGACATATTTACTAAAGGTGTGCGACAAACCCATCTTTTTTGTCCAAAAACCTGCCAAGTGGGTGTGTCATGGGTGTGTCCTTTAGTTTAGTCCTGTGAAAAACCTTCAAGATTGAAGAAGTGCATGCACACATTAATGAATTTGACACAAAAAAACAACCAACAGCATAACAGCTTAAAATTGATGGATTGTTAGCCAATCAACCCCATTGTTGTTCTTCCCTGAACAAATCCCAAAGGGACCTTAAAGGGAACCTGTCACCGGTGAATTGGGCACAGAGCCCGCCCAACCCCCCGGTGCAGCCCCCAGATACTTACCCTTTCCGATGAGTGCCGTTCCTGGAGCCGGTCCCAAGATGAAGATATCAGCGCCCGAAGCCGCGTGCGCGCCACTGAGATGAGTCCAATGCCCATAGAGAATGACGGCTCAATTCATTCTCTATGGGCGTCGGACTCATCTCAGCGGCGCGCGCACGGCTTCGGGCGCTGATATCTTTGTCCCGGGTCCGGCTCCAGGAATGTGGAAAAAGCGATCAAAAAGTCGCATATGCGCAATCAAGGTACCGATAGAAAGAACACATCATGGTGCAAGAAATGACACCTCACACAGCCCCATAGACCAAAGGATAAAAGCGCTATAAGCCTGGGAATGGAGCGATTTTAAGGAACATATATTTGTTAACAATGGTTTGAATTTTTTATAGGCCATCAGATAAAAGAAAAGTTATACATGTTATATATCTTTGTAATCGTAACGACTTGAGGAACATATATAACAAGTTTTTCCGTAGGACACACGGCGTAAAAATTGAGCCCCCCCAAAGAAAAATTGAGGTTTTTTTTTAAATTTCACTGCGCATATAATTTTTTTCTGGTTTTGCAGCATATTTTATGGAAAAATTCAGCCTGTCATTGCGAAGTACAATTAGTGACGCAAAAGATAAGGGCTCATGTGGGTCTGTTGGTGTAAAAATGCAAGTGCTATGGCCTTTTAAGCACAAGGAGGAAAAAACGAAAACACAAAAACGAAAGTTAGCTCGGTCCTTAAGGGGTTAAGGAATGTAAAGATCTCTATGGTGTAAAGTGAAACTGGCTCAGTTGCCCCTAGCAACCAATCAGATTCCACCAGATTTCAGTCCTAACAGACTCTTTAGAAAATGAAAAGTGAAATCTGATTGGTTGCTAGGGGCAACTGAGCCAGTTTCACTTTACACCATGTTTTACTAAATATACAAAATATAATCATGACACAGTAAGGGAAGTGAAGTCTGTTAGAGGCAAAAGTATAAACTTGATATTACTGATATTAACTGACCCCTAGAAAAAAACTTTTAGCTTATCAGTTTAGGTTTATTAGTTTTATCATACGATGAACTCCAATAAATTATTGCCCTACAAAATTGTGCAATTGCATTTTTTTCCACATTTTGCCCCACAAATAATTTTGTGTATTATAGGGTGTACAGTAATGAAGGGTACCAGTAAAAAGTACAATTTGCCCCCATATAAATGTCATGGGTCCTCTTAGCTGTAAAAATCATAGCCAGTCAGATTACCACCATGAGGCCATGTTCACACACAGTAGTGTAAAAGCTGTTGTAAATACACATCAGAAGTTTTCATTGGCCATTGTTACTTGAAATCTGTGGTAAAAACAGGGTAGTACATAAGTTGTGACCTTGTACATTATAAATTTTTGGATTTTTTTTTTGAAGTACCCAACCATTTTTAGACAATGATACAGAATGCCATTGCTGTTGAGGATGTGATACCCTATGGCGTTCTCTGTCCCACTTGGCTTGTCACGCTTGTCTCATCTGTCCTTTCCCACTGACTTCCTGTTGCACTATTACTGGCCTGAAGGAACTTACTGTTAGGTAACAGAGGAGTCTCAAGTGTCATGACATCCTAGATCCTAATATTTCATAACTATTTCATACTATATCAAGTATAGTATTAACGTTGCCTAAGGTTAGTTTCACACGTACATTCCGCTGCGAGAATGTACCCACTGCCTACTTAACCCAGCAGCTGCCGGGTTAATACATTACCTGCCCATGCTCCCGCCTGTTTCTCCGGCTGCCGGGTCATTGACATCCCGCTCAGCCAATCAGTGAGCTTTCCTGCTGCAGCCACTGATTGGCTAAGCGGGGTGTCAGTGACCAGGGAGCAGGAGAAGCAGGCAGGTGCATGGGCAGGTAAAGTATTTGCTTGTTAAAGCCTGGCAGCTGGTGGGTTAACTAGGCCGTGGCTAACAGTACAGACTATTGCAGCGGATTTCGAAGCAGAACTCGGAGCGTGAAATCTGTTGAGATACTGTGCGTGTGAAGCTACCCTAAAAAGGTGATGAGTTTTATGCTGGCACTGCCACAAAAAATTCATACATTACTTAACTTTTTTTTAGCCCCTTCCAGACTTCCCATTGTGAATAAAAAAAATAAATAAAAGGTCCTTTTATGTTGAGGGATAATGGCAAGTAAGGCTGGGTTCACACTGTGTTTTTGCAAAAAAAGGATGGAAAAAAAACAGATGCATGTGTATCCGTTTTAATTCGTTTTGCAATTGACTTCCATTATAAAAAAAGAAAAAAGATCAGTTTTTATTAACCCTTTCAGGTCACCTTCAGGGTGAGTTCCCGCTAAAGGACATACAGTTAAGTCCTGGGATGAAACAGGTGCAGGAGCTGCGCCCGTGTCATCCTGCAGCGGGTGCCGGCTGTCAGTGATGGCAAGGCACCCGCCGCATCTGCAGCGATCCTTGCTCAGCGCTTAACCCTATAGGTGCTGCGATCAGGGTGATTGCAGCACCTATATTATAGAATAGAGGGAGGAACTTCTCTCTATTCCCATCGGGGCTGTGCAGAAGCATTCGTACAGCCCAGATAGTTGCTATGGCACCAGGAGGCTTCCCTGAACCCTCCTGTCTTATAGCCATGGTGGCTGAGCCTGGTCAGCTTTGCCTATTTTACAGGCACATTACAATGCAATACAGATCTGCATTGCAATGTAATGTCCCTGTAATCAGGCAATCAAATAGTGATGTCCCCATGGTGGGACAGTAAAATAAAGTACAACAGTAAATGAAACACACCCACAAATAAATAAATAAATAAATAAAGTACACAACGCATAAAATCCCCATAGCCCCCAATGCAATAATAAATGTAAAATTAATAAATAAAAAAGGACACATATTCAGTATTGCCGTGTGCGTAATGAGGCTGGCAATAAAATTATCACATAACTAACCCACAAGGTGACTGCAGAAAAAAAAATCTGAAAATCACTAATTTTGTCATTTTTTTCATGAAATGTGGGCATTTTTCACACGAAAATTGTACGGATATTGGCCACATTTTACCACTAACCTAAAGTACAATATGTCACGAGAAAACAATATCAGAATTGCTAGGAGAAGTTATAATATCATGAAGGTATAACCACTTAAAGTGAGACTGGTCAGATTTCAAAAATGGTCTCTGGTCCTCAAGGACCAGACTATTAAGTCTACAGAACTGGGCATACACGATCAACTAATCTCTCTATAAAACACCCACAGGAGCTGGGCTGAGCGCACGGCTCAAAGGAGGTAGTCACACCACACCATTTGTTCACACTATGCAGTTTGCACGCTTCCATGGCTAACAAACAGACAAAAACAGAAAATGTCATAGAGAGGCTATCTTCACACAACGTCAAAAATGGAGAAAAAACGTCCGATTTTGCTCTTTTAAAAACGTCCGTTTTTGCAGCAGTTTAACTGGCTTCAATGCAATTACATTTAAGTCAAGGGGAAGGCGGACGTCCTATGCACACAATGCATTGAAAAACTGACGTTTTTGCCACGGATGTCAAAAAAATTAACATGAACATTATTTTCAGACGTTTTTTGCAAATAGCAGACGTTTTTTATTAGTTGTTCACACACAGTTCTTCTATTGTCACCGTTCTTTTTCCGTTTTTACTATTAAGTTCAATGGATTTTTCAATTAAGCCACAACCAAAGGGCAATCAGTAACCCCAAACTAAAATAATGTGCAACGTCCATTATTTTAGACTCAAAATAACGGACGTCATTTTAAACAGAGCTGAAAAAAACGTGTGAACATAGCCAGATATGTGAAAAGTTTTGATTGGTCCAGGTCTGAGAGTCCAAACCTGTACCGATCGGGAAAACGAGCCGGGAGAAGACCTTGATGCCGCCTAGACAACCCTGGGCGTACATGTACCAGGCAGGAATACATATACCACAAGCAGGCTCTATGAGCAGAGCGCTGATAACACTGATCAATGCTATACCTATCTACTGATTGCATATAAAAGCCTCCAAGGGGACTTAAAAATTGTAAAAGAAAATTTTTAAAAAAGTAAAAAGGATTTTTAAAATATCCCAAAACCCCTCCCCCAATAAAAATTAAAATCACCCCCTATCCCTTTACACAAATAAAACATATAAAAAATAAATAAGCATGTTATATATACCATAGTGTGTGTAATTGTCCGATCTATTAAAATATAAAAAATTTTATCCTGTACAGTGAACGTCTTAAACGAAAAAAAGGAAAAAAGCGCCAGAATTGCAGATTTTTTGGTTACATTATATATGTATATATATATATATATATAAAAAAAATAAGAAGTGATCAAAATGTCCAATCTACAAAAATATGATAGTAATAAAAACTAGCGATCAGCGCATAAAAAATGACACCCTATACAGCCCCGTAGGTGAAAAACAAAAACCGTTAATAGTCACAATAGGGCCGTTTTATTCATAATTAAAGGGGAAAAAAAGGGTTTCATAAAAAAAAAAAAAAAAAGAATTAGAAAATCTGTATAAACCTGCATATGGTTGTGTTCAGACTGACCTATAGAATAATGGTATCATGTCACTTTTACCATACAGTACATTATGTAGACACAGGAACCCCCCAAGAGTTACAATATTGCATTATTTTTTTCCAAATTCACCAATTTTTCATTTATTTATTATTTCATTTTCATAAATGATATTTTTTACATGTGATGGTATAAAAAAAGACGCCATTTCAAAATACACCTTTCCCTGAAAAAAACCAAGCCCTTACATGGCCCTGTAGATAAAAAAAATAAAAGTGCTAGAGCTCTTAGACTGGTAGGAGGAAAAAAAACGAAAACTCAAAAATTAACATTTGCACAGTCATTTGGGTCATTTTGGGCTGGGTCATGAAGGGGTTAATTGTAGTAACTAGCTGACTTTATTTCAGCCATTTAAACAGACCATTTGCCTGTCTGTGCACAAAGAGGTCAGCATGTCATTTTGCCATTTTGCCAGTGTATCCATGCCTTGGATGTGTCTGTGCCTTCCAAAACCTTACTATGGGCGCAAATGATGTCATTTACAATTATATAGGCAGGGGCATGGTTCAGATTTTTAACAAGTTTGATGATCATCCAAAAATATGTAATGCAAAGCACATGGTAGTAAAAGAGTCTTTTTCAGTACATCAAGGTAAAACATTATTCCCTGTATAACATATGATGTATTACACCAATCAATGTGGGCACATTTAGCTGTACATAACATTAATATCCTGCCCTGGTAACAACCCTGACAATATAGGCCCCATATTTGTAGAAAGAATTTTGTTCCCCCATAATAATTGTGCCCAAGGCTAAGTGTAAAAGCTGTAACAATACCGGTTATTCTGCGTGAACGGCCATTGTTTAACACTACCTACGGACGGAATCAGTGATCATGAAATGTGTCCACATTGATTGGTGTAATACATCATATGTTATACATGGAATAATGTTATTGTTTTACCTTGATGTACTAAAAAAGACTCTTGTTTCTACAGCGTTGGACCATAGCCTGCACAAAGGATACTTGGAATCTGTAACTCTGCATAGTAAATCAGCAGAGGAGCTCTAAACACAGCTGTATTAAGTGCAGAAATTTTGATTTGCATTTGCATTTGTGCATGAAAATGGGTCTTACAAAAAAAAAAAATCTCAATTTTGCCACACTGTACTCCAAAAGTTTGGAGTTTTTTTTACATCCAAAAAGAGAAAAGAAAAACAGTTTACAACTATTATTATTATTATTATTATTATTATTATTATTATTAAATTAGAAAACTATATTATTATTATTTTAGAAAACTATACATGTATATTTAATTGTTAATAATAATAAAATAATAATAATAACTATAATAATAATAATAATAACAATAATACTGCTCGCGTGCCCCCTCCACCTGGAGGTCTGGGGTTTCTTTGCTCTTCTCATACGTAACTCAATACCAGATGTTTGTCCTCTGGAAATATATGAAATCAGTCATTGTAATACACACTGCGACTTCTGAGTGGGAGGAGAAATATGAGAAAGGGGAAATAACAGAAATGGAAATAGTGATTGGATAAGAGGCAGATGACATAGTGAAAGTGAAAATCTTATATTGCACTGGCCTTCCTGTTCCTTGTTCTCTCAGCAGAAGTTGTATAAAGGTAAGCAGCCGACCATCTCTCCTTCTGCGTCTCCTTCTATTTCCAAGTTTCATCTTACAGAGGCGGCAGGTGAAGACGGCGACTCCCATCTTCTGATTGTATAAAGGTTAGTTTCCATCCCGCTATAGACACATTACCCCGTCAGTCACTGTAGCTTCACCGAAACTCCTTCTATTGTGCGTCTGTGCTGGTTAAACATTAGCTGTTGTTCTCTGTTATCAGTCATTCCAGGCTAGAGAGCAGTTCCTTATAATGTGTAATCCCAATATATTACTTTTCTATTTCACACAATGGTAATTCCAACAACTTCTCGCTATAGTAACATTCAGTAGATGTGTATGAGATCAGTAGATTGTCTTATAGGTTGTAGTGTTAGGCTATGGACACACACCTGGAGTGAGTCCAAAACTAGGAAAAGGTGTAAATCTTTCCATTATAGTTTTTGTCTATGTTGGTAACTAAAATGAGGTCAACATGAGGTGTGTGCATATATGTCCTTTATTTCTTATTCCGTACAAAGAAGGTGAAAGTACAAAACCCAACGCATTTTGACCTTTACAGTCTTAGGCCATGTTCACACAACATATTTTTTCGTAAAAGTACGGCCACTGTTGCCAATTGCAACAACGGCCATGATCATTACGAAAATATAGGTTATCTTGCCGTCAATGGAATCCCAGCTGGAGCGTATACACATAGTATACGCTCCGGCCGGGATGTCTAGCAGCACCACAAACAACTGACATGTCAGTTTTCTGCGGCCTTTATTCAGTGAATAGCAGCCGCAGAAAACCCGTCAGTGTACACTATGGAGCAAGCGGCTCTGGCTGCTCGCTTCATAGTGTGTAGTGGAGAGTTCTGATGTGGGTGCACATGGATGCACCCGCATCAGAACTCTGCGGCGCTAAAGATAAATACCAGCTGGGATGATCTTTAATGAGACCCGCAGTTCCGTGACCCGGCCGGTCTCTTCCGAGGTCTGAACATAGCCTTAGGCCAGGTTCCTCCGTAGCTGTGCAAACAACACACATAACGGCCGTTTTTGCATAACTACGGACGTTTTTACATAATGTGAACCTGGCCTTATAGGGGTTGTTCACCAAAAGAAATTTTCTTTCTGATCAACTGATGCCAGAAAGTGCCAGAGATTTATCATTTACTTCAATTTAAAAAAAAAATCTCCAGTACTTATCAGTTGCTGTATGTCCTGCTAGAAGTGGTGTATTCTTTCCAGTCTGGCACAGTGCTCTCTGTCCAGAGCAGTAGCAAATACCCATAAATAACCTCTCCTGCTCTCCAGACTGGAAAAAAAATACATTTTCCTGCAGGACGTACAGCAGCTGATAATACTGGAAAACTTGAGATTTTTTAAATAGAAGTAAATTACAAATCTCTGCCACTTCCTGGGACCAGTTGTTTTTGGGGGTGAACAACCCCTTCAAATGTGATTAGACATTAGCTATAGCAGGCACCTTCTGTGGCTGGTGTGACCCCCCCCCCCCCCCCCTCTATCACTGTGATGTAATATTGTAGTGGTAGTGGAAAAGGTAACGCGGCAGCAAATATGCTGAATAACACAATATACGATGGATTTTATTATATGATAGGAGTTTAACAAGCACAGTTGTGAACGATCATGAATTGCACTTTGTCTCTTATAATGTCCAGGGGAGTGTAATAAACAATAGTCAGCAGGCTGCATGGTTTTCAGGGGGGTTTCCTATTCTGTTGCAGTGGTGTAGCTAGAGGGTATGTGGAGGTAGTAGATGCCTGATAGCATACGCCTCTGAAGTTTCCATACATGTAAGTCTGATGTATGAGTACTATGAGAGTGCTATGGTGTTACATGACCTGAACTGACAACACTGCTGGGCTCACACCAACCCTCCAACCTGACAGGCAGTACAGGTTCTAGTCACCGTTGTGTTGTCATACGAGGAAGTGTGGAATGGTGAAATATCAGATATCAGGACTTTTTTGCAATATTTTTTTTCTAAATCTCTAAACATATCGACTTTGCCTATAGTTTTTGGTTAAAACAAACCCTTCTGCTTTGTGTATACAGCTCACAGGCAGATCTATGTGTCTACAAAGAAAGCCTGAGTAGCAGAATTTTACCCATTCACGACTGCTCTGTGTAAATATACATCCGTGGCAGCTGAGCCCGATCCCTACGCCTTGGATGGTGGCTGCTATTTGCAGATGACTCCAATTAACATCACATACTAATAATGTAACTATATCACAATTACTTATAAAAGTCCCCCATGTGGACTTGTGGACACGTTTCTAAAAGTTCAAATAAATCCCTCCCCGACAAAAACTAAAAATGCCCATTCACCTAATAAAATGTCTAACTTCCCGAAAAATAACACACTATCAAAATTACCTAGCGTCCCATGGGTCTTTTTGAATTTCAGAAGGTGGCTGTTCACTGTGACACATTGTCAGCCTGGAGAAGGGCTTTGGTCTGCTGAGAGATATCAGTAGCTGGGGCCGCAGCCAGATTGGTCCAATTATATAGCAGTACTTTAAGAATGGGCAACAGACATATGTACTGTATATGTATATATATATATATATATATATATATATATATATATATATATATATATATACACATATCTGCTCTTGAAATTGTCTGAACTATTAAAATATAAGTTTTTGATCCCGGATAGTGACTGCGATAAATGCTGAATTTTGGTCACATCACATCCCAGAAAATCATTGAATAAAGAGCAATGAAAAAGTCCAGTGTATTCTAACATATTAGCAGTAAAAAAAAAATAATACAAAGCATGGCAAAAAAAATTAGCCCTCATGCAGCCCTGCAGACTGAAAAATATAGAAAGTTTTAGGGGTAAAATATTAAAGGCAATATGATATGTGATATGAATGCTGAACAGATCAGTAGCGAATTATAATAGCCCATGGCCCATGGCCACCCAAAAAGACTTATACTTTTAGTGGTGTATTGTCTCCTGGTTACAGTTCTGCCAGGATTTGCAAAAAAATCGCTGTTATTTTACAGCAATTTTGCACAATTCAGGGCATCATGACATTATCTTTCCTGTATTATGAACACTTCGCTAGTGTTGCCATAGTTACAGTGGGTTGGGGGGCCCAGGCTTGGTAAACAGCCCTAGCCCTATGGTAAAGTTAATTTGCCCCTGAAAAAGATTGGTGTATTACATCATTTTGTTCAGCTGTTCTCCTAATATGCAGGAGAATAGGATTCTTGGCACACCCCTCCCCCCACCCTTCAGCTGCTGATTGACAGTTGACTCCCTATACGCAGCATGGATAGCATAACCACCAATCAGCAGCTGGTGGGCAGAGTTTCCTGCTTCTCATGAATATTGAGGACTACTGAGCTCATGCACATAATGGAGAGGACTACTTATTGTCCATGTTATTAAGGAGGATATATCTATGAATCAGCAGCACAGAACAATGTGAATATTAAATCATTTTGTGCAGCTTTTTTTTATCACTAGTTTATGCTACCCTAAGATAGGACAGCAGAAACCTACTGACAGAGTCTCCATAAATAAGCATATTTACAATACATAAAATATTGCTCTTGCTAGTGTCTATAAACCATTCTGTGGCCGAAACAGAGCATGTGTAATTGTGGAAACTCAAACCGTAGAGTAGATCTGGCACAGATGACTGACGACTGGAAAAATAAAAAAACATTTATTTTAATGGCAATGAAGCAATATTTTTGGGAGGGGCTGGGTGGTTTGACTCTCTGCCGGGTGCATTTCTCAATGATACTTCTGCATCAGTCACTTTAAGGAACCCTCAGGAAAGAACTGAAACACTGTTATATCTAGTACTGGGGCTCTGGGGGTGGGGAATGACACAATGCTTCTTAGTTTTGTGCTCTGTATCACGCAGCACTGGATCTAATACTGTGTATTGGTTTAAAGGAACACTCCGCCTTGCTCTGATGTCCTAAATTTAAGGCTATTAACAGAATTGCTAAATGATCCTTCCCTATTAAGTAGGGGAATTTTAGATGACTAAACAAGTTACACATTGGTCTGTATCTCACGTACAATTTATAGTCTTTGCTGGAAGATTCTTAAAGAAACTGTGCTGCAATGAATAATGTCATGGGACGGCAAGTGACGTAGCAGTGAGATCCAAATGCATTGAAAAGCTGTGTGTTAGACACCAACGTGTTTCGCCATCGGAAAGTTGTTTAAATCAGGCCTGAATTTTAAAGATACATTGACTGTGGATGGGTGGTGTTCATAAAGGGCAGGCGGTTAGTTCAGAGGGAACAAGCTGATACCAGAGTAGTAAACCATCATGGATGTCATTCCTCTTTCATCACCACAATTGTATTTATGCTCCTTCATTATCTTGTTCCTCCTCAACACCAATGTATAGTGTTAAGCTCCTATTACAGAGGCCGATTAAGAGGAGCAAACAGTCAGTATCGGCCAAATATGGCCGATAATCGCTTTGTGTAATAAGGCCTTTACTCTCTCTCTCTCTCTCTCTCTCTCTCTCTCTCTCTCTCTCTCTCTCTCTCTCTCTCTGTGGTGTGTTGCAGCTTTGTTACCTTGTTTGTTTTAGAGTTGTGGATACTTTTAAAGGGGTTATCCAGCGCTACAAAAACATGGCCACTTTTCCCCCTACTGTTGTCTCCAGGTCAGGTGCGGTTTGCAATTAAGCTTCATTTACTTCAATGGAACTGAGTTTCAAAACCCCGCCCAAACTGGAGACAACAGTAGGGGGAAAGTGGCCATGTTTTTGTAGCGCTGGATAACCCCTTTAAGCCTCACCATATTCTGCTGCCCTTCATATGGCTAGACAGCAGCTGGTTGCATTACCTGCCTCATCATCCCCATCATGCACTGTAACAGGACCAGAGCCCATTTTTGAAATTTGACATAACTTTATGTGGTTTTAGTTCTGTGATGCTATAACTTATCCTAGCGACTCTAAGACTGGTATTTCATGACATATCGTACTTTAGGTCATTGGTAAATTTCAGCGGATATCCTTATGATTTTCTTTTAAAAAAAAATTCCTTATGGCAAAATTAGCATTTTTCTAACTTTGAATTTTCTGCGGTCACTGTGCGGGTTTAATCATGTGATCATTTTATTACCAGCTTTATTACGCACGCGGCAATACCAAATAGGTGTACCTTTTTCCCCTACATTTATTATTTGCATTGGGGGGTATGAGGTTTATATGGGGAGGCCTCCAGTTATCATAACTACCAGATCGCTTTGCACAGCCCCAATGGTGAACAGAAGGGGAATTCTTCCTCTGTTTTGCTCTACTAGTGCCATTGCCAAAAGTGTAAATGAGGCCTTAGCCCACATAAAGGTAGGAATTCAACCCAGGAGTCAAGGAAACAGTACAGAGTGGGAAAGAAGCCCCTTTCCAGGAGCAAAACCCAGTATTATAATAGGCTCCTGAAATCTGGTCGCTGGAATCTGATTGGGTGCCTGAGCTTGTTTTGATAAGAATGGCATGTTTTCCTGTTTGGATGTATTATTTCTAAATCTGAGAGGCCTCCAGATGTAATACTTCTGCTTTTGTCAGTAATGTTGAGCAACATGGTGGAAGTCCAGTAAATGCATATCAGCTTGTGCACATCCAGTATTGCTTAAGACATTTTGTTAAAACTAGAGATGAGTGAACCGGGTTCGGGTTCGAGTCCATCGGAACTCAAACGTTCGGCATTTCATTAGCGGTGGCTGCTGAACTTGGATAAAGCTCTAAGGTTGTCTGGAAAACATGGATACAGCCAATGACTATATGTATGTTTTCCACATAGCCTTAGGGCTTTATCCAACTTCAGCAGCCACCGCTAATCAAATGCCGAAGGTTCGGGTTCGGATGGACTGGACCATCCTCCAGGTTCGCTCATCTCTAGTTAAAACCCACTAAACCTGCCAGAACACACACAAGGAAAGTTTTATTTAAAGTGATACTGTCACCCCACCACAGACATGCCATGATTCCAGCAGGAAGGATCATGTAGCTCATAATAGCCAAATACCTATGTGTCCTTTGCCTCTTTATTTGGCCACAGAGGTGGGATGAGAGGGCACAAACAGCACCACTCTTGTCCATAGGCTGTGTCTGTGTATTCATATGATTAAAATGTAATTTCTCTTGACAGGATGAAGTCCTGGATGTGGGTATTGCTGGCAGCCATTGTAGCTGCATCTGTGAATGCATCCATAGACCCCGCACTGGATAACCACTGGAAATTATGGAAATTTACATATAACAAGAATTATGATCATGCGGTAAGAATGACATTGGGCTTTACTTATCTTCAGCCTCATTGTCTTAGGTGTCCTCATAGCACCAACATGCTTAGTAATCCTTTATTACAGATTTTAGACCTGTACAACTATAAGGCACCAGCTCCAGGTCACATGTGGTTTTATCTAGTTTCAAAAGTTAGGAGGTTGTCCAAACCAAACACGCCTCCTAAAGGGGTTATCCATGATTAGAGAGGCACAGCTGCTTTCCTCCAAAAACAGGACCACCCTTCTTAGTTTGGGTGCGGTATTCCAGCTCATCTCCCTTGAATGAATGGGGCATAATACCACACACAACTTGAGGGCAAGTGTGGCTCTGTTTTTTGGAGGAAAAACAGTTATGTTTCTTTAATCCTGAAAAATCCCTTTAAGAAGCTTGTCTGGTTTATACAACATCTTCACTTTTAAAACTAGGTAAAAGGAGCCTGGTACCTTGTAGTTTCTGGACAGACCCAAAATATCAAATACCACGTGTCATATATAAGGCTGATGTCCTCCTTTGGGCTCCTTCATAATGGGGCCTGGATGAGACTAATACCTCTTCATAGTCCCTAGCAGTGGTCTTTAAACTGTGGATGTCTGGCTGTTTCTAAACTAGAACTAATATCTTCTCTCTTCAATCCATCACTAACCACAATCATACATACAGGGTCTCCCACACCTTGTCCTCACTTTGTCTCCTCACTCTTGGTGACCTCAAGGCTCCATCCTGTGACCTCTCCTCTTCTCCATCTTTATCATACTTGACTTTGTAATTTGTATGGTAACCCATATATACAGCGTTCCAAAATTTAGGGTGCTTTAAATAAATAAATAATAATAATTTCCATCATGCTTTTATATTTTTATTCTTTGTTGCCAAAAGACGTTTTTTCGAATTTTGTATAACACATTAGAAATATCCTATTTTCTGCAGAGAGAAGATCTCACGAGGAGAATAATATGGGAGAAGAATTTAAAGTTTGTCACACTACATAATCTGGAACATGAGCTGGGGGTCCATTCCTACACTGTGGGCATGAACCATCTTGCAGATATGGTAGGTTTTATTAGTTATATGATAGATATGTGACTAGCCATTACCGAGAACCAAAAACAGCTGAATATTAGCTAAACATGTTCATATATCCTGCTGCCCGCTAAAGATTATAGTTACACTTCAGTCAATCTCAGGCCAGATCCCATGGTTTTGGCTGCCTGTGTTCACCAATAAGTGGAAACATGGGCTTACCAAGCCAATTATATGGAACAGGCGTTCCTATCCATGCTCATTCAGCCAATAATTGATCTACGTTAATGGGTATTTTAGTGTGTCATCTAAAGCCAACCAAAATATACAAAATATAAGGTAAAATCCTGACTTATTATAAAAAAGCTCTATCAGTCTCTCTTAAGACCCATATTCAAGTGACCTGTGAATAAAATGCATGTGATATATGCTTATAGGGGCACTCCAAGAAAAATTAACTTGTCCCCTATCCACAGGATAGGGGACAAGTAAGAGATCAGGGGGAATCCCGGTAATTACATAGTGCAAAGCTAATAGTGCCATACAGTGATCAAGCAATACCACATGGACTGATTCATATAACCTTATAGTATCTAAAAAATACCATCATACATGATACATGGTATCTCAGGGCATAACTGGGAACTTTGATAACACAATGAAAATCTTCATAAATAGAGTAGTGTGTAACTCGACAAATGTAACAGGTGAAGATTTAAAGGGGTTATCCAAGATTAGAAATCATGGCTGTTTTCTTTCAGAAACAGCATAACTCTCGTCTACAGGTTGTGTATGGCATTGCAATTAAGCTCTATTCACTTTAATGGAGATGAGTTGCCAAACCACACCCAAACTGGAGACAAGAGTCATGCTGTTCCTGGAAGAAAGTGGCCATGTTTTTCTAAGCCTGGATAACCCCTTTAAGGAAAGTTGGAACATGAATGCCAATGCTTTTCTTTCCTTAGACCAGTGAAGAGGTAGAAGCCCACCTAACTGGTTTAGTATTACCTCCGCGTGATGAGAGGAAGAGCTATCTCAGTACCACATGGAACGCTACCAAGACCACCAACCTGCCGGACTCTGTAGACTGGAGGCAAAAGGGATGTGTCACAGAGGTCAAAAACCAGGTAAGAATACTGTCTTGGCCACGTAATAATAATTAAGAAAAAAAGGACGTGAAAACTTGACTGTATGAACAAGGCCTTGAGGCAAAGCTAATATTAGTCTGGGGTGGTCTAAAATCCCCCTCCTGCTTCATCAGTGGCTTAAGGTGCCCATACACCTTCAATAGCTGACAGTCAAACGTTCGGCCATCAGCGATCTCTCCTGTTCAGCCCATGCACATGAATTCTGAGTCTGACTACTTGTTCATGTGTTGTGAATGAGGAGAGGGAAGGTAAGTAGAGATGAGCAAACCGGGTTCGGGTTCGAGTCCATCCGAACCCAAACGTTCAGAACTTGGATAAAGCTCTAAGGTTGTCTGGAAAACATGGATACAGCCAATGACTATATCCATGTTTTCCACATAGCCTTAGGGCTTTATCCAAGTTAAGCAGCCACCGCTAATCAAATGCCGAACGTTCGGGTTAGGATGGACTCGAACCCGAACCCGGTTCGCTCTTCTCTAAAGGTAAGCCGCTGCCAGACAGCTCTGGTGTTGGCTTACTTCCTGAAAGCAACAGGATGAGTCAGTTAAAACCCAACATGACCAATCCTTCTGGTCATCATTTGATGTTGAGAGTCAAGAGGCCCACATACACATTAGGGAGTCAGCCAGCCCAGCTTGTCTGGGCTCATACACTAAAATGTATCTTTAGGATGGAGATACTCTGTCCCATTCTTTATACTGTAGCTTGGCAGATTAACAGTAATACATAATAATTGAATAATAATTGTTAGAGCAATTTCGACTGATACGTCAAAATAGATTTCTCAGGTTACTTTGTCTCTGAGCTTCAAATTGCGAACTTCCCTGATATGGGTGGGGGAAGGGAAGAATGTCTGGCCAGATGAGTAGACAGTCACACACCAGTGGTATGCAAATGCCTAATATGGTAGACAAAGATTTGCCCATAGTTGCACATAGTAAATGGGTTCTAGCACGTGGTATAGTTTCTTATATCCTTGTCAGGAAGCATGCTTCAGCCAAGGACGTGTGCAGACCTTAGTGTCATGAGCAAATTAGTGTTGTGTGTATAACCAAGACCCCCTCCCCATGCTGTCATATATCAAATGTATTAGTTTAATTATTGGTTAATCACATATAGATGTCACATATATAAATTGCTCCATCATAAGAATCCATTGGTGCATGCTATCTGTGGTGCCCCCCTGGGAATAGATGGGGTATCTAATGTGCTGCCCCTGGGAATATTATTATCACGTTGTATCTCCAGCATGGTAAATTCTATTTCTTCTTTTCAGGGTTCCTGTGGATCCTGTTGGGCGTTCAGCGCTGTAGGTGCCTTGGAGGGACAGATGATGCTAAAGACTGGAAAAATTGTTTCCCTCAGTCCTCAGAATCTTGTGGATTGTTCTACTAAGTACGGAAATGAAGGATGCAATGGGGGTTTTATGACCCAAGCCTTCCAATACGTTATTGATAACAATGGTATTGATTCCGATGCCTCATACCCTTATCATGCCACAGTAAGTACATGCGCTATATCTATTAGAGCCTAAACTAAAAAAAAAACTCTTTAAATGGATCCAAACTGATAATATAAATACAATTATCAATCTATTTTAGGATGAAAAGTGCAATTATAACCCATCCACCAAAGCAGCTACATGTGTAAAGTATACAGAGGTGGAGCCGGGAACTGAAGAGAATCTCAAGCAAGCCATAGCCAATGTGGGTCCAGTATCTGTGGCCATCGATGCCAGACACGCTTCATTCTATTTATACAAAAGCGGTAAGGCCCGATATCTGGGGGAGTGATAATGGACTGGACACCATGGGGGAGATTTATGAAACATGGTGTAAAGTGAAACTGGCTCAGTTGCCCCTAGCAACCAATCGGATTCCACCTTTTGTTCCTCACAGACTCTTTGGGAAATTAAAGGTGGAATCTGATTGGTTGCTAGGGGCAATCTCCCCCCATGTTTTCCATGTCAACAATTTTGGGTTTGCAGGTTTGGTCAGACTTGTCACAACCTCATGAACCAGGTCTGTCGTAAAAAGTTTTCGGATGGCAAATTCCTAATGTAAGCCTTGGGGAGAAAAAGACATTGCAAGTGAATTTAGCTCTTAGGCCTACAAAATTGTAAATACAGCTCTGGCCTAACAACATAAGTAATACATTTACAGAGTTACCCAACTTATACTACATACTTTACTTTGGCTACCACTGTTTATCAGGATTCTGTTGGATAAGCTGTTGTTGTATAAAGCACAGCCTATATGATTTCTCTCTGGCTGGCTCTGTTTTTTGGCACACTACATGGTAAGCTGTGTCTTTGCAGGAACTCTTTGATTGGCACACATAGCCTTTATGGCTAGCACTGCTTATAGTTGTACTGTCTGGCATAGTTTATGGTGTAAATAAGTAGGAGGTACACCGCTTCATACGATAAAAAGGTTTGGAATCTTTATTTCATATCCTTAAAATGGTTAAACAATTTTTTTTTTTAACAAATATGCCAACACGTATCAGCTGTTTTTTTTTGTTTTTTTCTAATTTGTATGACCATGAGATTGTCAGATCAGATTGTCTTCAACTGTTAAGACCTCTACTAACCAATATCTTCTATAGGTGTCTATGATGATGCTTCCTGCACTCAAGAGGTCAACCATGGAGTTCTTGCTGTGGGATATGGAAACCTGAATGGAAAAGATTATTGGCTTATAAAAAACAGGTGAGGTCTACATTACAGATACAGGAATCGCCATGTAGACCTAGCCTTAATGTCTGTAAAATCAATTGAAGGTCTGCAGCATATTACACATTTGGACATACCCAAACTGCGATTGCCAGTAACCTACTAGGAGGAGCTTAAAGGGGTTGTTCAGGGGTTACAAAACAACTCATGCCTTCTATCCCGAATTCCCCCCCCCCCCCCTAACACTTACTTCCACTCTTCCTGCTCTTGTTCTGAACTTACACCCCCCCCCCCTTTTATCTCATAAGGAATACTTCTGAGACATGGGAAGAACAGAAGACATAAGTGAATATAGCCTAACAATGCAGTATGTGAGAGGAATCATAGTGGCCCAGAAAGGGTAGGCACTGGTGTAGCCCTCGGCAAATTCCCTCCTGTAAAACTGTAAATCATACACCATTGTAGTAAGAGAGTATGCCAGTGCTTCATGCTGCTTGTGGTGCAGACAGCATAAAACTTACAAGAGGTCCCCTTTAGGGGAGAAAAATTGCCTTAAAGTCACTACTAACGCGAGTATTCATATAATATCTTCTTTTTTTTTCTAGCTGGGGACAGACCTACGGAGATAAAGGCTATGTCCTCATAGCAAGGAACAAGGGGAATATGTGCGGCATTGCAAGTTATCCTTCCTACCCTGAAATGTGAACTTCATCAGCTGCAGGATAGAGCTGGAGAGGTGCAGAGGCCTAAAGAGCAGGCGTCATCCCTCTTAAACCCGGGCCTACATGGAATTAAAGAAGAGATGTGGACATTATATAATGGCTGTTAATTGATATACTACATCTGATCCTTTCTAATTTACTTATGTGCAATCTATGTCCATCCCCCCTATATCTGAATCACAATCACAAATCTTGGACATTACATGCAAATTAGTATATCCCTCTCTTTATACACTGGTTTCTTAGGGAGGTATAACGCAATGTGTATAGAACCTAAGGTCCTTTATAAACATAATTGCACCAAATATTCTTTAACACCAGCTAAAAAGTTGCAAATCATCTCTGCTACATTGTAAGGGGTAAACTACTGTCCAGGACCCCTTATGTTTTATGTTTTCCATTGAGGAGCAAAGAGCAATGATTATCAGAGTCTGTATTGTATATACCATTTAAAGGGTATGTCCATCATAGAAAAGCAAAGTCAATTTCCAAATGGCCTAAATTAAAAACAAAATAAAAACAATCTCCTATTGTTTTGTGTAAATGGCTCTTATGCAGACCTATGTGTATCAGCCGTTAGAGTTTAGTTGTGGTCGGTAACCATGGAGACACATAGGTCTTGATGGAAGCTGTACACTAAACAAAGAAAAAGTATATATGTTTTATTTGCTTATTTTCAATGCACTGGAACAAGACAAATGTTTGCATAGGAGGACATAGCCTTTCCTTAATAAAATCACCCTGGAGGTGTCTCCTGCCTCAAGTGATTCCTTTGTTTAGGAAACCAGGATGACAACTAATATGGCCACCATAACAGTACAGACTCCAAAACGATCTAGTTATGTGAGGAAACATTCGTCACTTAGAGCGCTAGGGCAGCTTGGTGACATGCAATGGGGTAGCTGCAATGGTGGCCATATTGGTCATCACCCATTCATATTGGTCATCACCCATCTATTCAAAGGGGTATTCCAAGAAAATCATCCACAGGATAGGGGAAAAGTAGGAGATAGCAGGGAATTTGACCTCCTTACCACCCCCCCCCCCCCCTGCTGATCTCCATATCAGGCCCCAGCGTCTATATTATGAATAGCTCTGTAATCATCTCTTTCCGTCGGCTCTATAGGAATGAATAGAGCCTCAGGTCACATGCTGTACAGAAGCCAATATGGGGAACGGTGGGGGGTACAGAGGTCAGACCCCCTGCGATTTTATACTTTTTCCCTATCCTGTGGATACCGAAAAAGTTGATTTTCTTGGAATACACCTTTAAGTGACCGATGGGATTTTAAAATATGAGACACTTTAGGTAATTCAAGGGGCTAGAGAGGAATTACCAGATTACGTTCTTCATTTCACGTCTACCTCAAAAGGTTCAGCAGTAACACAGATAGCAGGACTCCTCATTTGCCAAAAGCAACCAATCACAGTGCTGCTCTCTTTTTGTCAGGGCAGATAAAATGTCACTGTCACAAAAACTTGATCAGTGGGGGTCTATGTATTCGATTCCCCACCAATCTTTGGACAGCGCTGGAAGTAGAGCATGGCTAAGTGCTTAGTGAGATGGGTAGAGAGGTGCTAAGTTGCATGCTTCTCTTGCCTTCTTCTGGTGGTGTGTGGGGGTCTGAACGCCAAGACCCTGATCGATCAAAAAATTTTGTAATCTCTTTGTAAAAAGTTTAAAGTGACAGAGACATTGATGGAAGCTTTAGTTTTGATAAGTGAGGCCTCTATAGGATCTGCACTGTGGGTTCTTAACATGTATATATAATGACGCAGGCGCCATGCTTAAAGGCACTGAGATATTTTACCCGCCATGGCCATGGATTACACCCTATATAGATCTGTCAAGATTTCAGCCTATTTTGCCAATCATAAAAGTGGCTTTGCTATAATAGATGGCTAGAATGATTTGTAATTCTGTATGTTCATTCCTGAATTTTTACATTATCCTATAATTTAAGACTGTTTTAATAATATATCTCACTTGAATGTCTACTAGCGTCATTGGTCTTCTGGGGCACTGGTTGAGCGGGGGAGGGTCGGGCCTGGTGGTCATGTGGATTGGTATTCTCTCAGTCGCATATTCCAAAGGATGTGGATAGAGAGAGAAGGGGCACCCATGAGACACTGGGGCACTGTAAAAGTCTTTGCAATAAGGTTGTATCTATATAAAACAATCTGTGGCACTGAGGGTATTTGATGGCACTCTGTTCATAAACGTATAGAATGGTCAGTAGGAGAATCAAAACATTCCATTCCCTGGAACACCCTTAAAAATTCCAGGGGGGGGGGGCGTGGCGAGCCGCTGATGGAGACAGTCGCAGGGTGAGGGAGCTCCGGGACCGCACAGCTCTTACAACAGACCCAGACCAGCTATATCCTGCCCGAACACCCCCAGTAGTCGGGGAGGTAGCGAGGGGGACCCCCGGATTGCCCTGACCCGCGGCAGCCCCGGCTATCCCGACTCTAAAAGGGACTTTACCTGCCACGAGGGCCGCCGCCGCTGAAGTGCTGCAGCCGCGGCCATCTTGTCTTCCGGCTCCTGTCTTCCCGCTGTAGCCGTTCTGCAGCTCCGGCTCCCGGACTCCTGTCTACACCGGAGGATCCTGCTCCCCAGCCGACTGGCTCTGCTCCTGGCTGGAGGTGTGCGGCCCCGGTCACCACGCGCCGAGGCGCCAGCTTGCTTCCTCCCGCTCCTCACCGCCGCTCTAAGGGTGAGTCAGGCTTTCGCCGGTCCCCGGACCTCAGCGTCCGCATTGCTGCTGTGCCTGCTACTGTGCCACTGCAGGCACTCGGCTCTGCCGCCCCGGCCCGGACAGGAACATATAAACTCCATAATAGCTGGCACCCGGCTTCCCTGACTGGCCACAAGTACCCACTATACTTTCCCAGGTACTTCAGGGACACTGTATCCTGCCGGCAACTCACAGCACGGACTCTCATATGCTGAGGCGCCATTTTACCTCCTTGCATCCCTGTGCCACACATTAACCCCTTCACCGCCCCCTCCAGCAGTGGGGTCACGTCTCTCCTGGCCTTGACTCTAGCACCTGCACATACCGGTGCCCTGGACTCTCAATCCCCTCCCCTCCCACTTGGTGCTACTTCCATAAGGTCCCACGGACTATTAAAGGGCCAGCAGCTCATTTCTACCTACATGATGGCCACCCCAAAACCGCCTAAAAAAGACAAAAACAAACCCAATGGCGATAATATGGCCGCCTCTATCAGAACCTCGCCAGCGGCTACCAGGTCAGCTGTCCACCGCTCCTCCGGCGGCAGACACTCAGATTCAGACTCTGACGCATCGCTTGTGGGATCCTCCTCCCCGCAGGGTGTCCGTGACATGCTCTCCCAACTCCCCACTAAAAATGATCTACAAACTCTCATGAATGAAGTGAAAGATGCATTTAAAGTGGAGATCGCTGCGGTGCGGAAAGATATTCAGCACATTGCACTGAGGGTGGAAACTTTGGAGGAGGACCACGACTCCACCCGTGCCTACATCTCTAACCTACACTCCACTGCCTCAGCTCAAGCCTCTGCCTTAGATGACATGCAGCGCCACATTGAGGATCTGGACAATAGAGGCAGACGCAACAACATAAGGATACGGGGTCTGCCAGAGGCAACTCAGGACAATGATCTTACGTCCACCCTGGAAGGCCTCTTTAATATGTTGCTAGGGGAGCCGCCTACTCATAAAATTAAGTTTGATAGGGCTCATCGTGCCCTAAAGCCGAAGCCTACTTCTGGGGCCCCTAGAGATGTCATCTGCTGCCTCCATGACTACACGCTAAAAGAAAGCATCATGGCCAAAGCCCGCTCGCTTCGGGACCTGGACTTTTATGGAGCCCAAATACAACTCTTTCCAGACCTCTCCTGGATCACCCTCCAGAAGCGCCGGATTCTGAGGCCACTGTTGTCTATTCTTCGAGACCACGACACGTCCTATAGATGGAACTTCCCTTTTGGTCTCACGGCTAGGCGGGACGGACGCTCCGCTGTACTCCGTAATCTAGCTGATTTGCCTGCATTCTGTGAAGCGCTGGATCTGCCAGTCCCGAAAATCACTGACTGGACTGTTGCTCCTCCACCTCCCCCCCCTCCCCCAGTCTGGAGCTCCTCTAGCCAGAAGAGACGCCACCCCCGTTCGGAGAACCCTCGTTCCCCCCCTGATCCCATGGGCTGAGGAGGCCCTTCCAATGGCTCCGGGGACATATCCCCCTCCTGTTCCTCCCCCCAAGATTGGTAGCTCCATTTGTTGATGTTCTGGGTCTCATCATATTGTTACTTGCTTACGCATTGCTGTGCGGTTCTATACCGCTCACCTCCTATGCCTGTTTCAATGTTCTCTGTTCCCTATTGGTGGCTCCTTCCCCCCTTTTGGGGCTGCCAGTTGGCAACTTTTGAGTTGTCTTGGTATAATCCTTGCCTCGCTGTGGGCCAATTGGGCCTGTGCCTTGGGCCTTGTGCCCTTTTCTCCACTGGATCTTCCGTTTGTTCTATGATGTTTGATGTTCTATGTTTGTCCACCCCGTGTTCTTTCCTTCCCCTCCTCCCTCCTTCTAGGATATTACGCCTGCTGGTGCTGCTTCGAGGACTGCTCCCACCGTGCTGTCAGAATTGGGTGAGTAGCTACTTCAGCATAGTTGCTGCTTTCATCTGTCACAATGATCAAATGTGTGTCCCTTAACGTAAAAGGTCTTAATTCCAATACCAAGAGGCGCCTGCTCCTGAGGGAACTCCGTAACCTCCACGCTGATGTTGCCTTCCTCCAGGAGACACACTTTAATCAGGATGCATCTTTCAGATTTGCCCGTCACTCTTTTCCCATAGCCATTTCCGCCTCTAGAGGCAATAAGACGGCTGGAGTGGCCATACTGTTTTCTCGAACATGTCCTATACAGGTCTCCTCCTCCTTCGCAGACCCGGGGGGGAGATTCGTCATAGTAGATGGGACCCTCCAAGGCCGGCAATTTATCTTCTGCAATGTATATGCCCCCAATCAATCTCAAATACCCTTTCTCCGCAGGGTCCTAAATAGATTGTCAAAGTATCCCCCAGCTCCTAGAATCTTGGGTGGGGATTTTAATCTGCCCTTCTCGGAGCTGATGGACAGACATTCTGTCCACGACCGCCCTGCCCCAGTGGCTCAAGCTAAACTTTCAACCGAGTTCCGCAAGCTCATACGAGCTCATAAGCTGTATGACCTATGGCGACTCGATCACCCCACGGAGAGAGGGTATACTTTCTTCTCCCACCCCCATAAATTACATTCTCGAATAGATTACTTCTTTGGCAACATACCTACTGTCCGGCTCCTGCAGAGCGCGGCCCTCGACCCTATCTCTTGGTCTGATCATGGCCCTGTGATAGTACAACTTAAGGCCATTTTATCCCCTACCCGGCAGTGCCATTGGCGCCTAAATGACACCTTACTGAAAACCCAGATGACACGTGACTCCATTAAGTTGAGTATTTCTAATTACTTCTTAGAAAATGGGGGCTCGGTCACTTCAGAGGGGGTTCTGTGGGAGGCCCACAAGGCAGTAGTTAGGGGTCATTGTATAGCGGTCAGCTCCCGTCAGAAAAAAGATTCCCTACTAGCGATTCAGAAAGCCAAATCTACCATCGTCTCCCTGGAGCGACTCCTGGCCCGTCGTCGTTCTCTGGGGGTTCTGCGGAGGCTTGTGGCGGCTCGCGACAAACTTAAGGAGCTTTCCTTACATAAAGTGGAGAAGCTCCTTGTGTTCTCCAAACAACGTTTCTATGAGAAGGGTAACAAAGCTCACACCCTTTTAGCACGGATGCTTAACGATCGCGCTGCTGCCCAGTCTCCGCAGGTCCTCAGGGACCCCGCGGGGGCCCTACGGTACCATCCCTCTGACATCTCCTCTATCTTCCTACAGTACTATTCTAAACTTTACTCCCTCCCGTCCTCCCTACCCTCGGATCCCGAGGCCCGCACCCGATGTCTTTCGGAGTTCCTTTCAAGGTGCGGTCTTCCGTCTCTGACGGCGGGGGCACTTGAGGAACTAAACGCTCCAATCACGGCAGAGGAACTTGCAGAGGTTCTCAAATCCCTTCCATCGGGGCGGGCTCCTGGACCAGATGGTTTCTCTTACCTCTATTACAAGACCTTCTCTTCAGAACTCTCCCCTAAACTACTTTCACTGTTTAATTCCTTCCTCCAGGGCTCTCCTATCCCTACTTCCATGTCCCATTCTTTCATTACTCTTATCCCCAAACCTGGCAAAGACCCCATGGACTGTGCAAATTACAGGCCCATAGCCCTCCTAAATTCAGATTTCAAAATATTTACTAAACTACTGGCCACTCGATTGGGCTATTGGCAACGCAGATCAGGTGGGTTTTGTTCCGGGGAGACAGGGTGGGGACAACACGAGGAGAGCCATTGATCTCATTGATGTAGTTAACCAACAGGAGGAGAGTGCTCTTGTGTTGAGCTTAGACGCTGAAAAAGCATTTGACCGCCTTGGGTGGTCCTTTATGTTCGAGACCTTAAAATGCTTTGGCTTCACTGGTGCTTTTATGACAGCGATACGAGCTTTGTACTCAGGCCCCACAGCAGCGCTAAAATTCCCCCATGTGCTTTCCGAGACCTTTACTCTCTCGAATGGAACCCGCCAGGGGTGTCCTCTATCTCCCCTACTTTTTGTATTATGTATAGAGCCCCTGGCGGCAGCAATACGAAATTGTCCTGACATTAGAGGAGTCTCGGTTAGAGGGAAAAAATTTAAAATTATGTTGTTTGCAGACGATGTTCTCCTCACCCTGTCCCACCAGCTCACTTCCTTGCCAAATCTCCGCGCCTTATTAAATGACTATGGCCGCCTGTCGGGATATAAAGTTAATACCTCTAAATCAGAAGCTATGCCCTTAAACCTGTCTGGACGTCTGGTCGCACAGCTTAGCTCCAACTTTAAATTCAGATGGACTTCGTCCTCCATAAAATATTTGGGTATTCACCTCACCCCCAACTACTCTTCACTGTACTCGGCTAATTACCCCGCTTTATTTCGGGATGTGCGGGCTCTCATGTCTAAATGGACCACTCACTATATTTCCCTAATTGGTCGGGTGGCGGCCGTGAAAATGACCATCTTGCCAAAACTCCTGTACCATTTTGAAACTCTTCCAGTCCGTATCCCCCTCTGCGAACTTAGAAGTCTCCAAAGAGCCATCTTTAAGTTTATATGGGCTTCTAAGAGGCACCGTATACCCAACTCTGTCATGATGAGTAGTAAGTCTCAGGGGGGACTGGCGGTCCCAAATCTCCTCCACTACTACTGGGCCTCCCACTTACGCCAAATTCCGGCATGGTCCAGATACCTGGCTTATAAGAAATGGACAGAAATAGAGAAGATATGGCTAGCTCCCTTTCATCCTAATTCCTTCTTATGGCACCCTGCCCCACCTAGTTTCTCTCATCTCTCCCTACTGGGCCCTATCCGTTTCACCCTCCATATCTGGTCTACTTGCTATGCCAGGTTTGGGTTAGTCTCCACTGTCTCCCCTCTGAACTCTTTTCTACTTTTCCCTGATTTCCTCCCTGGTCTCCGATCACACACTGTAAGGCTCTGGGGGTCAAAGAATCTCTTTCAATTCGCTGACATTGTCGATCCCCTGACTCGCACGCTCTATCCATTTACTACGCTAATGGACAAACACACCCTTCCATCTTCGGAGAACTTTACCTATCTTCAGCTCCGTCATTTTATGGTGTCCCGCCTGGGGGCCCTCACGGTCTCTAAGCCATCGGCTTTCGAGCAGCTAGTTAGAATGGGGACTTCGACCTCGGGTCTCATCTCCGATATATATCGTATTCTAGGTTCGCCTGCCGGGGGCGACCAGGTGAGACACTCATATATGACAAAGTGGGAGTCGCTATTGGGACGAGCGTTGTCCCCGGAGTGTTGGCAGGTCATATGGGACAGAGCTGCCACTTCTTCAATATGTACCACTTATAAAGAGTCCCACTACAAGGTAATGATGTTTTGGTACCATACTCCAGAATTACTTCACAAGCTTAGTGCCTCGGTCTCTCCGCTATGCTGGAGGTGTACCAGAGAGCTGGGCTCCCAGTTTCATATTTTCTGGGAATGCGAGCTTGTAAAGCCCTTCTGGACTGAGGTCTGTGCTATGTCTTCGGCCGTTCTTGGGTTGAATATCCCCTGCGAGCCGAGCCTGTGCTTACTTAATCTATTCCCCAAGACCCTTCGTAAAAAACAAGCCAAGTTATTATTAGTCTTCCTAACAGCCGCAAAGTCCCTACTCGCTAAATTCTGGAAACAAACTCCCCCCCCCCCTATCCAACACTTCCAAGCTAGGATCAGGGAATTACGCTCCCCCTCTGCGAACTTAGAAGTCTCCAAAGAGCCATCTTTAAGTTTATATGGGCTTCTAAGAGGCACCGTATACCCAACTCTGTCATGATGAGTAGTAAGTCTCAGGGGGGACTGGCGGTCCCAAATCTCCTCCACTACTACTGGGCCTCCCACTTACGCCAAATTCCGGCATGGTCCAGATACCTGGCTTATAAGAAATGGACAGAAATAGAGAAGATATGGCTAGCTCCCTTTCATCCTAATTCCTTCTTATGGCACCCTGCCCCACCTAGTTTCTCTCATCTCTCCCTACTGGGCCCTATCCGTTTCACCCTCCATATCTGGAGCCTGACTGCCTCCTTACTTACTGCCTCCTTAAACAACAAAGTAGAAGCCTTCGACCTAATATGGGCTCCTTGGGACTCATACAGTTCTCCTTCGGCATCCATCAGCAGTATATCCTAGACCTTCCTCTTTTCCCCTACCTTTCTTGTTCACTGTTCCACCCCCCCCCCCCCTCCCTGTCAATGTTACGTCCTTGTGTTTTCGTATGTCTTCAAAGGGGCTAGTCTGCTGTGTAGTTCCCCCTCTACATGTTTGAAAATCTGTTGGATACCCGTTGGTGTTATATGTTCCAACCAAACTCCTGATGATCTGTGATGCCATGAAAGAGACGTTCCTCATCCCCAGCCAGGGCTGATGGTTGGTACCTGTTAAGTTCTAATACTGGTATCTGTTATATATTTGGATCCACTACATTCTATTGATGAAAATGTCTGCGAAGTGCCTAGTCTGTCTAACTGTTGGTTTATTTTTGTTTAAAATTCAATAAAAATTTACAATTATAAAAAAAAAAATTCCAGGGAATCTGGGGTCCTTGCAATGCATACGCCTTCCCTCCCTTCTCACATCCTTGTACCATATCCATACCACTGGGATGCCATATTCTTTCCGTGTACTCCTCTCCCATAGAGAACTTCTTCATGACTATCCAAACCACTGTATCTTTGGTGATAACACCTGCAGTCAACTATTTAGGCCTGTCCACCATGAAAAGGTAGCATCCATAGTGACAGTATATCCTGTAACCATGGTGGGCAGTCACAGCCACATTACCAGCACTCTAGAAGTAAAGTCACCCTATCCTACTTTATACAGAGAGAAATAAAGAAATAGACAACCTACCATTTTTACAAACTGTTGAGAATCAGTCTAAAAAGTAAATTTTTTATCATTATACATCCAGGTAGAAGCTACTGAAACCCCCCAAAACACCTTTAAAACCCAAAACATGCATATTGTACCCAAACTGTACTGTTACTCTGTTCTCCTCCATAGATCCATTAAATCTAGTTATAATAAAGTAATCACAGAAGAATTTAAAAAATTTTATTTTTATTAATCAGTCAAAAATAAAAAATAGAATCACATTTTCAATTGCAGAAAACATTCAAAAGTTTTCATTATAAAACCAGGATACACATCTAAGAGTACCAGCCTCTAATCCATATTAATAGGAAACTGATTGAGTGAGCTGATCGGTTTGTGGTATTCAATGTTCAGATTCGGTATTTGGCAAAATTTTTGTTTTATAAACAGTCTTGTTACAAATTGAAAGAGTCATGTGACATTATGCATCAGGAGATGCTTCCTCAATACTCAGTAGCATTGCATCCAATGTGACGGTCTATGAAGACTGAATTCAGGCAAGGAAGACTGGTGCTAGCTACTCCAGGGTTGTTATATGGATGGAAGTGAGATGTTGCTATGGGCTTCTGAGGTTCTGCAAAGAGTCAGCTCTACTCTTCAAGATCCCGCTTGAATCTCCACCCGTCCCATAGACTCCATTCTATGCTCAGGCGGATTCTGCCGTCAGTAAGCATGCCTGCCAAACAGAACACCAGGGCATGCAACTGTGATTCTTTTTAGCCTATGGCCGTTGCCCCCCTACCTTCACCGTCCATTGCAGAAAAGCTGCATGCAGGACATGAAGACCGTCACCTGCCGCTGCCAACCCTGATCTTCCCTTCCACGGTAGTAACTTGTAAATGTGCAGGCAAGGCTTCAAGAGGCCCGTTGCCTGCCGCCATCGTCGTTATCTCCTACCGCCCGATGTAAAGCTGCCCACAGTCTGCTGTTATCCCGTCGCCTACCGCCACACTATAGGTTGTCCCTGCTGTGCTGTAAGTGTGTGCTAGGGTGAGCTCCCCCTGGTGGCTGAAAGCTGCTCTACCATTTGCTCTGTCCCTGATATGCATGTGACATGGAAAAATAAGACCTAGCGCATCTTTGTTTTTGTGTAAAAGTTCAGGACAAGACTCTAGAAGCTAAATAGAAAAATACTAAGTGTTTTCATTTTGGACAAGGTAGAAAAACCGATGTGTGTGCACAAGAGTCCCACCATCTTAACGCAATCAAATATGTAAACTCTAGACAAGGCTTATACTGGAAGGAGTGCAAGATGGGCCATGGCTCCAATGACTGCTTCTTCCAATACAGATCACATGAGAGGGTAACTGGCAAGGTTGGCAATGCCACAGGCGTTTCCTTTATCTCTGGCCATTAGGATGTAGCCTTTATTGCCCCAGGTGTCACCCCAGCTATAAAGAAAAAAAAGACGTTTTAAAATCTGATAATACATTATCTCACAATATATTAACATTATCTGCGTCCGCTATAGAGCCAGAGGTTTCTTTCTGCTGTGCCCCTTAGGAAGATGAAAATTATATACTACTTCTTTTTCTAAAATGTAGCATAGAGTCCCCCTAGTGGTGGCTTCAAGTACTCAGTACATTTCCACTTCTTTAAGACAGCCAGTTTAGTCCTTTAGGACGTAGCAATTCTTTTTCTTTAGTCCCACCTTCCAAGAGCTTCAGAATTTTTTTTTACCATTTGGTGCACATATAACTTAAAGGGGTTGTCCGGCGATAAAAAATTATTCACAGAATAACACACATTACAAAGTTATACAACTTTGTAATGTATGTTATGTCTGTGAATGGCCCCCTTCCCCGTGTTTCCCCCCACCCACGCTAGACCCGGAAGTGTGGTGCATTATACTCACCGCATATCGTGTCGTCCACGGTCTCCGATCGTCAGCAGTGACGTCTTCTTCGGGAGCTTGGCGGATCTTCCCGAGTGCCGGCCACCCTCTGCAGCGTCATCCGAAGCTCAGCCGCGATTGGCTGAGCATAACTGTGCTCAGCCAATCGCGGCTGAGCGGCTGATGACGCGGCCACGTCAAGTTGTATAACTTTGTAATGTGTGTTATTCTGTGAATAATTTTTTATCGCCGGACAACCCCTTTAATGAGTAACTTTTATCAACTCTAATAAAACTTTTATTAGCTCTTTCTCAAAGGGTAAAAGGAAGAAACAGCATCTGTAGACATGTTACATGACCTATTATAAACAGGGCAACTACATGTCCCAGCATCCTCTGCTACACAAATGCTTTATTTACCTGTTCTTTACAATCCAGTATTTGGCTTTCTTCTGAACTCCATACCCAACAGCAAGGACGGCATGGTTTATGTCTTCTGCATTGCAATTTTTATCATAATATACACCTGGGTATAAGAACGTAAGATAATAATAGTAATGAATAGGAATAAACTTTATGTGTCTATAGCTATATTATTAGTTTCAGAGTGTAGAATAAGCTAATATGAAGACCTAGTCTTGTAACCTTTGCTATGTTCCTGCTGTTTTTAGCCTCATTAGAAGCCATAAAAAATATAATTTTTTAGGCATAAAAAGGCAGAAATTATTTTTTTTTTAGCTTTTTTTGTTGCATATTTTGAAATCTTTCCAGAAATTCTTTGTCTTGCATTTAATTTTATAATGCAAATTATAGATTTTTCTACCTCCAATAGGTGGCAGTGAGGAGCAGGCTATTTTAATTTGGCAGGAGGGCTACTTTGCATACTTTTTTATACCATGGAGCATTGCATGTCTTATAAGAATCCATAAGCTAGTTTGGTGATCTCTACAGGAGGCCCAGTACTGCCTCAGTCCCACTCTAAAAACTTTTCTGTAGTGAAACCAATAGGTGGCGCTAAAGACACAATTTCCTTATTCCCTTATTTTTCATTTTCCCCGTGAACAATGCCGTAAAGATTCTCTATTAGCTTCATCTCTCCATTAGTATTATTTGTGAGGTTCATAGGAATCATACCTTTACTGTAAAACTGGAAGGATGAGAGAGTGGCATCAATGCCCACTGACACAGGCCCCACCGTGCCCACTGCCTTCTTCAGTGCCTTCTCGTTTCCTTGCGTCACTTCCTTATAAGCTTTACATTTGGCTGCTTTGCCGGCAGCAGTGTAGTTACAGGGCTGATCCTAGGATGAACAACGCAAAAACCTTCAACCATTATTTGTAGTAGCAGCACTTTATAGGAGTATACTTTAGGCACCTGTTGTGTTCCACTGTATGGCATTGTTATGTGGGCATTTATATTCAGGCATGGTATGGTATTGTTATTGGTAAACTTAATGACCTTTCATATCTGGAGAGAAGAGAGACAACATACCATGCCACATACAATAGGTTGGGTATCAATAAAAGAAAAGCTGTTCCTGTATATATCTACCAATAGGTCCTCAAGCTCACAGAATAACAACTGGGTGCCATGTTAACACTTTTGTGAATATATCCATGTGTTAGGGTGCCCAATAAAGCTTAAAGAACCACTCCAGGTTTTGGGGCTTTTATTTTCCCATATAATGTTTTGATGAATAACCATTGTTATTCTAACAGGACCATCTGTTTCATTCCAGCTCTACTGCATTTATACTTCTTATTACTGTAGTTGTGTCATGTGACCAACAGTCAGAAAATTCCATAGTCCTATGTGTTTTAGGAAGTGGTCCTAGGTCAGCTGACTCCACCCCCTCTCTACACAGACAGAGGAATCATGGGAAAGGTAGGCAGCATTAGGAAATCATTTTAGTTTGGATATATTAACCAATGTGGCTGAAAACCCATGCCATGTCACATCAGCTAAAACTAAAAATAATTACCTATGCTGCTGAAGAGTGCTTCTTTACAAGGTCCTAGTTAATACTACCACATCTTAGACAGGAGAACTGTATGTTTGCTGCCCCCATCTTCTGTGGTGCTCACTTTGTAGGACTAGTACAAAGTAATAAGCCACACAAGCAGCCTCTAGGGTATATACAGATTGTCTATTACGGACGAATAACTAGAATTACATGGACCCATACCCCAAAAATGATAGTAAGAATTGCTCATGGGGAGATCTAAGGACTCCCCAGTATAATAAAGGTAGATGCAATAAGTGATTTATCAATAAGGAAAAATCTCACATCTTTCACAATATAAGGGACACCCTGATCAAGCAGCGGATACAGAGGAAGTGAGAACAGTGATGAGGATGTGAAATAAGCCATGTAAGATAGCATGAAACGAAACTTACAGTGTTTGTACAAGGTCAAAAAACATGGCCATCATTAAGAGCATCACACCTGTACACCTCCACAACAGAGTTGGGGAGTCTGGCAATGGTTTACCTCCCCTCTTTCCAGTCATTAAACATGAACTGCACTCAGGAGCACTACAAGATATGCAGTACAATAGAAACCATACAGTGGTACTCAAGGGTGGACATACCCTTTAAGTCACGTTTGATCCCATTTCTTCAATAACAAATATGGGTGTAGCAATGCCATATATATCAAAGAGCATTAGACGTACTTACCTCCCCAACATAAGGATAGGCCTCCTCTGAGTCTATACCGTTATTATCCCGCACATACTCAAAGGCATTGGTCATGTAACCTCCACCACATCCATCATTCTTCTTTACACAATCTACAAGATTTTGAGGGCTGAGGTTCACAAGTTTTCCAGTCTTTTTCTTCAGTTGTCCCTCCAGAGCCCCCACAGAGCTAAAAGCCCAACATGATCCACAGGAACCCTAAAGAGAAAGAATAGAATAGCTGCAATCTGTCTTATTATCACAATAATACTATATAATTCTATACATAATAATCGAAAGAAGGGATGGGGAACCTTTGGCCCTCCAGCTGTTGCAAAACTTCAATTCCCATCAAACATATTGCCCAACACTCACGCGGCGGCGACATGTGATACCTTGCCCTTTTTTTCACATGTATTTGTCCCACACATTTGTATTTTTACATGTAATACTCTATGTGCATGTATGTACTCTAGTCTGTTTTTTTTTTCTGCTGTTTTTTATGCATACATGCATATATATATGTATATTTCTTTTTTATGTGTATACTTTTGTATGTATTTTCTCATGTCCAGTTAGGGGTTAAATACTTACTACCCTTTAGTCCGATAGCCTCCCCCATTTTGGGGGGTATGGCCAGGACAACAGGTGTTTTCATTTCTTTTCTATGTATATATATCACAGAGAGACTTGTTCGCACCTATGCTATGACTAAGGTCTAAATAGACCGAAACATGTCAGCGATTGTCAGGATTTTATTGTTTGTTGTTTTTTTTGCTATGCTACAATAAAGGAATCGGATTTGGACGACTGAGTGCTGGAACTATCCTTGCTGCCTGTTCCTTGGTGATTGCTCGCACCTCCGTGCACCAGCATGAGGGGATATACGTGCAGGTGTGGTCAGCTGATCATCTTTCCTCCTTAGATTATTATTATTAGAATAAATTGGGTCAAAGAGCTGACGGAAAGGACCCTAAAACACAAGTAGCTGCAGCACCAGATACAGCCACAACAGTAGCTGGAAGGAAGCCATCCCTTTAATTCCCTAATCAGTGTGGGTGCCAAGAGTCAGACCACCACCAATCTGATAATGATCTCCTATCCTTAAATAGGCCATCAGTTTAATTGTCCTGAGAAACTTTTTTTTAAAAGTGTGCCTGTTATTTCAAAAAGAATTTTAAAAATCTCCATAGTATTGTTACAATAACCATCCAGGGTGGTGACAATGTGATTTTAGTGCTCTCAATGCTGTTATTGAGCCCCAGAGAGCCCCCTCTATGGTGCACAACTATTTCTCATTCACTCCTTTTCAAGGGGTGTTACCAAAGCTGGCCTGTTCACCAGTAGTACACATAAATGGATTTCCTTTTCCTTACTTCTTTGACCACTGCATAGCACATACTCATTTCTTTTATACTATCACATACTCCTGTTTGCTATACCATGACATAGTGTTGGAGAAAGTGCATTGGACTGAACAGGATGGCACTGTGCCAAGCTGATGATTTACACAGTACAATACTAGGTGGCTTGTGGAGGGAGAAGGGGCTACTGATGCATTGGCTTTGCAAGGTGTTAGGTAAGCAAAAATCATAGAAACAGCAGCTGAATAACAGCAAAGAAAGAGTTACATGATGCACTGAGCAGCTACTGTTGCTGCTAAGGCTGGGTTCACACTACGTTTTTGCAATCCGTTTTTGTTCATCTGTTTTTTGCAAAAAACTGATGAAAAAAATGGATGCCTTTGTGTGTGGATCAAAACGGATCCGTGTTTTTTAACGGACACAAAAGTAGGGCCAGCTACGTTTTTGTATACATTAAAATAAACGGATCTGTTTTGATCAGGTTTTTTTTTACAATGGAAGTCAATGGAAAAACAGATTAAAACATATGCACACAAAAACATACTTTTCTTCATGCGTTTTTTGCCAAAAAATCTTAATGGAACAGGATGATACTGGTCAGGACTAGGGATGGTCCGAACAGAGTTCAGTTCGGGTTCGCACGAACCCGAACTCTCGGTAATGATTCCCGCTGTCTGCCCGCTCCGTGGAGAGGGCGGATCCAACGGGAGGACCACCTGGAAAACTGGGATACAGCCATAGCCATAGGCTGTATCCCAGTTTTCCAGGCGGTCCTACCGCTGTATCCACCCGCTCCACGGAGCGGACAGACAACGGGAATCTGATGCCGAGCGTTCGGGTTCATACGAACCCAAACCTCGGAGGGTTCGGACCATCCCTAGTCATTTTGTGGTTAACAGAGAAATCTGGTAGTCGGCAGGTGCTTAGGGCGACATAGTAACTAAAAATTACTTACCTCACCCGTCACCCGTCAGTGACTGCAGTGGTGTCCCGTCCCAGTCACTAACTAGCTGAGCAGCCAGTCCAGATACTGGACCCGGAGTGACTGGAGAGGCACAGGGACAGGTGAGTAATGATAATTTATTATGTGGTCCCCCCCATTCCACCACAGGCCAGTTCACACTAAGCAAAATTGGTGGCATTCTGCAGCGGAAAGCTCCACCTGCCTTAGTGTCAAACAGTGTCTCTATGGGAGGGCTTGTCAATTCTTTGAGCAGAGGCGTGCGAGCCCTCCCGTAGAGACACTAAGGCAGGTGGAGCTCTCCGCCGCAGAATGCCACCGATTTTGCTCATTGTGTACTTGCCCTACTGACATGTGATCCTAAAATAAAGTCGCTTAAAGGAGCTTTGTTGTCTTACTTGGTTCCTGACTGGGGTGACGTAGCCTTTTTTCCTATAGTCAATGGAGTCAGGGAGAGCATGCAAATCATTTTCAGCTTCCTCATCATCTGTAGTGTAGTTCCTGGCTTCATTTCGTGGTGGGACTATGAGGCCCGTCATTGTCCTTGCAACTTCTTCACTTGTCTAAAACGGAATAAATCCTTGAATTATTGCCATAGGTTTTACTTACAGGTTACCATAGATTGCACTTTACATTGATTTAGAACACCCTCTGAGGTATTACATCTGCACTGTAGGCTTTTTATACTACTCTTCTTAAATAAAGGGGTGCTTCCCCCCCTCCTCGTACACCAGTACCCTACCATCATACATGAGATCCATTCATTTATGCAGAGATAAAAACATTAGAGTTGATCTACACAATCCGGGGAGGTAAGAGATGCCAATAGCATGCCTCATATAAGCTAATGGTAGTAACTTACCATATCTCCTAACTGGTTCATGGCCAGCTCATAGGTGTGCAGCCCCTGAGAGAACTCCATATTATGGTTAACAATCAACTTGTAGTTCTTCTCCCAGATTAATCGCCTCATTGCTTCATCAAACTGTAAATGATACCACAGAGCCAGTTATGAAATAAGGAAAAAGGGTCAGCATAATGCATAACATAATAAAACTAAGCTGAACAAGTAAATATAAAACCTTCCCCCTGAGACTGCCTATTTATTAGGTGTTTCATGGCTTTCATCTAGCAGGTTGTTACCTTTCCATTGTATTGCTTCTGGTACGTTCTTTTCCATTGCTCCCATTCTGAGTCCAGTGGGTCATCCAAGAAGCGGACAGCGCTCACCAGTGGGAGAGCCAAGAGCACAAGGTGGAGGATCATTGTACTGCAGGAAGACAGGGATGACATCATTGGGATGTGTACCTTTGAAGGTCTGTGATACTAGTGCATCTCATATTATTATAATTCTGAAGGACAAATAGTAGATTTTGGTCGAACAGAATGTGCAACTGTTTCAACCTGTGATGTGAGGCCAGCTGGGAGTTTTAGTGCCAGTGGTCACCACTCTACCATGTAAAGCAGCGGTTCTGAAAAAGTGAGGTACAGCTCGCAGTCTGTTGAGGCGCCGGGTCCCTACCTACCTATGCCCAACATCAGCACACAGCAGGGTTCCAAAGCAAAGACTACACCGATGATGACAGCCCGGCATCATCAGTGTTGGCTCCGTACAAACATCTGCATGCTCACATGACCATGATCTCCCAGGTCCCAAGCCTAGGTAGTAGTATAACAAAAGAACAGAAGAAGGAGCGCAGGGGACCTGCTGAAGAACCTCCTTCAAGGTAATGTATAAGTGATGTGTTGAGGGGATGGGGCAAGGAGAAGAGAGAGTAGCTGCCACAGGTAGAAGAGGTGAAGAAGAGAGACAGAGCTGCTGTGTGCATGTGTGTGTGTCTGTATGTGCGCCATATGTATTATTGGCGTTGCCTGAATATGGAATAAAGAAACTGTTTTTCTACAACTGGTGAGTGCCTCTGCTGCTTGTCTGTGAATTGAAGCAGTATGTATTAAAGCAGTGTGATGTTGGGTAATACACGTGGAGCAGTATGTATTTGTACGGCATGGTGTTGGGTTATACAAGTGGTGCAGTATTTATTGGTGCAGTACGGTACTGGATTATACAGGTAGAGCAGTGTGGTGTTGGTTTATACAGGCGGGGCAGTATTTAATTTTGGTTTAAGAAGCCCTGTTGTAAAGTATATTTGTGTATATATATATATATATATATATATATATATATATATATATATATGTGGTGTTTTTGAATGGACCTCCCTCACATGCACTTATAAGTTCTGACACTAGATGTCAACAGAGTAAACAGCTCACAGTATTCACATATGAAAAACAAATGGTAATAGATGTTGGAAACAATAGAATAAGATAAATATAATCAAACCCAATAACAGTGCTACAGCCTAGCAGGATCTGTACTGGAATACTGCACAACAAATACTTTTAAACCAATATCAAGTGAAAAAAAAACCTTAGAAGATTAGACTATTGAGTAGAAATTAGCGGACTGAAGGTCGATGCATAGAAGTGCATGTGACCTCTACATATCTGTACTTGTAGGTTGAGCACTGCTGTACAAGCTGCATACACATAGCTCTGCCAAGTTTCATGTACTTTCCCTATAATCCAGTATATTTTATAAACCCCTACTAATGCTGATAAATATAATAATATAATCTATAACCTTTAGAATCTGAGATCATAGACCCAAAAATAGGGCTAATCTGGTAAACAGTAAATATCTAAATGCATTGTACCGTAATCTCCACACTTACTACACCACCATCTTTATCCTCCACAGATACCATACCTTCCCCAACTCTCTTCCCTCCCCCTGTAATTATCAAACTGCTTCTTACCTCTCAAAATAGAAGACGTCTGTCTGATTAGGCCGTTCTCATGGGACGTCTATTTGGCTGATGAAGAGAAACCAAAGTACCTATGAACCCTGCCCTGGCAGTCGCACCTCAATGAATTTTTCAAGGAAATCTTGCTAGTATTTCAGAGACCTTTGCTCTGCTGCAGAGCGGTTTCACTTGTGTAGAGAAGTGAGAATATGGCCAGGGGTTCTGTATGAATCAGGCGTCACGAGGAGCCTTTGTGGGCTGTCCACAGATGGTTTTACTTATAGCTTATGAAAAAAAAAATTCCTGGTAGCAGGATCAGAAGGAAAGAGCAGGCCTCAGATGCTCTGATCTCCTGGCTTAACCTGAGCAAACACATAGACAGAACAATACCTTTCCCAGCTCCCCCTTAGTTTACTGCCATTGCCATTAGAGCGGTCATATAACTTTCCCAGACTCTGTACGGAAAATACACCTAGTTCTGCTGAGAGGGGAAGATTGTGTATTATGTGTATGTAGTGTTTTGCAGTCAGTTTAGTTGTTCTTGACATGTCCACAACATTCAGGCTGTGTTCACATCACGCTTTGTGAACATGTTCAGCTATGGCCCTGAAAGGTCAACCTTATAAATCCAACACTGCCATAGTCCCCCATTTACCGTAAACAAGGACAAAAAGAGTGTCCTTCTGACCTCCATCAGAGAGCTACGTGTTTTACTGTATAGGAAATGCATTTGATGGTATGTGGGCTTTTAAAATTGTGGCCATATGGCTATGAAGTGGCATAGCTCCAGATGTGTAGCCCAGATGTGAACAGTGCATTACAGGAACAACTAACATCTTTATCCATGTCACATATGTCTTGTGTGCCCTGTATATATACACCAGGCAGACTACTGCATTAAGAGTGGTGGTCGGTAACCTAGACAATGAGCGGTCAACTATGGAAGGGAAAGAGCAGCATATCAGGAGAAGGAGATAAATGTATTTGTAAAATATGAGTAGAGATGAGGGAACTCACAGAATTATACTGTTTACCGTGTGAGATCCCCTCTATGCACGACCCCTCTCTGAACCTCCCCACCCGCATCAGAATGTACATTTACGTTCTGATGTGGGAAGGGGTTAAATGTGCCTGGCTCCTTGGTAAGAGCAAAAATGATCTTTTAAACTTGCATCCCATACTTACATGGCCTACAGTGTCTGTGCCCCAGGTCTGCGACGTTCTTTCTTCCTTCCTACCTTCCTCACCATAAAAAAATGCCCCCAGGCAGGATTTCTTTTCATCACCCGTCTAAACATTGCACATGTGCTATAGGGACACAGGTGAACTGTTTAGACTAGTAATTAACAGAAATCCTGCCTGGGGGCTTTCCTAGGAGGAGGTTAGGGAGCAAGAAAGAAGAGGCATCGCAGACCTGAGGCACAGACACTCATGTGGTCAGGACTCAGGAGTCCGGATCAATCACATTCTGGTCTGGGTTCCTGGTCCTGTATTTAAAGAGCCAGCGGTCCTTTACTGATCGCTGGCTATTAGGTTCACTACTGGTCCTAGCTTCCTGTGTCCTTTCCTGCGATCCCCGTTTCATAATTCCCTCTGACTGCTCGACTTGTATCTGACTTCTGGCCTGTCCCTTGACTATCCGATTGTTTACCGATTTTGTACTGCGTTGCCCGTGTGGTTTTGACTTGGCTTGTTTACTCTTCTCTATTGTGTGTGTCTTGTTTAGTGTTTTACATACCCAGCGTAGGGAACGCCTTCGTGGTTGTCCGCGGCCGCCTAGGGCCGACTGAGGCAAGTAGGTAAGGACAGTGGGCGGGATCAGACCTAGGGCCCACTGTCTTGTGTCTGTACCTTCTTGCCCTGACAGCAGCACAATGAGAAGACAATTAGCCCCAGTGAGTAAGCACACAACCTTACTGCTGGGTTCAAAATATATATAAAGAAAAAAAAGCTTCTTTAAGCAGTTTACTTTGTTCCATTATACCATCCTAGTGATACCATACACTAATTGTTGTCCTGTGTAATAGTCTCATTGAGCCATTGTGCTGAGTTCCTCTACCAGTCAGTCACACCCATTACCAGCACAGATGTCATCCCACAAAATATCAAGTGAAAACTTTCTGTGAACTCTTTCAGCTTAATTGTGTAGACATGGTGGACCCAGCGGTAGATCATCTAATTGCTGGGGAAATTACAAAACCATTAAAGGAGAACTCCAGGCAAACATAAAAAACATGGAGGGCAGGGGGCGTTAGGAACATAATAATGATGTAAGACTTACCCATCCCCTTGCCCCCTAAACCACAGCGCCACTGATCACCGTCATCTGTATTTCCCGGGTTCCTGTGACGTCACATCCTCACTCAGAAATGCCCTCTCAGCCAGTCAGTGCCCCACCTCATTCACTGATTGGCTGAGTGAGCATTTCTGAATGATCATGTGATGTCACAGGAACCTGGGAAATACAGGAGACCAAAGGGTGACAGTGAGCAGTGACGCTACTGCGGGGGCATGGGGACAGGTAAGTATAACTTCATTAATACAGTGTGTTCCCACCACCCCCTGCCCTCCCTGTGTTTTTTTTATATTTGCCTGGAGTTCTCCTTTAAAGGCACCAGAAGCCACTATAGATGCATGTTAGTCATAAATGGTGATTGTCCTTTATTAGTTTTTGCACAGCTGTAGGTGTATGTTAGTAAAAGTAAGTGTGGGTATAATTGAAGTAATGTGTGATTCTGAACCAGCAAACATTTTTGGAATAAATATTGATTTATATATATTTTATAGGAGAGTTACAAAAAAAAAATACTGATTTCACCTTCACTGTAATCCTGTCTGTGATGATAAGGAGGAGACAGCTGGAAAGTGATCTCTACAGAACATGAAGTTTCAAACAAGATTTTAGGATTAGTTTATAATATAAACAGTAAAACAGAAATGCAGAAAAACAGTTCATTTCCTGATAACACATTCAGAAGATGAATGCCTTGTCATCAAAAGAACAGAAAATCCCCTTCCTCTACAAATGTGCTCTACAAATTATGGAGGATGATGACAGATGAAAGGAATGTGCACAGATCTACACCCAAAGTTAAAGAGTTTACAGCTACAATCTACATGAAAATTAAGTCATTTGTCTATGTGCACATGACTATTTCTACATACTACAGTGTTCCATTGTCTTATTTTTTTGCAATGTTATCCCCCCCCCATGCTTGCACTGTTAGACCTCATTCACACGTCTGTTAGTTTTTGCAGACATTATTTTGAGTCCGCATTTTTTTGTCTGCAAAAAAAATCCATAGTGCACATCCATACCGTCCGTTTTTTGCGGACCAATGTAAATGAGTGCCGATCTGCTAGATCTTACACAGCTCAGCTATCGCGCAGCAAGGACTGTATATTTATAGTTAGCTATGTCCGTAAAGCCCATGTCTTTAGTGAAGTTTATTTTTCTGCCTTCTGCCCGATACCCGCAGCTGCCACGAGAACTGCAGAGGCGGTCTCTGAAATGACAGGCCGCTCAGCCAATCACTGGTTGCGGTGCTGTTTCGCTTCAGAGACCGGCTCTGAAGTTTTAGCAGCAGCTGTGGACAGCGGACCCCAAAACCAGTGAAACACCAACGTAACAAATTTAAAAGGGGTTATCCAGAGCTACACAAAAATGGCCACTTTCTTGCAGAGATATGTAACTTATTTCCATTGAAGTCAGTGGAGCTTAATTGCAAACCACACCTGAACTGGAGACAAGAGTCATGCTTTCTCTGGTAGAATGCGGCCATGTTTATGTAGCACTGGATAACCTCTTTAAAGGGGTTATCCAGCGCTACAAAAACATGGCCACTTTCCCCCTACTGTTGTCTCCAGTTTTGGTGGGGTTTTGAAACTCAGTTCCATTGAAGTAAATGGAGCTTAATTGCAAACCACACTTGAACTGGAGACAACAGTAGGGGGAAAAGTGGCCATGTTTTTGTAGCGCTGGATAACCCCTTTAACATGTAGATGCATTAGAATAGACATCAGGGGTGGCTGATTGCTATGTAACTGTGCCAAGATCAGGGCTTGAGCAGTCCTGCAGTACCCAAAGGAGCCATTGGTGACAGCAGAGGGGCCCCTTTTTGCAGCCAGTCAATGTAAAAAAAATAATAATAATAATAATAGATGATGGTAAATAATAGAAATAATAATATTAGTTAAATAACTATTAAAGAAAACAATGTATTGACCAGGACACCCTATTTGAGGTAGAGTACTTATTTACCAATAGAAGGAGCATACTTGAAGGGTGCAAAATTAAAATATAAATGATTAAAATGAAAAAGTTCAGTACTTATCAGTGCTTTTGAATCCTTTGCTCTCAAGCAAATGGGCAGAAGTGGTACACAAGTTCAGTTTGATCGGTGTCCCAGCGTATCATGACGGTGGTTCCAAACCATTATTTTTATACATTTCTTACTGGAGGCGGGTTAGAAGGTCGTTCCTTCTCCTTATGGATGACAGGGATGACACTGCATTACTCATGCCAAATGTCACATGTTCCGCTGCTGTTCTGGCGTGATTAAAATAATCATTATCCATCACCCACACATGCATTAAGGTGGGCGGCCAATAACCAAATATGGCTCATAGCCAGAAGGGGGCATAATAGCAATCCAGTGATCGCCGATTTTTTTGCTTTACTGTATACCAGAACTGTCTCTTTCCATCCTAATTTTTTTTGGGGGGAGGGGCTCGTCCAGGATCTTTCCATCCTTTTCTGCTCCTTTATCAGAAATTTCTGTTTGGTCTTAATCACCATAATTCTGGTGCATTTGACTACAAAATTGTGGCGCAGCAGCAGCCATAATAAATCTGGGCCAATGACTCCAGCAGTGACAGTGAGAGCCAATACAGACTAGGAAATGTAATGTATGTTCACAGCGACTCTGCCAACCGAAAAGTGGGTGCAGCTCTGAAGTATAATGCAGGATGTAAGTCAGCTCGGTACAGGATAAGTAATGTTGTTTAGAAGGTGACTCAGTATTTTATGTAGATTACTTCTCTGTTTGAAAAGTTATATTGTATTTAACAACGGATGTATTACTTAAGGTAGGGGTGCACCCTAAGGCCCTGCATTGTATTAGTATAATGTACAGCCATAGTGTAGCCTCAAAGTAGTGACAACCATTTCCTTAGTATTTCACAGGTGATATAATTATAGTCAGTGCATCAGGTATTGCTACAGGTGTTCTTTGTATGGGATATCTTTAAAACATGACCTGTTGGTGAGGCCTGAGGACTGCAATTGAGAAACACTGCACTAGAAGAATATACTAGAGAAAGGGCTGTGGTAATAACAATGGTGGCTTGCAGTGGCATGTGGTAAAGTCTCTATGCTTGTATTTGTCCGTGGGGTACGGTGGTATTCAGTTTCTACTCTAACCCCCAAGGATTCTGGGTTTCATCCTTAGTACCAGACCCCAGCAGGAAGGGCACCCGACAACACACCATCTCTCAATCCAGACTCTATATCATGGCCCAAACAGCAATCTCACATAACGTGTGTCTCTTGCTTTCAGCCCTGCTGTACTGTTTTGTCTCGTCTCTCAGCTTGTCTTCTACACAGCAGCAGCCATGTCAGGCTGTCACACAACCAGGAACACTGATGTTTCTCTCACAGCCAGCACCCTGAACTCTCAACATAACCAACAACCTGTTTGACAAGAATCTTCCTGTGTAAGAAAACATTGGACTCACCTATGGGATGGTGACATGGTCTTCAAGGGGTGAACTTCATTGTCACCATGTTGCTAAGACGCACAGACACCACAGCAATGACAATGACATACACAGTTGTTAGTATACAGTACACAACATATTGAGGCCTATCGGCGGCCGATGGTTTTAGGTTGGGGCCTAAAGAAAGATCAGCTGATGATGGTTTATTCGGTTGATCATTGTCTTTATTACCCAGCTGATTTACCCTCACCGTTTATACCCTCCATACAAGTGTTAATACAGATTATTGTAAGGTTGTATTGTCCGTCCTTGTACAAATGGATAGCGACAATCATTACACAAAGCCCTGAAGGATCCAGGACATCAACGTCCAGGCAGAGCATGCTACGGCAGGGGGTAGCCTTTTTCAAACCCACATTTGCAAAGAAAGTTTAGATAAAAGCCATGAGCAATCTTACAATATAACCTGATCAAAAGGCTCTATAGATAAGACTATGTTCACACATAGTATTTTGATCAGTATTGTTAACCAAAATTAAGGGTGGGTTGAAAATACATAAAAGGTACAAGTCTTTCCTTTATAGTTTTTCTCTCTCTTCCAAATCTGGTTCAGTCTAAAAATACGACATACTAACCAAAATACTATGGGGGAGATTTATCAAACATGGTGTATAGTAGAATGGTCTTAGTTCTAGCAACCAATCAGATTCCAACTTTCATTTTCCAAAGAATCTGTGGAAATCATGGTGAATAAAGATGAAGAATAACAATGAGACAAGAATTCTAACTCAGACCTTGATTGACTATAAAGTAAGAGCAAGATATAAAGCAGCAATACCTGGAGAGGGAGAATCGTTTTCTCATCTGCCTGCGCCTCCCTGGAACTAAGCCTGTATCCGCTACACCAACACACTGAACGCTGTGGGCTGATCCCTTCCAGGAAGCTGAGACGGGGAATTCTGCAGCTGGAGGAGGCAAAGTTATTCCAATAACAGACAGAGATTGAGGGCACGGAGCAGGCCAGGCGACAAGAGAGGGAAAAGTAAAATGTACTATGTAAATAACCCAGGATCCCACCCTCATAGAGGCTTCATTGCCCCAGGTGTTATGTGACTGTACATATATGTTAGTTATTTCCTGCTTTCTTATACTTTACATACACTGTTAGCAGCAGACCCTTTAAGGCCTCCATGGATTGGACTGTTTTTCAAGCACATGCCACTATTGCTAACCCAGATTAAAGGGAAACTCCAGCAATTTTTTTTTCTTTCAAATCAACTGGTGTCAGAAAGCACCAGAGATTTGTGAATCACTTTTATTAATAAAATCTCAAGTCTTCCAGTACTAATCAGCTGCAGTATGTCATAGACATAGATATAGATATGTAGGACATACATCAGCTGATAAGTACTGAGACTTGATATTCTTAAAGGGGAACTCCGGATAAGAAAAACTTGTTTTCTATTAAAAGTACATTAAAAGTTATATAGATGTGTCTATACAATGTATTACTGTATCTGTACAGTTCTTCCACACTGGTAGCTGATAGAAATGCAGGAAGTGAAAAAAATGGCCCCTGTGCCAATTCAAATTGCCTCCTGCTCCTGCTGCTATCCTGCCCAGGAGACAAATCTTCCATGCCTCTGTCTCATATTGTGTGTGTTTGCTGATGATGCAGACAGGGGGCAGGGCGTGATGTCACAGGAGGCTTGGCTGGATAACCCAATCCCCTGACTGATTCACCATGTCTGTCTGGCCAGAAGCAGCTGCAGCACTAATTTTACTGATTGTAATGGGTGGGGGCTGTGATGGTCAGCTGAGGGAAGGCATTGTATTCTGGGAAATGCCAAACCAGGAAGAACAGAAACACAAAACAGAGCAACCCCCCCAAACAAATGGATCTTTGGTAGTTTCAAAACTGGGATAGATAGGTAAGTAATGCGTTATGCTTCTGCAGAAGTCTCAATTTTTTAAACCTCTACCTGGAGTTCCCTTTTAATAAAAGAGGCCACTACCCTTAGGGAATACCACTGCCGTGTAGAGGATGTACTTGGTCTTTGCAAAGTTTAGGTAGGTGGTACATTTCAAAGTAACATCTACATGAACACCAAGACCCAAGAGACATTGCCCAGAGCCTCACACTGCCAGCTTACCTCCCACAGAACATCTTGGTGACTTCTCTTCCCCAGGTAAGCATTATACACAGTGATCTATGATGTAAAATAAAACATACTTCATCACACTCTGATTCTTCGTCCATTGCTCCATGTTTGAGTTCTGATGCTCATGTGCCTATTGCAGTCTTTCATCACTGGGCATGGATCAGCATGGGCACTGTGACTGGCGTGTGGCTACACCGCTTCATATATAGTGAAGTGCGATGCCCTGTGTGTCCTTCAGAAATTTGTGCTACACCAGCTCCTCTTGTGTTGTCGCACCACTGGTGCAGTCCTATGCACTTTAGTAAGTCGTTCTCTCAGGTAATAAAGTAGGAGATGTAGCACTGTATTTTCCCCACTAGGTGTCACCACAGGTTTTTGTCTTCTATGCACAGCTAAAGAGTCTAAGGGTTAACTGTCTTATACCATGTGTTTATATGCTTACCAGTCACAGGTGCTCTTTCTTCCTATCCTATCCTTCATCTCTCTCACCCACACTCAGCCCCACCACTCACAGAAGGGTTTAGGAGGATTTTTTCCTGAGGAAGGAGTTAGTTCTGTGTAGGAGAAAGTACAGAGAGTTAGTAGTCGGAGGTCCGAGTGGATAGATGTGTGAGGGACTAGCTCTTTACAACCAACTTTCTTTTATGCAAGCAACTACTTTCACTATGCAGTGCTAAGTACACCTTAGTGGAGAGAAGCCACCTAGGATAACCCTTGCATACACCAGGAAGCTTTCTAAAATGTGAGGGGCAGTCTCCTGACCCTATAGGAACTGACCCCAGTAGGAAAAAGCTATCAGAGTAAAGGTCTACGTATCCTATTGCGCAGCGCAGGACGACTTGGAAGTCTGCGGAACCTTCTACACCCAGAAAACAGACGAATGGGGCTCATGTAACCCACCTAAGATGGGTTCTAATCAACTAGGAGGCATAGGCGGTTCAGAGCCACAAGTAGGCCTCCGTGAGTACGAATATGACTTATCTCTTCTTTTCCACACTCCTGTTCTGGCAGAACACATATACTACATTGGGCAGGGCTCCACTGGCAACTTCTCTCTTCTTCATTACTTTAACAAAGCACCTACTTCTACAAAGCACTGGTTCCACCTTACTGTCAGCAACTATGTTTCAGTGTCAAGATTTGCACTTACTGCATTATGAGTATTGTTCACCTCAAGCCTTGTTCAGTGTTCTATTTTTCTACTAAACGCACAGGACTCTGTCTTGTCTATCTGCACCTGCACCCACGCACACCACCAAACACTTGTATTACTTTTTTCCCCTTTCTGTGAGTGGTGGTACCAACTACCCAGGTGGGTCTGTTACCACTCCAGATTACTGTGACAAGTGCCCGAGTGACCCTCAACATTCTCGGAGTTTCCGACAATTTGGGGACAGCAGACCGGCCAAACAGGTATCAACATCACTCCTGTATACACCTACACCCGAGACACTAGAGTCATCACAGAAGTGGCTGAGTATCTGCATTCCTACATGACACTCTGTGAGATCAAACCAGACCATCTAGCCCACAGGTGTCCAACTCAGGCCCTCCAGCTGTTACAAAACTACAATTCCCGTCATGCCTGGAGGGTCTGAGTTTGACACCCCTGATCTAGCCTTTTCCTCCTTGTACATTTAGAAGCCTAGAAACCCCCTGGCACTGTCACCAGATTATTTTTTAACACTCTCGGTAAGGACTTTTTGCTAAATCACCCACATGACCAACTGTTTAAAAGATGCTCTGACCCAGTCGTCCAGCCATCACAATGTGGTTCTTGTCATAGCTGTCCTTTCTGAGCCTACTGCTTAGTATCACCAGCATTACTCACTGGTTACACCAGCTGCAGCTCCCATAGGCCTAGTACTGCCTGTGTTCTCCCACACTGGGAGCCATCACCTGGGAAGCTCTGGAGTCTTTAAAGAGGTTATCCAGTGCTATTTTGTTGTCTCCAGTTCAGGTGTGGTTTGCAATTAAGCTCCATTTACTTCAATGGAACTGAGAAGCAAAACCCCGCCCAAGCTGGAGACAAGAGTGGGGCTGTCTCTGGAAGAAAGTGGCCATGTTTTTGTAGCGCTGGATAACCCCTTTAATAGAGCTCCACTGGGTGGATTCCTGAGCCTCATCAGCTCCTGGACTAGAGTGGAGTATATGGACCAGGAACTCCACCTGAGCCACAATCCCCACTCCAGTCCAGGAGCATGGCAGTCCTGAGCCTCTTCATGCCACACCATGCCAGCTATGTAAAGGATGAGTGGATTGGTGTTAGTATTGGGCAGCTTTCTGCTTGTCTAAAAGGAGCCATGGAGCATATGCTAGGATGCTGAGGTATCTGCAACACCCCACTGATCATGGGTCTTTAGGCAGTGCCATAATGCCTGAATAGTCAATAGGGCCTGCCTTAGGAGTGTGCGAGCAGGGCACTGTGCCCTCCCAGCAGATCCTGCCATTGTTTTAACAGGTGCCAGAACTATATTCAATGAGCTTGCAGCTCTTGTTCATACACAGAGGAAACAGGATCAGAGGAAGCTCCGCCCACATGCTACAGAAGGAAGCTCCACCCACAGGCTGCAGCAACAGTCTCTGCAGAAAGCATAGAAAGGCTTACTGTAAGTGGCTGTGTGTGTCTCTCTCTCTGTGTTGGGTATATGTTCCTGTGTATATGTGAGAGTATTCACACTGTGTTCCTGCAGTATATACAGTGTGTGCCTATATGTGCCTGAATGTATGTGTTCTTGTGTGTGTATATACTGTATGTGCTTGTATGTATGTATGCATCTATGTATGTATGTCTGTGTTTACAGGGGAAAAATCTATATGAAAGACTAATATATATATAGAGAGAGAGAGAGAGAGAGAGAGATGAGCAAAGCAAAATTTGTTTTGTGAGCTTTGCAAATTTTCGGTCAAACTCATTTAATTAAAACAGTCAAAACTTTAATAGCTACAATACTGGGACTATTACAGAAGGATTAATTTGTTATAGCATGTTGCTGTAAAAGTGTCAAAACTTCACAAAAATCACAATTAAAAAAAAAAATGTAAATCAGCCAGTCAGTCATCCAATTTCTGCCATTCCCCTCCTCTCTGTCCCTATATTCCTCTGTTAGTCTCTCCCTGCTCTGCTCTAACTGCCTGCTGCCATACTGCTCTCTCTTCCACACACAGCCGACTGGCCACCTCTGTTACCGAATCACCTTGTATAGAGGAGGAGGCGCTGACATCACCCACAATCAGCCCTCCTCTCCTGTCCGTCCCTAAATCGCTCTGTCAGGGTATGTCTCTGCCGCGGAATCCCGCCTGCTTCAGTGTCAGACGGCATCTCTTTAGGAGGGCTCGTGTGCCTCTGCTCTCCGCTCAAAGAATTGACATTATACCGCCTTATATAGAAGGTGTGAGAGAGGTAATGACATCACAGAGGGACCTGCAGGTGATTGGATGGGCGCTAGGGATTATGGTTAATCACTTTCTCCCGCCCAGTGACGTTCCAGACAGCATGTGTGGTCGCCATTTTGTTCTTTTGCTAATTTCCTTAACGAATCGACAGGAACTCACTTCACAAAACGAAGCGAATTGACAGCGCGATTCACAGCAAATCTTGATTTACCAGATTCGCTTTGCTCATCTCTATTGATGACCACAACCAAACCAGAATAAAATCATGCTTTTTTAAATTGATAATATAACAATTCCCAAATAAGCCAGTCCCATAGAAAAATATACAGGGTGGAGGTACATGGAGCAAAAATATGCATATGTGATACCTAGACAACAACCAGTATTAAAGTGCAGGTAGCAAAAGAAATCAAGCAGCAATGAATCAAAAGTGCATATCAGTGCATATAAAGTGCATTAAACAGCAGTATATAAGAGCAAGTATAAAAGCATAATGACACATATTCTGCTGGTGGCTGTCCTGCCCCATGAACAAAACTCAATACCCAGCTGTCTACTACAAAAAGTATATCACAAGTGTCAATAACTTGTAATTTTGTGGATGTTTATTGTTTATCCTTATATGCGCTAATATGTATGTATGATTTATTACTGCTTGATTTCTTGTGCTACTTGCACTTTAAGGCTATGGTCATACTAGAAAAAAAAAAAGAGGCCATTGCTTGACACGACCGTTGTTGGCAGTGTCAAACAACAGCCATTGTTTTACATGTTAATCTGGCCGATACTGTATTATAGGCCAGAGGAACATTATTTTAAAATCACCACAATCCATCCGCCCTATGGGCTGAGTTCACACTACCTTTTTGCAAAAAAACTGATGAAAAAAATGGATGCAACTGTGTGCATCCGTTTAGATCCGTTTTTCTATTGACTTCCATTATAAAAAAAAAAGGGGGATCAGTTTTTTTTTTATGGACAAAAAAATGAGGTCGACCACGTTTTTGTGTCCGTCAAAAAAAACGGATCCTTTTTTTTTTTATAATGGAAGTCAATAGAAAAACGGATGCACACACATGCATCCATTTTTTTTATTTTTTGCAAAAACGTAGTGTGAACCCAGCCTAACGTAGAATCAATTAACCATTGATTTCCAGGCACATTACGGCCACAAGACAGCCACACTCTAAGTGAACTGGCGATTATTTCTGTTCACTGTTTGAAAACAGATCAACTATTTCCACGGACGAATTGAGCAACGGCCGTTGTTCAATACATTGTGTGAACAACAGCCTTTGTTTCAATTATGTTCATTTTTTCATGATAAGAATGGCCATTGTGTTAATCAGCAACAATGACCGTTATTGACGTAAATAATACATAGTGTGAACATAACCTAATACTGTTTGTTATCCAGGTATCACATATGGACTTTTTTTGCCCCCATGCCCCTCATCCTTGTGTTGGGATTGGTTTATTTGGGATTTGCTATATTATGAATTAATAAAAGTATGATTTTATTCTGATTTGGTTGTGGCCGAGATTATATACTTTAGCGTTTGTAGGTTATAATGTGTATGGATGTGTACATGTTCTGTCATGTCCTCTATGGGTACTTTGGGATGTGACACATACTAATAGCGAGTGGCTGGCAGTCTGAGGAGATAAGGATCCTGGATATTATGAACCACTACTCCGCTTTTCCAGCCCATCGCTTTTGATATATTTCCCCTAATATATTTGGCAATTAAAAAAAGAACATAACATAATAAAATACATAGAGCATTCGGGAAGCTAGTTCTTCCTCTTGCAAATAAAGTTACTTTTTGGATTCCCGTAAGCTATGTAGAAAAGTTATCCATTATATCTACAGTAGGCAGATATATATTACACAACAAACCAATGTCACATGACAAACTGCAAAGAAGATAGACTGATCCTAAAGTGCTGTATTGGCCTGATGGATTCATATCCCCCAATGCAAAGACAAAGTTTTTCAAAAAGTTTCTTCTGTCATTGCGGGATGACTTCATGACATGGTTTTCTAGCAGTTCTCAGGAACTACAGGGTCATGTTTCAACATCAGCAGCACTACTATATACTTATATACCTATACATAGTATATAGACAGACACTCTGGTGGATATAATCTTTATGGCATGATAACCAAAGCGGGTTATGGTGTTGAAACTATAACACCTATCAAAATGTACCAAACCACTGACAAATTATATTAAAAAAATAATACTTTTATTGACTAAAATCATGCCAACAACATCAATATTGGCGAAAGATGGTCCATGACTGATGAACACAAATCTAGACTAAATACTATATATGTTAGATAATGACAACAGTAATACATCATACTGCAATATCTAAGGGTTATATTCAGATCTGCCCGATATAAACATCATTATGTGCATAACTACTGGGTAAAACATGTTCCCATAGAACTGCAGGAAAAGTATAGCTGTAGTAAATGCAATCCAGAGGTGGCCCCCGGCCCAACGCCTTTATCAATGGCTCCATGGACCATCTTTTGCCTATGTTGATGTTGTTGATATAATTTTTATATTTTAATCTGCTATATACTTACCATATACTTTTTGTAAGGGGCTTCACTGGGCAGCATAATACATAAAAGCAAAATAAGAAGCAACTAAGCAAATATTGAATTGGTAAGGATTGTGCTATAGCAGGAACAACACATGAACTGGCTAAACTCCCCAAACCAGATGAAGACACACCAGCTTCAGTTTTACATTAGAAAGTCAAAAAGTTTTGGACCTTCCAGTACCTTGCATCTCTGAACTGTCAATAAAAAACGTTCAATTTGATGACGGAATCACATTAGTAAATCAGGGCTACAGTGTCTATAGAAATTGTCCCACAGCCCAGTTCACATGCGATGGAAAATTTCCATGCAAATATCATGGAAATAATTGGCATGTCACTTATTTCTGGCAGAATTACAATGCAGCAAATCGTTGTGTGGATCGAGTTTCATTTTATATAGCTCTGGGTATTCCCACCAGTTGTTAGATACAGCCAGGAGAACCACTCAGCTGTGCGCTTCCCTTTTTCAGCTTTTCTATCCTGCTGCAGTACACAGGCTCTATTGTAAGTGTATGGAGCCCATGTCCTGGAACAGGATGGAAATTGCAGGGAGCCAGGGAGTGAAGTGTTCAGCTTAATGCTTCTTCCTTGAAAAATCAAAATATTTGACATGTCTGTGTTACTATTCATTCCAAGGGCATAACTACCAATGTAGCAGCCATAGCGTCTGCTACGGGGCCCGCCACATTAAGGGGCCCAATGACCTGCTCCTGCAATACACTGGAACCCCTGTACTGTCATCATTTGCAGCACCCGGTGGCCAAGCATGTCTTCCAGATTCTTCCAATGTCCCTTTAACTGCATGCACGCCTGACCAGCACTTGCAGTTATGACTACATAGTAGTCCATCGGGAAGGGGTGGGGGTGATCAGACATGTCTAGTTTCATTCTAAAGACAATGTTGTCTCTGTTATCTGTACGAGTGGGGTCCATAGTAGTTGGACCTTCACTGATCAGCTTGTAATCCATATCCATAGGATAAGGGGTAACATGTTGAGATGGGACTACCTAGTTAATAGCACTTATGAATGATATCTTGTTACACTGAATTCCATTTTGTCGGGTACCATTTATAAAAATGAGGATCTGTAACCTTCCTCTGAAAAATCAGTGGCATTAGGTTTGTTACTGTTGTAAGGGACTAGACTGTAAACAGGGTGTTCACCACCGCTCACTTCTCAATGGGGAGAGAGCACTTAGGTTTATGCCCCCTTGACAATCGAACAGAGGTGACAGGCCCCCATGGCGATATCAAAGGATTTGAGCATATTGGTCTATGCAACTAAGGTCAACAATTGCTGGGCAATGGGAAGGGGGAGATAGAAGAAGGGGGGGGAGCACGTCTGCATATCATAACCCAATTATACTTATTTTATGTCTATATGATATATTGCGATTGTGAATGAATGGCGTCCCAATATGTCAATGAGCAAGGAGAACACCACGCAGGGGTTGCAGCACATAGTTTATTAGAAGTGTGAGCACTATTACATGCTCCCATGCCTGATGAACTCCTTTAAGAACAGTAGTCTGAATCACAGTCATTTCTTGTATCAGTGTAGGGTGCTGTCACTGTATGACTTGTATGGATTAGCTGTTCACATCAGTGGGAAGCTGGCAAGGTTGGCAATGCCACAGGCATTCTTCTTCTCTCGGGCCATCAGAATGTAACCTTTCCTGCCCCAATCCTCTCCCCAACTGAAAGAGAAAAGAACATGCATGTAAAAATAAAACAACTTTTCAGTATTGAAAAGTGCTGGAAAAGTTGGTGTTGATTTCTGGCTGTAGTCTACTACTTTTAGACAAACATATCAATACTAAAGGCCCTATTCCACCAGTCGACTTGAGGAGCAAAGGAGCGCTGTCAGCGCTCGTTTGCTCCTCGTTCCCCGCTCACTGCCGCCACTATTCCACGCTGCAGCAGCAAGTGGGTGAGTCAGGGGAGGGCCGGGGGGAAGTTGCGGGGGTGGGGGGGGGGCTGCCCGGGTGATCGCTAGATCGTCCAGGCAGCCCATAGCATACAGCAGCGGCTGCTGCCGTCGCTCCTATTCCACGGAGCGAAGACAGCAGATCGTTGCTGTATCAGTTGTTTGTTTTTCAGCATGTTGAAAAACAAACGACTGCAACGATCAGCCGACATGAACAATGTCGGCTGATCGTTGCCTTCTATTCCACGGGACGATTATCGGCCATAACGGCCAAATACGGCTGATAATCGTTCCGTGGAATAGGGCCTTAAGATATAGGTTTCATAGATTTCAATTTCTGACTTCCATACAGTGATTAAGAAGTTGTTCCTTTTTTTTTTTAAACATTCTTTATTTATAAAGAAGTTGTTCCTTTTAACAGATTTGGTGTGTTTCACTTTAATGATCATTTGTTCAGCATATGAGACACTGGTCTTAATAAAGACAGAACTAGGTTTTTCTGAGAATTTTTTTAAGACCATAATTCCTACTTCCCTTTTTGGTGACCACATTCACAACTGGACAATGCTGCAAGAGAGACAACCTTAAGTTATGATGGGGGAAAAGCACGGCAATTGCCATAAATGGTTCTACAAAACAATACTTTACTATGTGGCCAAGAACTACATTGCAACTGCATGGTGCAGATCCTCTCATAGGTTTTCAATGAAGCTTCCGACATGGTTAGAAGTGTCAGTTTGATAAGTTATCATCAGGATCTCTCTCTTTCTCTATGTCTATCCGTCTATATATACTAGACATACTGTACGGTGTACATTTCAGTTCACATTAATATAAAGGTCATTACGAATTAAAATCTCAGAGTCCCTGAAATGAATATGTATGTGATTTATAGTATGGCAGACTTCATTATTCACAGGTCTATAAATCTATAAAACCACCTGATAAACATTTACAATAGAGAATTGTCATATACCTGTTTTTGATGATCCAGTGCTTTACACCCTTAATATTTCCATAGCCAACCGCCAAGACAGCATGGTTAATGTTCTCAGGGTCACAGTTTTTATCATAATAGACTCCTGAAATGATAGTATATACACCAGGCGTCATAACATTAAATTCTAATGATGCCACAACAACTCTAACCTATGGAGGCCTGGGTGTGCCATGTGGTGTCAGACACTAGCAGCAGATACAGCAGATCTGTACATAGTGAGGTTGGTAGGGTAGCTGGCATGGATCGAAATAACATCAGCAGGATGCCAGGACCTAAGGCTTTCCAGCAGGACATTACTCAGATCATCACACTGCCGTCACTGGCTTGTCTTCTTCCCACAGCACAACTTGCTTGTAGAGAAAGCATGGTGGTGGCACTCACCCTTGGATGTAATGAATTCCTTTTAATTGCAGTAGGAGCACTGCATCCAAGGGTGAGTGCTGCCAGTATTCTCTACAAGGATTTATTATAACTGCCTATAATGGGACTTTCACGTTGCAGGTGCCATTAGAGGACTGCATGGGATCATGTCAAAAGTGCAAGTTATAGAGCTGATCCTATTTTGGTAAAGTGACATCCTGGTATTATCTCTTCCCAGGTAAGTGGCCCTCACACAACTTCCAACCCACATAATGTAAAAGGAAACATGACCATGCCACCTTCTTCCATTGTTCCATGGTCTAGGTATAATGTTCAAATGTCCACTATAGGCAATGTGGGTAGTGAACCCCAGCATGGCGGCTCCGATGACTCTGTAGCTATATAGCCCCATATACATGAGTACAGTATCACAGACATATCCATATTCTAGTTAGCACAAGGTGTTGGACCACTTTTGGTAGGTATTACCCCTGTATACAGGGAACATTCTACAAGACCTGCAGATATAGAGATGCTCTGACCCAATCATCTAGTAATCACAATTTAGATCCATACATCTAATTATGAGATAGATAGATAGATAGATAGATAGATAGATAGATAGATAGATAGATAGATAGACAGACAGACACAAGTGCCAACATCAATACCTACTCAAGATGATATTTCTTACCTTTACTGTAGAAGTGGAAAGATGACAGACTGGCATCAATGCTGACGGACACAGGACCAACCTGGGCCACCGCTCGTTTCAGGGCCTTCTCATCTCCTATAGGGATCTCTTTAAAGCCCCTGCATCCTGCTGCTTTTCCGGATGGGTTGTAGAGACAGCCTTCATCCTGACAGAAGAAAACTCATCGAATCAAGTGAAACAAGGATTGGTCTGTGTCCATGCCTCTACAATACTCTGTTTTATTATTTGCACAGGCAAATTCTTATATTGATGCCCTTATTGATCCTTCTAATAAAGTGGTGGACAGGATAGCATGCAACACATCAGATAAATTACTATTGGAAACCACCACAGATCCCTTGTTGATCTGTATGTATTGAACACATTGGTTGACTAGATGTTGGAAAGGCTCACCTGACCGATATATGGATAGGTAGCATCAGAATCTATGCCGTTATTATCCCTCACATAACCAAACGCATTGGTCATGTATCCTCCCTGACAGCCATAGTTATCCGTATCACAATCCACCAGGTTCTGAGGGCTGAGGGACACCAGCTTTCCTGTCTTCTTCATGAGCTGACCCTCGAGAGCTCCCACTGAACTGAAGGCCCAACATGATCCACAGGCACCCTGCAGGAAAAAGAATATAGCGTATGTCGCCAGTATGGAAGAAGGGGAAGGGGATAAATCTTCACACTTATAGAAATTACCTGATTCTGTACTGGGGTCACATAACCCTTTTTTCTATAATCAATGTACTTTGGGATTCGGGCCTTCCAGTCTGCTTCATACGTGTTATTAGACTGACGATTGGTTGGGACCTTTAATCCAGTCATCTTCTTAACAATTTCTTCACTAGTCTTTCATTAAAACAGAATTGTATATTAAAGTCAAATAAAAAACAAAATGTACCAGAAGTCTTTAAAGTTATATATACATAAAATTGGAGTTCTGGGGAGGCTGCATTGGCCAGAGAGGAGGCCCCAATCCCCTCTAATGGGCAGAGTCTACAATCCCCAAACTTGTTCAGGTGACTGCAGTGGGTCCTTTTCTCTATTACTTGTTTATTTAAGGCCACGTTCACACAACGTATAGTTTCATTAAACAACGGCCGTTCACTTTAATTAGTATGGAATCCCGGCCGGAGTGTATACACACTGGGAATATTTATCAAATATGGTATAAAGTGAAACTGGCTCAGTTGCCCCTAGCAACCAATCAGATTCCACTTTTCATTCCTCACAGACACTTTGGAAAATGAAAGGTGGAATCTAATTGGTTGCTAGGGGCAACTGAGCCAGTTTCACTTTACACCATGTTTGATAAATCTCCACTGACATGTCATTTTTGTGCGGCCGCTATTCCGGCCGGACTTTACATTGTCTGCTAATTGGAACGCTGGCACAACCGAATGTGCCGTATTCCAATTTTAAAAAAGTAATGTTCATCCGGCCGATATCGCAGTAACGGTCGGGGTGAACTTCACAGACAGCAGCCGTACTGTGACATGGCCCTGTCACAGAATGGCCGCTGTTATACAGCATTTGAACGTGGCCAAAGCCTGTATGGACACCTTACAAATATTGTGGGGCAGGTACTGAGAGGATGACATATGACACAGATTTTCACAGGCATACCACAGTTACACTATAAATCCCTTTTTCTGTCTCTACAACGTCCTCACGGATCATTAAACCACAATAAAATGGGGTCTTATGGGAAAAAGGTGGTCTCTCACCATGTCTCCCAGATGGTTCATGGCCAGATCATATGTGTGCTTCCCTTCAGAATACTCTTTGTTGTGGTTGTTGATGAACTTCAGATTTTTCTCCCAGATATGACGTCTCTTAATCTCATCGAGCTGAAAGAATAAAGACATGAAAAGCTTTAGTGTGAACGTCACTGAAGAACAGGCAGGTCAAGCATTTTGCAACAAGGTGGCATATGGGGATAACCTACACTTCACCGCCTGTCTTCCCTGGATTTAATGACAGACCCAAACAGACAGACTAGGTTCCAGGGACTTGACAAATTTGACAAAATACAGTTACTAGGCAAATTATTCCTATGGCTCATATGTTGCGCAATGGAGAAACAGTTTGGCTTCAGTCATTCCATGTCCTTTTAAGCCTGCTCTATTACAGGTCATCATATCCACATTAGGATGGAAGGCACTCACCTGACCATTATACTGCTTGCCATGAGTCCTCTTCCAAAGTTCCCACTCCGAGTCCAACATCTCATCTTGATATAGACTGGTGGTCGTCACCAGAGGCAGCAAAACAACCACAAGACCAAACCAGAACATTGCCCTGGAGATGAGAAGGAATGACTAATGACCAAAGCCTGTAATGTTCTCATCACATCTGCCACATGTAGTTTTTAATGGAAAAAATAGAGCTGCATGTACGACTAGCTTTCCCATCAAAACAATAGACACTTCAGTGTCTTGATGGATCTTCATAAATCAATTGAGTCTAAATGGAAGTCACAATGGAGTCCATTCTGTTGTGCAAGGTGTCCACTGACACACAAGATCCTTTGATGGAGTAATGATCCTTACTTACATTTCGGACGTCTTGCTAGATGGCTTCCTTTCAGACTTCAGGCTTGTTTGTGTCCGTCTTCCAGCTTCTTATATAGTTAAGGATGGGGAAGTTTTGGTGGAAAACTTTGATACAGGAGAGCCCGAGCTTGCTGACTCAGCGCAGAATAAGCCCCCATCTCTCCTGGTATCTACATAACATGATTATTGTGATAGGATGGGACAGCAAAAGATTAGACACCGGGGGGGGGGGGGGAGGATAGTAAACCAGGGAATACCTTCGGCATGAATAATACATTTTATTTATTTGAAATCTCAAAGTTATAGGGGCACTGTCACTCCAAAAACATTGTTTTGAAACAACGGCCGTTATCTGCCATTAAATGACAACCATCCACTCAATTTCCACAGTGTATGAACATAGCTTTTCCTCGTCTTCAATCAACTCCTAAAGGAGTTTTACTGGATGAAAGTCTTGGAATGAACTTTTAGGCACTATAAGCCCTTTAGTGTTGCTACTGGTGATGAATACAACTTGAAAAAGAAGCTTTATCAAAGAATAAAAACAGCCAAAGGCATATTACAATGCAACTTAAGGACACAATAATATAAAGTACACTGAGGTGCAGACTCACAGACCAACCTCAACATGAGTAAAAAAGGAATCAAACAGTTATGGAGTGGACTGCCAGTGGTAACAAAAAAAGGACAAGCCTTGTCCTTTTATCATGGGCAAATCATTTTGCAAAGATGTGAAGAAGCTGCGTGTGGCAGCGAAACATGCCTTGGGTGCACGGGCTCCAGTTACTCTGGTTATTAAGCCATTGGTCCCTCTTATTAAGAATTGAAAACTAATTGGGCCAAAGACTTTGTATAGGGCCTAACAAAAAGAAGAAGATGGGTGTAGAATTCTCATTCTTCTGGTCAACTACAAAGGCCTAGCCCCCGGAAGGATTGGTTTTCACTTGGAAAGGGTAAACCTTGGAGACTGCTTCCTCAGACCACATTTTAGATTGAAGGTGCTTTGTTCATATGACCAAGTTCCTCACATGTGACCACTAGGAGTAGCAAATCTAAAGCAGTTTTAACCCATGAACTTCAGTGTTTGCACAGAGAAGGACAAGCAAAATGACAGTGTATACAAATGAACTTAGGATACTCAGCCCCACAACTATTAGATTTTTAGTAGCTGGGATATGGGTACCAGGACACTGCAGTAGGTCCTTTTAAGTCATGTGACTATGCAGATTTGTCTTTCAAGGCTCTGGAAAAATTATGTGACATCTGTGGAAGGTGCAATGGCAGGTAAGTTGTCATTCAGTTTAACTTACAATTTAACTATGGGAGAAAATAATAGAAAAATTAAGACAATAACACTCTCAGCAGGACCGACTGTCAGATGATATGAATAAGGGCAGACTATCCAGCATTGACTGACTTGTAACATCTGTTTTCCATTGTGGAAAAATCACATGATGATCTGTCAGCTGACAGTGACTGGAATATGAGGGGGAAGAGCTGAGACAGAGAACCAGCTAACCCTGAACTCATTTCCTCTCATTGTCTAAATATACAGATGGAGCAGAATTATGTGCAGTGATCTTAGGCAATACTCATCTCCAGCAGAGGAACTGGTTACAGACTGGTATAGGCAGTGTTTACTACACAGACCATATGTAATGGCCTATCCCTATAGTACAGGATTAATCTCCATTCATTCTGGGGTCTGTGGCTGGCCTTTGGGGGTAAACTGTGGCATTGTATAGACCTGACAGAAAGGTCTCACTTTATCTTCAAAAAGAGGTTCTGAAGCAGCTGAGGATTATATTATAATGAATATGTTGCTTTCTGCTATAAACTTTTCAAAGTATTAAAAACAGAGTGCTCTATGTGTGGTGACCCCCTGGGATGTTGTGTCGGAGGTGCGGCCGGTCACTTGCTAGATGGTGAAGTGTGACACCACTTCGGTGGTGGTTTGCCGAGATACAGCCGGGCCTTAAGATGTTATGTCGGGACGTCAGTGCCGGATGGGCACACAGGTGTGATGGCACGCCTGCTTTTAGTTTAGAAGGCCGGTTGTACCTTGTTCCCCTGTGGTCAGTGTCCCGCCGGGCTGCTATGGGGTCCCTTGGGATGTTATCACGGTTGGCCTGAGTGGTGTATTGACCCTCCCGGACTATCGGTACCGTAACCCACAGAAAAGGTAAATATCCCAAGGATGTAGTGTACACTGTGTCGGTGTGAGGCGAAGAATCACAAAATCTCTTTATCATAAATAATCTTTGGTTTACTGTAAAGTACTTGTGTGCATCAGAAATACAACTTTACGTTGACAGGATTAGTTTCTCTTGAGAAAACACTTGATAGTATACTTGATAATACAGACGATAGAACACTTGATAATACAGGATCCAGTTCTGTGATAGGAGTATAGTGAAGAGTACAGACGTTTTGACTTAGTTATGTGTAGAACGATACAAGGAATCAGAGGAGCAGAGAGGAGGATATCGTGAGAGTCCCAACCCTAGTACTGTGCTTTGCCAGGATGTTTAAGGATGAGGTAGAAGAATACTTAGAAGAAGAGAATACCTTGTGCCTGTGTTTTGACCTTTGGGTCTTCGCACCACCTTATGCCCACTAGATTTGGGGGACCCGTCCTAGAGAGTGACACAGGGTCCAGACCTTGTTACCTGGGGTGAGCGGAATCATCAGTCTACAGCAGATGCTCTATAGGTCTTATGATGGGAGTTGGAGTTTATAGCAGATCACTGTTTTTTTTTTTTTTTGCTATATAAGTTAACACTGAAGAGGCCTAGTAAAAGCTATACGGAAGACTTCATTACTCTGGCACATCATTCAGATATAGTTACAACCGGCACTCTTCTTCTTCAAGGATCTGTATGTGAGCCAAAGAGGAACGTGGAGGGGCCATTTATAAGTATTATAGAAAATTCCCCCAAAATACCTGATCTCTCCATATGCATGAACAGTCCGACATGGCTAAGCATTCATGTGTTCTCTGAGGAGGATGGAGGAGTGTTACATGGGATAGGGGGTTCTGTGTTGTACTGAGGTCTGAATTATTCTGGGGGTCCTAGAGAACAAATGGGGGAGAGTCGGGGGCCAACACACACTTTAAGGGCCTAATGAACATTTGTAGGAATGTTTATTCCCAAAAAAGGGGTGCACATGAATTGATGGCCATAGGTTCTAAAAAAACCTGTGTTTTTCCAGCAACAAAGCTACACGTCTGTCCTTTAGATGAGAATATAGTGGAAGAATATTATGCGTGATAAGAAAAGCGTTCTTCCATATTTGTAATTTATACCACAAGACATTATCAGGAAAAGGCTGATGCATTTTAGACTGTTAGTCCTTACTCACTATAGTGCAATGAATAAGAGCTAACTTCCCTACATTAACATTTTCCTGATCAATATGATGTCTTGCTTTGGGGATTACAAATAAAGAACACTTGTTTATTACGTTTTTTTTGTTATCACAGAAGAGTACTAGGCCTTTCTTCCACTATCGTGTTAGTATACATTTGAGCCATTTTGATAAAATTACTCTCTACAGATGCCAAAAAAAATCCACTCTGACCAAGAAGAATCAATAGTATTTATTATAATGTATTTTTTATTAGAATACTTTTCTCACTTATTATTTTCACAATGTTATGCTCAGTAAAGAATCCTTGAGGATCCAAGTTATTTCAGAAAATTTGGTATTAATTTATGATCCACGTTTATTAGACAGAAGAGCATCTCTCATTGTGGAGGACCTGGACAATCTCTGTGTTACATAGACAGCCTACTAATTTCATTGAGCACCATGTAATACTTGATTTCTCCTGTGGTGGTGCTGTAAGAAAACATCCCACCACAAATTAAAACATATCGTTGCTTAGCGTTTGCGGACTTTTCTAACAAAACAGAATGAACAAGGTTGACATTCCCTAAAACCTCTACCCAGACAAATACATGAATGTCACAAGAAATGAGTTTTCAGTATTACAAGGTGATTTCTTCAAAGAACTGGATAGGAGCCAAAGTTAGCGATTCCACAGTGGTTATAATGGTTTCTTGCTATTTTTATGTAACCTTCATCTCCGAATGATGGTCCCCAGCTGGAAAGAAAAGAGCCGCATTACTATCTTTTTATGGATGGTTTATGTCAGGGGTGTCAAACTCAAATACACAGTGGAACAAAATAAAAAAAAATGGACAAAGTCGTGGGCCAACCTTTATATTTAATGAACAGTTCATGCGTCGCTTCTGTCACTGTCAGAACAGCGTCCAACGTTCCTGGCACTGCCTGTCCTAAAGTAATTGTCCCCACATGGTATTTAACCATTATAACCCTCAAGCAGTAGGTACCCCATAATTGTTCCCCATGTAGTAGCCCCTCCCCCCCCAACAGTGCCCCACATACTAGCCAAGTGTCTTATATAGTAGCCAGTCCTTCCAATAGTGTCTTATATAGTAGCCAGCCCTTCCAATAGTGTCTTATATAGAAGGGAGCCCTTCCAATAGTGCCTTATATAGTAGGGTGCCCTCCAAGTAGTGTCTTGTATAGTAGCCAGCCCTCCTCAATAGTCTCTTATATAGAAGCCAGTCCCTAAAATAGTCTCTTATATAGTAGCCAGCCCTCCCAATAGTGTCTTATATAGTAGCCAGCCCTCCCAATAGTGTCTTATACAGTAGCCAGCCCTCCTCAATAGTCTCTTATATAGAAGCCAGTCCCTAAAATAGTCTCTTATATAGTAGCCAGCCCTCCCCAACAGTCTTTTATGTAGAAGCCAGCCCTCCCCAATAGTGTCTTATATAGAAGCCCATCCCTAAAATAGTCTCTTATATAGTAGCCAGCCCTCCCCAATAGTGTCTTATATAGAAGCCAGCCCTCCCCAATAGTTTAATATAGTAGACAGGGCTCTACAATAGTCTTATATAGTAGCCAGCCCTCCCCCAATAGTTTTTTTTTATAGTAGCCAGCCCTCTCCAGTAGTCTTATATAGTAGCAAGCCCTCCCTAAGTCTCTTAAGTAGAAGTCAGCCCTCCAGAATAGTCTCTAAAATAGAAGCCAGCCCCTACTGTAGTTGTCCATGACTGCCCCCTTAGCTTGGACTTACCCTTCCTGCGGCTCCAGAGGCTGCAGGAGGCGCCCGTCGGAGGAGGCGCCCGATGACATCACCACATTGCCAGTGTTGGGGCACTACTGAGATACTTCTTGGCCACGGGCTAAAAACTGCCTGCAGCCTATAAGATTATAATATGGGCGGTCCGATCGGCTGTATGGACCACCCATATTATAATCTGCTGCTACGTCAGTCAGGCCAAATTTAACACAGAAATGGAAAAGCATGGCGGGCCAAAAATAATGCCAGAGTTTGACATGACTGGTTTACGTGGACCATGGTCCATGGACCTATGAAAAACAGCGTCATAAAATGATTGAATGAATAGACTTAGGTGGACATTTATTGGTTTATTATTTATTATTGGTTTATTATTTATTATTTATGTGGTGCAGCAGCCATTTCATGGCGCAGAGAGCACATTTGCTAGTAAATCTATTTGCAAACGCTTGTCTCACAAATAATTCATTCACAAGTGGGTTCTTTGCACCACTTGCCCCAGAGGGGTGGGGAGGGGGTAAATAGGGGTGCGGCCACAAGCTAAAGGGGCTTGGCCTCTGTGTGCTTCGCATTTTACATTTTTCCGTCAGAGCTCTGAGCTGGCATAGGTTTTACTGTGTGCGCACATGGAGGGGCTCTAATGCACATAGGATTTATGTTAAGCTTGATGGACATGTTTTTTTTTTTACCCTTACTAACTATGTAACTATGTAGAGGCATTGCTCCTGTACATGAATCCAACGAACCTCTGCACTGTGGGGACATTTTTAAGCCCCCCGCTAATAAGCCTGGACATAAATGTCCACCTTGGTGTTCTAGTGACTGGTGAGTCCAAACGCAATGGTCTATTCTTTAGTCCACCCCACCAGTTCCTTATGGTAAACATCAGCCTGTTGGCAGAAAAATACATAGACATAAAACAATATAAGTTTTACCTATTTTTAACAAGCCAATACTCTACTCCATCTTCTGCACCATATCCAATGACAAGTACAGCATGGTTTGGCTGTGAATTGGAGCACTGTGGGTCATAGTATACACCTAGTAATGGATAGAAAATGGGTGTTAAGAGTTATAGTCAGATGTTCAGAGCTGTATTTGCCACTAGGCACCTAATGGGAGGTTCTGCACCTAGTCATTGTGCAAAAAAAGATAAATCAAATAAGTCAATGATTATCCTTTGTACATGGTGGGCCCTTTGCCCACAGCAGGCAACTTGGAACCATACCCATGAGAACAGTTAGCCATGCATACATCTTTGGAAATATGTATATACCATTTTTGTATAAGTAAAAAGATCTCCGTCCGGCATCAATAGCCACAGACACAGGACCCAATTTGCCCACGACTTGTTTCAGCTCATTTTCATCTCCGTATGGTAGTATTTTGTAGCTGGTGATGCTTGTGGCCTTCCTTGTGGTACTGAAGTGGCATGTCCCATCCTAGTAACAAGAGAACATAGCTCTATGATGTATTGTTCTGAGCCACCACTAATATTATCAGTACTCTACTACTATCCTACCTGTCCTTCAAATGGGTAGGTGCCTTCTGGTTCTATGCCATTGTCAATCATATATCTGTACGCTGCCACGAGGAAGCCTCCAGCACATCCATTGTTCCCATATGAGCTTGAGCAGTCCACCAAGTTCTGAGCACTCAAGGTGGTCAACTTACCTTTCCTAACTTTCAGCTGGCACTCCAGTGACCCCACACTACTGAATGCCCAACTACAACTGCACCGACCCTAGGGTAGATAAATATGGATCATGTCAAGAGGTCACCAATCCAGAGGAAAATATTACTCTCTCTATTATCTAGAGGTTGTTTTATATACTGTTTAAAGAGAAAGTCCCACCAACGTAAAAATGGTAGGCAAACAAGTGAACTCACCCATTACTGTGCTTCTGAGGTCCCGTTTACCATAAGTATGTCACATACCTGGCTCCTGCAGCAGCAATGTCATGCCCACTCAGCTAGTCAGTGACTGGTGCAGTGTCCTGTCCCATTCACTGATTGGTTGGGTGGGCAATCACTCAGTGGGGGTCGTGACTATATGACTATACACGTGCATCTGAAATCCTACGGGTCAATGCCTTATGTGTCCAGTGCCTTATGTATCTAGATATATCTAATGTTAGTGTTAATGCACCATTTATCTAAGAACCCAAGTAATGGTGCGAGTACACAGATTTATCTGACAGATTTTGGAAGCCAAAACCAGGAGCAGACTATAAACAAAGAACAGGTCATAAAGGAAAGACTGAGATTTCTCCCCTTTTCAAATCCATTCCTGGCTTGGGCTTCCAAAATCTTTCAGATAAATCTTTGTGTGTAAACGCACCGTAACAATGTATCATGTGTTTAGGAACCAAGTGACAGTGCCTCATGTATCTGGAAACCCAAGTGACCATGCATCATATATGTGGGAACACAAGTGACAGCGACTTATGTATCTGGTAATCTGAATGACAGTGCATCACATATATGGGAACATGGGACAAGAAACCAAGTGCAATTTACCTGAATCTACTAGGCTCCACTATGTCTTGTGTACTGGTGCTTAAAAGTGTGCACAATATTCTATGCATCTGGTAACCGAAGTGACAGAGCACTATGTATCTGGGATCACAAGTATCATATGATAATAGACAACAGACATATCCACATTCCACACAATCTCTGGTTCATGAATCCAGCAATCGCTTCTCTGATGCTCCGTGGAAGTAGTGTCATTGATGTGCGATGGGTTTAGTTTTTGTGTGGAATGTAGATATGTATCTGATCTGGGAGTTTCGATGACAATCCATCATGTATCTTTGATTTAGTTATTTCATAACCTAACAGTTAATAAAGTTTAAAGTTAATCATTAACCTGGAAGACCAGCTTGTCTCAATGTTCTACTGGTCTTGAACCTCCACACTTTCTCTACATAGTATAGTAGCCATACAGTTGAATATAACCTGGAGGACACAGTTGAATATAACCTGTATTTACCTGATCTTTCACATCTGTCACACAACCCTGTGTCCTCCAGTCTATGGATTCAGGGACCTTTGACTTTAATACATCCTCCGACAAGTTTGTATCATTGGTTTGGGAAATATCTACGTGTCTGAACCCAGTCATGGTAGCCAACACCTCCTCGCTACTCTGTAAGACAGATGGAGAAATTCTTTGTAAGTGAAATCTTATTTCGGAAAGAAGTACAGATGGATGGAAACAAGATTGATCATTACTAGGGATGAGCGCGACTCGCCCATGCTAGCGTGTGATTGCTTGGCGTTTGATTATTGGTGACTGACAAATGTTGTATCCAGCACCCTATGCTGTATCCATGTTTTCTAGGGCTGTATCCAACTTTGTCAGCCACCGGTAATCAAATGCCAAGTGATCGCACTGAGCTTTCATCTCTTATCATTACCTATTGTCCCACTGTATAGCCTCTATGTATAGAACCACACGGGTGATGTAAAATATAGCCTACACACCAAGTACTGGTCATCCATAGTAGATTAGATACGTACTACCAACTTTTTGTGTAGCTTGTTTTCACTTATTCTAGGAAAAACAATAGAGCTCTATACGCCTTGTTCAACATACCTGTATTAATATTCTTACCATATCTCCAAGATGGTTCATCCCAACTTCATAGGAGTGAAGACCTAAAGAATATTCCAGGTTGTGAACCATGATAAACTTCAGATTGTCCTCCCAGATAATACGTCTTCCCAGCTCATCCTCCTATAACATTCACAACAATTCGGCATTGCAAACAGATATGCGGCTATTTTATCAAGCTGAGACTAGACAGACACAAGACCCACCTTATTGTTGTACCTTTTCTCATGGGTTTTAGCCCATAAGTGCCAGTGGCCGTCAAGACTGGGGTCAGGACTGCAATCAACAGGCATCATGATGGCTACCAGGCTTATAAGGTGGACCACAAGGAAGTGCATGGTCTTCTAAAGTTAAAAATGTGTAAATGTGCAAACACATGTAGAGGAATGGATCATGCACACGAGAGAAGTAAAGACAGAGAAAACAAACTTGAAGTCCATCATTACAAGGTACCACATTTTTACCAAGAATCATATAGAAAATTGAAGAACCCCCCATGAATTTCCGCCCATCCGAAAGGTAGACTGGAAGCCCATATACCTACCTGTTGAATATGAAAGACAGCTGTGAGATGTTGGCACTAATGCCACATAAAGGATGCCAGCTTTTTTATATGATTGGATAGGGAGGGGATTTTCAAGAACCTTCTACCTTATCTTTCTCGAAACTACATGAATGCCAAGAAATAAGTGAAGCTTGATGGGATGTCCTACTTGCCAAAATCTTGAAGATGTGACACTTGGAATAGTTTACATTTCAATTTTAAAGTGAAGTCCAGGTAATAACATGATTAAAGGGAGGATTGCATGATGGATTGCATGTTTTATGTTATACTCCATTAACTTTTGCTTACCTTCAAGCAGACTCGCCTCTGGTAAGAGGATTAAAGAGAATTAAAGGGGTATTCCCCCCCCAAGAGCTAAAAAACAATGCTCCCAAACCTATAGCTGGTCTTACTCACCAAGTCCCTCTGAGTATTTTGAGCCATCTCCAGTCTTTCTAGCTGCTTCCGTTCCAAAGTTCCAATTTTTTTTAAAAAAAGCCAATCTATATCCAACATGGCGCTGGCCAGAAAACTACGTCTCCTATCATGCAATGCTTAGTACATGATGTAGCAGGCAGAGCTGATAGCCACAAGATATAACAGAGTTGAGGTGAGATTGTGACATAGCAGAGTTGAGTTGAGGTAGTGACATAGCAGAGTTGAGAAGAGTTGAGGTATGGGTTGCCAGCCCATTGAAAAGACAGAGGACATGTGATCCCGACATGGAGGGTGGGGCCAGGAGCAGGGTGCGGTGTCGGAGTGGACTGAGATTTGATGATTCTATGCATTTGGTGGGGGTGAATGCATCTAGAGAACAGCAAAACTGTGCAGAATCCATAATTAATTGATAATGGAAAGATGGAAAGCTATGGGTGGGCAATGTATTAATGCAAAAAAATTTTTGGGGGGAATACCCCTTTAACCCCTTTACCCTACACCATCAGGAAAGCAGGCATTAACAACAGCCAACTAATCACAGACATTTGCCCTATCATCCACCTGGGATTACCCCCAAAACTGCATAATCTATTCATAAGTCTGAGTTCCAGCATTTCTTACAAGAACCAGGACTGTTCTTAGGTATTATTAATCTATTAATCTCTTTAATACCATAAACCACCTGGTTTGTCACCTGGGTTAACCCTTCACTACCCCACCTAGAACACCGAGAATGTCTTCATTAACCCCTTTACTAGGAAAGTTGGTTCAGTAACAACTATCAGGGTTGCTCAACCTAACAGGCCAATGCTTGCAGTAATAAAGCACCGATCTTAAAGATCGGAGATCGTTTAATGAGCCTTTTATAAGGCTCGACTACTGCACAAGGGACACAAATAATCACTGGTTTCTGTAGCCCTCTGCTCCCCTCATTCACCGTCCGCACACCCTCATTACACGGGGAGATGTGCACCCTATAAACAAGGCAATAACAGCGATCAGCTGATGACCGAGCTTTGCTCACAGGGAAAGGTAATCTCCAGACTGAAGTATGCAAAATTTTGCAATATTGTTTTTTTTATCTTTTTCATGCAGTATTGGGTTAACTTAGGACATGTGAGGGCAGATAAACAGTATATCACATGGTAAAGTCTGCAAGCTTCATCAGAAAAGGCTCTTAAATTCTTCATACAAGAGACTCTTAAGAAGAGCCATTCATTACAGGCATATCTAGCTTCAAGTGGCCAGATATCACCTAGGGACATAAACATAGAGGTAGGTATTGGCGTGCAGATGATAAATCCCAACGCTTAAAGTGACACTGTCACCCCCTATTTGCATTTTGACTGCTCTCCACAGGTGTAAAGGGTAAATGTTACAGCTTTCATTCCTTATTTTATATTATTCCTCATGGTGCTTGTTCTGGTAAAAAGTAGTTTTTATCACCTGTGGATTGGTATATGTGGGCGGGGCCTCACAGCCTTTGTGCCACATTGCTCCGCCTCTAGCGTCACTTAGCCCCCCCATCAGTGCCATGAGGGGGGCGGGGCATATGTGGATGGAGTCCTGGATGGGGGCGGGGCTAAGTGGTGCTGAGGGTGGAGCGATGTGGCACATAGGCCGCGAGGCCCTGCCCACATATACCAATCCACAGGTGATAAAAACAACTTTTTACCAGAACAAGCACCATGAGGTATAATATAAAATAAGTAATGAAAGCTGTAACATTTACCCTTTACACCTGTGGAGAGCAGTCAAAATGCAAAAAAGGGGTGACAGTGTCACTTTAAGCTAAATGAATGAAACCAAATGTTGTCTGTAAATCAGATAAAATGTACAGATTCTGCAACTCTCCAGCCATGGCTCCCCCGAGGTTTTCTGCACAGGGGTTTTTTCCTCACCTAAATGCTGGAGGGTGACTCTTGTCAGTAGGGGGTCTACGGTTTCGTTTCAGTTTAAAGGGAACCAAACACTATTATAACACATATAACGCTGTTATATGTGTTATAATATCACATAAGCTGAGTCCAAACCGACCTGGGCATTGAGAAAAGGGTTAAACAAAAGGAAGCCCAAGAAAATGTTCATTAAATCCTACATTATAATACAATAAGAAATAATATACAGTCACATTTATTATATATCACTCAAAAATGTCCATATTATGCCATCTATTCCTGATCCCCAAATGTCTCTGCATTACTGATCCCCCAATATTATCAAAACCATTATTGATCCACCAAATTTCTCCATGTTATCTCACTGAATTCTGATCCCTCAACTGTCCTCATATTATGCTAACTATTCCTGATCCCAAAAAGTCTCTATTATCATATTGATTCCTAATCCCCCAAGTGTCTCTATATTCTCGTATCCATTACTGATCCCCCAAGTGTCTCTATATTCTCGTATCCATTACGGATATTATTTTGGGGTTTGTGGAACCAATTGTCTGTATTTCTATGATCTCTTACGGGAAAATTTGCTTTGGTTTAAGAGTGGATTTGGATTACAAGTGCGGTCCCTGAACGAATTATGCTCATAATCCAAGGCACCACTGTATATCTTTATTTGTATCATGTTATTTTGTATGCACATATTGTACCTTTATATTTGAATATCAGTGAGGGATGCTCGATTTTTATGCATGTTATTTATTTCATGTGGAGGATCCCGGTTGGGGGTTGATCTATTGTGGTCTCCCATCCTTGGAGTTAGGCTGTATACAGCAATAAAACCTTTCTTTCTTTTTTTGTGTGTTTCATACTTGTTTTGTATAATAAAAATTTCTTTTAATATATCATTTTTGGATGTGCTGAGCACTTTCTTTTCCTCAGGCTTGCTCTTTTCCTAGTTTGGTTTTGTTTTTCTGAGGTAGCTTGCACTCCCCTTTATGATTATCCAATAAATATGCGCTCACGCCAGATTTATTGAGAATACAGCACTTCCTGCCTGACATACTGGAAAACTTGAGATTTTTAATAGAAGTAAATTACAGATCTCTAGCACCAGTTGATTTTGCTGAACTCCCCCTTTAACTGATGCAGACTCTATCAGCTGATGTGCCCCAGTTTTCTTCCCTGCCGGAAGTTTAGATATATATACTTTTGTATTGACTGTCCCATCCCAACGCCACCTTGGGTAATGCAGTCACCGATTTATTCATGAAGGGGGGGTAACTTTTCCTTTTCTGATCTGTCAGTTCATCGCTTACGTCTGGTTCCTGAGCCAGTGCTCAGGAATAACCTGGTGACCTTTCAAACAAAGGACTGCAGCAGTGGCATTTCTGTGCCAGTCTATTCATGTAAAAAAACACAGACTGACGTACCTAGTGGAACACTGCAAAGACAAAAGTATTTTGCCAGAATAAGGCTACTGAGGGTAAAATCCTCGGTTTTCCCTATAGATTAAGTCTATGAACACTTGGCATTATGGTGCGACTGGTAAGTAGGGGTGAAAAACAGTCACCTACCCACACTAGCCTTATGCTGAGAGGCTACAACCCACACTAGCCTTATGCTGAGAGGCTACAACCCACACTAGCCTTATGCTGAGAGGCTACAAAACATTTCCTGCTGGATTGCTTCTTTCAAGGGGCTGTCCCAACTTGAAAACATATGCCATAACCAAAGGTTAGCTGATAATTATCAGATTATAGGGGGTCCAACTGCTGGGACCAGACCCCAGAAAATTGGTACCCAAGTAGAAAGGCATCACTGCTCCATTTATTCTGTATGGGCGAGTACAGCGTTCAGCTTTTTCCACTACTCGCACAGAATGAATGGCACAGCGACATGTAAGCAAGTCCCACCAGTCTAATGTGATGGGAGACTTGAGCCCTTATTCTCAAAAACAAGGTAATCCCAACAGTCGGACATTCCAAATATCACCCCACAAAAGCCCCCCTATAAAACTCCACCTCTAATACATACAATACTGTTCTGTTTCATCTATACCAGAAGTGATGCATGAATATGAAATCATCATCTCTTACTAATAGCCATCAATCCCTGCTACTTATAGTATAATCCACATATCTTCAGCTCTCCCACAGAGAAGACAAATATTGTATGAGGGCATCGTCAATACTATTTACTAGGTGACATCCATGTGTCGCTCTAGCAAATAGTGCTAACAATGCTCTTATAGATTTGTCTCCTGTAGGAGAGTGGAGAATAGAAGTAGCTGCAATTGATTTTATATATATATATATATATATATATATATATATATATATATATATATATATATATATAAATTTTTGGACCTATAATCTACAGAACATAATGAGATTGGCAAAATATATGTGCAAATTCTGCATGAATAAATATCTGGCCTTTTACATTCATGCAACCTGAAACCTGTTGAAGCAAATCTATACCACTGGGCAGTGTTTTTGGTGGTGGGACCGCTCTTCCTATCCACCGGTCATAAATGGTATTGTTATAGATTAGGCATGATACTAACACTACTTCTTTCTGATTCTTTGGACATGCTGACTGCATGACAGCACCCGTCCTGAGAGTTTATATTTGTATCATTCTTAGGGCCCTATTCCACGGGCTGATCAATAATGTAAACGAGCGCCGATCTGCTAGATCGCCGCTCGTTTACTGGGCCTATTCCACAGCCCGATGATCGTTTAGCAAGGGCTGCAGGGATATTGTTACCAATGTCCTTGCAGCCCTTGCAGCATTACCTGGCATTACTTCTCCTCCGCTCAGTCTTCATCCCGATCCCGCTTGCAGCATCAACTCCGAAGCTGTCAGACCGCTCAGCCAATCGCTGGCCACGGCGGTCCCAGCCTGTGATTGGCTGAGTGGTCTGACAGCTCAGTCGGGCAGCACCGAACCTGATGCTGCGCGTGGCACCGGGATGAAGACGGAGCAGAGAAGTCCTGCTAGGTAATGTATGCTGCTCGAATCATCGGTCGCCCGCAGAGCATCGCTATTCCACGCAGCGATGTGCGGTGGGTGACCGATGATTTTAGGTTTGGGCCTAAATAAAACGATCAGCCGATGACACGATTATCGGATGATCGTTTTCTCTATTCCACCGAGCGATAGTTGGCCGAATCAGGCCGATTATCGCTTCGTGGAATAAGCCCCTTAGTGTGGGTGGGGGAAGAACATTACCATACTGTATGGTGTCTTTTGAGGCTTTGTTACCTGGTTACTGGACCAGATGGATCCGGATTCCCCCGCCCCCCAGAGTTTTATATACTGTATGCAGTGCTGGTTTTATCCTTTTATATCTAATAAAGTCATTCTTATTCCCTATTTCATGTCTCTTTTTCTGTCATAGTTGCATATATCTGCAATAGTTCTGTGCACTTTTAGTTTCTATATTCTTACAGTGTGCATTTTGGTCATTGTTGAAGCAAATCTGTAACATGTCTGTTACCAGGTTCCTTTTACTTGAGGCTCCGGTTACCCGTTGGGATAGGTACTGCTAAAATATTTCATTCTATATCAGTTAATAAACAACCTCGTACAACCATATGCTCTGTGCAGGTCAGTTGGGCTTCTACACCTACCCTGTGCTCCCTTTGCCCATTCATATAGTATCTGCAACCAGCAAGTATGGATCAACGTGACTGTAAGATCAGAGCGCACAGGGGTTTGCTTCTACTCTGTATTTATGGGGACATATAGGTGTTTAAGAGCCGTATACACAGGCCTTTCACCACCCACATTTTCTATTTAGCCAGGACCAATCCTCACAAAGCCCTGATCTCCATACCTGAAGGAACTGACCAAAGGAATAAAGACAAAGAATCCAGTGTTTAAAGGAACAAGTAAAAATTCTCATAAAATTATATTATTTCATATTGTATACACATAAAACACTTTGCACAAAAAAAAAAAAAAAGTAACCAGCGAGCGCAAGGAAAAGTCAAGAAGAAAAGCGATTTAACCTGCAGAAGAAAGGTGTCATGTAATACAAGACATAGAAATCTGTGCTAATCCTGGGATTACATAGTGTGAAAGTATACTGGTCGAGCGCTTGAGGTCCTCTTGCGGCCGGTCAGTGATCTCTACACAAGACGCTGCTGTCTTAACACTACTTGTTTTACAAATGAATCGCTCTAAATATAATTTATTTAGACCGGATTATAGTCATAGATCACAATTATATCCCAAAACGGGCAACTTTAGGGTGATCATTTCTAAGAAGTGCTTAAAAGAGCAACCTTTTTTAATCATGGCAGCCATGTAGACATTCATTGGTAAAATATTTTAATCCATATTGTGTATTATCACAAATGAATATTAGACCATGTGATGCCACGAATGGACCACCAGAGAGTGGGGAGCTCAAAGAAGAAATCCTTGGACAAAGATCACTGACACAACCCCTTTAAGGTGGCCCTGGGTTACCTGATTGGGATATTTATGGTTTTATCATATAAAAACTGCTGTCGCCAATGCGTAATAAATAAGTAAATATGAGACAAGAACTTATCTCCTCAAAGCTCATGGGATTCGGACGATCCGAAGTAATATGCTGGGTATGGTTAGGTGCACTACAACTGGGTGGTTGCAGAAATTCTTTGTCCTCTAGCAATTTCCTGCCCTGACAATATAAAAAGGCACCGGCTACATTTGTGATTATCCTACGCAAGTTTTATCCCTGATAGAGTCTTTTAAAGTCTCAGTAAGGTCACTATATAAAAATGAAATGTTTCGGGTTGGGGGGTGCTTCTTGTCATCCGATCACAATAACTCAGAATTCAGGGAGGCAGATTTTCCAAATTCAAAAAAAAAAACAAAAACAAAAAAAAAACGGTGGCACAATATTTGGGGTTTAAAGCTGGTAAAGACAGGAGAGAAAATGATCAGGCCTCTCCTTAGTTCATATAAAAGGCAGTTCTGTGGTGTCCCTGTGATGTTCCTCCCCATGTCCTGGTGTCAACATCCTTCTCATGTAATCCACGTCATTCACTGCAAATGGTCATCACATCTCCTCAGCCATTATAGCAGAGGCTCAAGGGAAGAAAGCAAGTGACTGAGGGGGGAGGGAGCTGAGCGACTGCTCATTTGTAGGCATCTGGATTCAATCATCTGTGCATCCGGCAACGCCGCTTACTCAGCGAAAGGCTGGAACATGTTGAGCTCGGAAAACTCTTCATTGTTGTAGTTTGAGGTCTGGTCTCCCAGCATGGACAACATGTCCTACAGGTGAGAAGACAACAAGATGAACAATTAAACACATTGAAGACCTGGTTGTGACACATTAGATTCAAGATGATCAAGACAATTTTTAACTAAAATTATTTTTGGTTGGGTGAAATGCAACAACTGATTGTTTCCCGTCAAGAAAAGGCAGATTGCCTCACAAGTACTTGTTACAATTCTTTTTCACTTACAAGCCAGTTGTACTTATGTCAATATAGGAATCTTTGTAATCTACCATATTATGGGGAAGTGGAATTTTCTCACCTTACAGAGAAGTGAGTAGTTCCCCATCTCCTTTCCTGCTGGCTCTACTTGTAAACCACCACCGCTCTCAAAAACTCCATAAGAAAGGAGGTGATGAGGACATGGCACCTGTGCCTTTCTATGTATTTAGATGGGTATGTTCACACTGAGGAATAGGAGAGGAATTTCAAGTGGAATATATACAGAGCAATCACCCATTGTGTTCACTGGGATTTCCGCTCTGTTCTTCACATGACGGAATTTGCACGCAGAATCTTTCGCCGCGGATCGGCTTTTCGTCCAAAGAATTGACATGTAGGGCTGGGCGGTATACCGTGAAAATACTGATACAGTCTCTGGCGTTGGTAAACCGACCTCAACTGCGCCAGGACGGTATTTGCGGTATTTCAGTGCTGCACAGTGTGCTGTATGTGTCATAGCACTTTCCGTCCCGCCATGCCTGACAGAGCGCCCCCCAACGGCCCCTGCCCGCCCGTCCCTCAGTGCGCCCTGCAATCCTGCACCAGCCTATAACCTCCAGCTTATTCCCCCCCAGCTGCTCCCCCCCCTTCTGCCCAGATCCCCCCCAGCTGCTCCCCCCCCTTCTGCCCAGATCCCCCCCAGCTGCTCCCCCGCCCCCTTCTGCCCAGATCCCCCCCAGCTGCATCCCCCCCTTCTTCCCAGATCCCCCCCAGCTGCTCCCCCCCCCTCTGCCCAGATCCCCCCAGCTGCTTTCCCCCTTCTGCCCAGATCCCCCCCAGCTGCTTCCCCCCTTCTGCCCAGATCCCCCCCAGCTGCTCCCCCCCCCTTCTGCCCAGATCCCCCCCAGCTGCTCCCCCCCCTTCTGCCCAGATCCCCCCCAGCTGCTCCCCCCCCCTTCTGCCCAGATCCCCCCCAGCTGCTCCCCCCCCTTCTGCCCTGATCCCCCCCAGCTGCTTCCCCCCCTTCTGCCCAGATCCCCCCCAGCTGCTCCCCCCCTTCTGCCCAGATCCCCCCAGCTGCTTCCCCCCCTTCTGCCCAGATCCCCCCAGATGCTCCCCCCCCTTCTGCCCAGATCCCCCCCAGCTGCTCCCCCCCCTTCAGATCCCCCCCAGCTGCTCCCCCACCTTCTGCCCAGATCCCCCCCAGCTGCTCCCCCCCGCTGCTTTCCCCCTTCTGCCCAGATCCCCCTAACTATTTCTTGTAATTCTATAATACATATGAATGCTCAGCTTAGCTGAGTGTGCATGAGTTATTAATGGAAAATCTGCATAGCTGTATACCTGTATATACATATCTTGTAGTGTGTGTGCATAAATACATAAATAATACTGCCACTACAGGACTTGCATATTTGAGTATACAGCTACGTAAACACTACAGGATGTGTATATACAGGTATACAGCTATGTACACACTACAGAACATGTATATAAAAGGTATACAGGTATGTACACACTACAGAACATGTATATAAAAGGTATACAGCTATGTACACACTACCTGATGTATATATACTGGTATAGGGCTATGTACACAGTACAGGACATGTATACAGCTATGTTGCTGTATACCTGTATATAAACGTCCTGTAGTGTGTACATAGCTGTATATACAGATACTGTACTATGTACATAGCTGTATACCTGTGTATACATATCCTGTAATGGCTGTATACCTGTATATACACATCTAGGTCTCTGCTGAGACCCCTAATAATGACAAATAATAATAAGGACAATAGCCTATATGGCCCAGCCTTGTGTTGCTGCTCAGTGAGTTATTTTTTTTAATAAGAGTTTAAAAAAAAAAGTATCACCAGGTTTGCACGGTCAAGTGGGTGTGGCTTGCAAAAGGGGCGTGTCATAATTATCGCTCAGTTATCGTTACCGCGGCTATATGTACGATTAACCGCGATAATAATTTAGGCCAATATCGCCCAGCCCTATTGACATGTCAATTCTTTGTGAGTATTCCGCTAGAGAAATCCCATAGAATTGGGGCTTTGAATTTCCGATTTCCACTTGCACTCCGCCAGAGCTGAAGACAACAACTTTCCGCTTTAATTCCTCAGTGTGAACATATCCTAAGGCCCCAGGGCCTGGGTGTAACTATAATACGCTCCTGCAAATATCCATATGGCTCACAGCACAACTTTTGTATTTTACCAACTGTATTAGTGTGTTCAGCTTACTTGTGCCTTATGTAAACCTAACTACACAGTACTCTAGAAAAAAAGTGTCACACAAAAGGGAGAGAAAAACTCTAAAATCAGATAAAAAAAAAAAAAAAAAAAAAATACATATGAAGTCTGCAGCTCACAGCATTTCTGTCTACTGTATACTGATCACACATCTATGGTGTCAGGATTTATTCACTGACTAGGAATAGACTTACTGGAAAGACTTCTGATTGGCTGGCCTGTGGTTGGACATGAGTCTCTGCATTGTTCTGCCCGTGATGTTGAGTCTGGGGCCACTGGGGCCACACGCCTACAGCATCTGCTGCCCGTGCCTGGAAGGGTATGCGAGGCTGTCCAACCTCTGTGGCTAAAAAGACATAAGCAGAAGTGTTAGGATTTACTGCTTTACTGATACTGATCATGTGTTATAGTCTGTATCATACTGCAGAGCTGTATTCACAATTCTGCCTACTATTTAAAAAATCTCAAGTCTTAAAGTACTTAGCTGCTGTATGCCCTGCAAGAAGTGGTGTATTCTTTCCAGTCTGACACAGTGCTCTCTGCTGCCTCCTCTGTACTGACAACTGTCCAGAGCAGTAGCAAATTCCCATTGAAAACCTCTCCTGCTGTGGACAGTTCCTGTCACAGACAGAGGGGTTAGCAGAAACCACTGTGTCAGACTGTAAAGAATACAACAGCTAATAAGTACTGGAAGACTGGAGATTATAAAACAAATCTATATAGCTTCCTGATACCAGTTGATTTCAATAAAGTCTTTCTAGCTAGAGTACCCCTTTAAAAGGACAAGGACAGAACACATAAGGCCTATTCTTTTTACCAAAGCTGTTGGTCCTGTTGGCTAGGTTGGGGTATGTGGCACCAGCTGGAGAGGAAGTTGAACTCTGGGAGGACAATGGGCTAAAGTTGGTAGAATTTGTCTGGAAGCTGCCCATGCCAAATGGAGGGGACTGGGTCTTTGCTGCCTGTAAATCAAGACAATGCATGCGATATAAAAGCTGAAAATCCAACAGTGTCCAGAAGATCACAATAATAATAATAATAAATGCAAAGTTCCTACCTGTGCTGTGAATGATGGACGTGTGCCAGAGCTCCAGTTAGTGCCAGTGACTTGTGTAGGGCTGGTATGCCGTGATATCTGGGATAGAATCTGCCCTGCAGAGACGGGCTGCTGGATAATGTTACCTGGAGAAACCATCCCACCGCTCCTTAAAAAGAAATTGAAAAGAATTATCAGAAAGGTCTACACTGCCACCTAGTGTTCATAAACAGCAGCCTAATCATTTCTTGGGCTGTCAGAACAGACACATTTGTATATTAGAGGTGTCTTTTTGTATAGATACCAATAACTAATCGCACATTTGCTGGGTTCTCACCTAAAGTTGTCCACGGGGCGAGGGGCGGGGGTGAAAGTGCTGGCTTGTGGAAAGAGTTGCTGGTTGCCGGTGACTCCACTAGGATTGAGCGCTTTATTCTGGTCTATTATTTTAAGAGAAAAATATCTGGCTTTAGGGAAAACAAGTCTGTCATATAGACAAAGGCTAATAGGAGATATTCTAGTCACCTCAGGCGACCACACGTAAAGGTAACCAATCAGGGCATAGACAGGTATATAGCTAAAGATCCTACCTAATACAGCATCCTACAGTCATTTCCAACATATATTTCATCTGTTCGCCCCGGGCCAGTTATTGGGCAAAAACATACTTTTATTATTTCCCATGCAAATGATGTTCAGCTAGTCATCTGGGCATTGTTCTTCTTCCAAGTAGTCACGGCGGGTGGACTACAATCCGATGTAATCCTGCCTCTCTGGGAGTGATTTAAATGTTGTTGCGGCTAAGACTACGCTATGGGCCTGTCTCTCTGTGACATTAGGAAACGTCACAATCCACCCTGACGCCCAGATGACTAGTTAAAGGGGAACTCCAGGTAAGAAAAACTTGTTTTCTATTAAAAGTACATTAAACGTTATATAAATGTGTCTATTAGGGCTGGGCGGTATACCGTGAAAATACCGATACCGTCCCTTACCTCGGTTAACCGACCTCAAGTTCGCCAGGACGGTATCTGCGGTATTTTCACCCGCCCACCACAGGACACTGACAGGTTATACTCCCCTTCCGGCCGCTCCCACAGCATCTTCTATATACAGCATGCAGTGCTGGGGGTCCCGGGCCGCGCTCCCTTGCCTTGAGACGTGATGCAAGGACCGGCGGTGAACCGAGCACTGACACCAACAGGTGCCGTGCTGGGGAGGGGGCTGCGCGCAGTTATAGGGAGAGGTCCCAGAGTACCGCTGCAGGGGTGCCAGAGGCTGGAGATAGAGGGGTGTGGAGTAGGGCTGAGCGATTAATCGAAGCTGCTCTAGCTGCTGAAGCCGGCACTGACCTGCTCCTTCCTATCGTGGAACGAGCTCTCCGGTCTCTGGAGGAGGAGGAGGCCGCAGGGACAGCTGAGTTCCTGTAATTGGGGCAGTGGTGACAATGCAGAGAGCGGAGGAGCAGATGTGCCTGTGAGGATCAGCGCGGCTGTGAGGTGGGGGAGGCTGGGACTCAGGAGTCTGCCGCTGCGGAGATCAGTGATAATGCGGTGGGAATCAATTCATCACACTGACAGGGAAGCAGGGTGTGTGAGGAGGACGCTGCAGCCCCCGACATTGCAGCCTGCTGATCTGTGTAACGGACAGGTCATCAGGACAGAAATCAGTGAGCTGCGGCGTTCTGTGTGGTGACCTGTGACCTCTGCCAGGTCGTGTGCCTCCTCCCTCCTCAGCAATTCCTGCAGCGTCCAGTATCCTTTGCCCCTGCTGTAAGTCTTCTCTCTCCTCTGTCTAGCTACTACTCCCATCATACCCCAACAGCTGAAACAGTGCATAACTACTGCCCCCAGCATACCCAACAGCTGAAACGGTGCATAACTACTGCCCCAGCATACCCAACAGCTGAAACAGTGCATAACTACTGCCCCCAGCATACCCAACAGCTGATACAGTGCATAACTACTGCCCCCAGCATACCCAACAGCTGAAACAGTGCATAACTACTGCCCCAGCATACCCAACAGCTAAACAGTGCATAACTACTGCCCCCAGCATACCCCAACAGCTGAACAGTGCATAACTACTGCCCCCCGCATACCCAACAGCTGAAACAGTGCATAACTACTGCCCCCCGCATACCCAACAGCTGAAACAGTGCATAACTACTGCCCCAGCATACCCCAACAGCTGAACAGTGCATAACTACTGCCCCCCGCATACTCAACAGCTGATACAGTGCATAACTACTGCCCCCAGCATACCCAACAGCTGATACAGTGCATAACTACTGCCCCCAGCATCCATCATAGCTGAAACGGTGCATAACTAATGCCCTCAGCATACCCAACAGCTGAAACAGTGCATAACTACTGGCCCCAGCATACCCAACAGCTGAAACGGTGCATAACTACTGCCCTCAGCATACCCAACAGCTGAAACGGTGCATAATTACTGCCCCTAGCATACCCAACAGCTGAAACAGTGCATAACTACTGCCCCCAGCATACCCAACAGCTGATACAGTGCATAACTACTGCCCTCAGCATCCATCATAGCTGAAACGGTGCATAACTACTGCCCCCAGCATACCCAACAGCTGAAACGGTACATAACTACTGCCCTCAGCATACCCAACAGCTGAAACGGTGCATAACTACTGCCCCCAGCATACCCAACAGCTGAAACAGTGCATAACTACTGCCCCCAGCATACCCAACAGCTGATACAGTGCATAACTACTGCCCCCAGCATACCCAACAGCTGAAACGGTACATAACTACTGCCCTCAGCATACCCAACAGCTGAAACGGTGCGTAACTACTGCCCCCAGCATACCCAACAGCTGCATAACTGTGCCTGTTTTCTGGGTGCATTGCACCGCTCTGGAGAGGCAGAGGAAAGCCATCTAGCTGGCCGCTATAATGAGGGACAACAGGTGTAAAGTTTTATTATACAGCACAGAGGCAGTAAATCCAATATTTTTAACAATGCTATTTTATTTAAGCACAGCTATAAGATAGCCAACCCCTTTTAAGGCCACATTCCCACATGCATGTAAACACATGTGCTTGAAACCTAACCAATGGCATTCTCCAGCAGTTGCACAATGTTTCTGGGATTAGAATGCATTTGCATGCTTGTGAGATTGTGGCCTAAAGTGGTTATCCAATCTTTAAAAAAATAATATATCCTCAGGACAGGCCACAAGTATCAGTATGGTGGGGGTCAGCATGTTAGCTCACTTGCTGATCAGCTGTTTAAAAAGGCTGCAGGCCCTTCAAACAGCTGATTAGTGTGAGCGCCCGCCAGTCTGCCCCTCAACTATACCTGTACTACTACACCCCTCATCTGTACCTGTACTATTACTACACCCCTCATCCTATACCTGTACTACTACTACTACACCCCTTATCTGTACCTGTACTACTACTGCACCCCTCATCTATACCTGTACTACTACTACACCCCTCATCCTATACCTGTACTACTACTACACCCCTCCTCTATAGCTGTACTACTACTACACCCCTCCTCTATAGCTGTACTACTACTACACCCCTCCTCTATAGCTGTACTACTACTACACCCCTCCTCTATAGCTGTACTACTACTACACCCCTCCTCTATAGCTGTACTACTACTACACCCCTCCTCTATAGCTGTACTACTACTACACCCCTCCTCTATAGCTGTACTACTACTACACCCCTCCTCTATAGCTGTACTATTACAACCCTTATCCACTATACCTCCACTACTATACCCTACCTAGATGGAAGAACAAAGATCTCCTATACTATATGGGGGCACAGAGTGGCACATATTTGGCAAACCTACTTATGAAGGAGGCACAAAGGGGGCTTCTCTACTACATGGGGGCACAGGGGGAGCACTGGTACACTGGGAAGCAATCTAGTTGTTGTCTCAAATGTTCTGTTTATTTAGCATAAAGGGGAAAAAAATGAGATTTAAATGGAGAATCTATCCTAGTGTGAAGCTATCACATGGCCTACTTGCTATATAGCACTGACAATTAGCAGGAGCTGGAGCTTTGTTTACATGGGATTGGACCCCTTGTGATCTGGACACTTTATTGTACTGTCACTTTATTGCTCTTTTCACACCTGTGTCCAAGTTTTCGTTGAGAACAGTGCAGGATCCAGCCACACATGACCACCACCTGCACCTGGTGAACCCCAATAACAGACAGGGGGGCTGTTGGCTTCCATATTTTATTTCTGTAAGTGATAATGGAATGTGACATCAATGTGAACAAAGCGTGTGTGTGTGTGTGTATATATATATATATATATATATATATATATATATATATATATATATATATATATATATATAAAGTTCTGTCTTATAGCAGTACCTGATCATAATAGATTTTAATGCAGTGCATACGCTACAATATGGTGCAGCTTGTGGGATATACCAACCTCGGACTTTCCGGTATAAAAACAGATGACACATCTGAGGGGGAATATTTTCCTTAGTCAGATCCAGAGGACTGCACCTACAGGGGTTGTCACCCTGCTTTCCTAGTCTGCACTGCTCATACAGCTGTAGTGTGTACATGGCTGTATACCTGTAAATACACATCCTGTCGTATGTACATACTATGTACACACTGCAGGACGTGTGTATACAGCCATGTACATACAGATATACAGCTAGGTACACAATACAGGATGTGTATATACAGGTATGGCTGTATACCTGGTTATACACGTCCAGGTCTCTTCTGAGACCCCCTAATAATGACAAATAATAATGACTATAGAGTAAATGGCCCTGCCTTGCGTTGCTGCTCAGTGAGTTCATTTTTTTAAAAAAAAAATTATTGAAACAAAATTGTCAGTTTGACATGGCCAAATGGGCGTGGCTTGCAAAAGGGGTGTGGCTTGCAAACAGGGCATGTCATAATTATCGTTCAATTATCATTACCGCGGCTACATCTACGATAAACCGCGATATTAATTTAGGCCAATATCGCCCAGCCCTAGTGTCTATACAATGTATTACCGTATCTGTACGGTTCTGTCATACTGGTAGCTGATAGAAATCCAGGAAGTGAAGAAAAATGGCATCTGTTCAAATCCACTGTCTTCTGCTCCTTCTGCTATCCCCCCTTAGGAGACAAATCGTCCATGCCTCTGTCTCACATTGTGTGTGTTTGCTGAGATCAGGCTGATAATGCAGACAGGGTGCAGGGCGTGATGTCCCAGGAGGCTTGGCTGGATCCCCCAATCCCCTGAGTGATTCACCATCTCTGACCAGCCAGAAGCAGGTGCACTGATTTCTCTAATTGTGCAGAAGTGTGCAGTGAAATTAGGGCTGTGTTCACACATGTTGGAGTGTCATTGCAGTACTGCAGCGTATTCACAAAAATGATGCAGTAACACAAGTATAATACTAAATGGCAGATAGGATCAGAGCCTTAATGTGTGGCTCAACTTCAAAGATAACAATGCTTGATCATAATGTGTGTGGAAATGAAAAGAAAAAAAAAAATAATTCAAAAAGTTCTTTACTTTATTCCAATGTCAGCATTACAGGTAGAGAATACAGCGTGCTGTGTGGTGTTACAGGTAGAGAACAGTGTGCTGTGTGGTGTTACAGGTAGAGAATACAGCGTGCTGTGTGGTGTTACAGGTAGAGAATACAGCGTGCTGTGTGGTGTTACAGGTAGAGAATACAGTGTGCTGTGTGGTGTTACAGGTAGAGAATACAGTGTGCTGTGTGGTGTTACAGGTAGAGAATACAGCGTGCTGTGTGGTGTTACAGGTAGAGAATACAGGGTGCTGTGTGGTGTTACAGGTAGAGAATACAGGGTGCTGTGTGGTGTTACAGGTAGAGAATACCGCGTGCTGTGTGGTGTTACAGGTAGAGAATACAGTGTGCTGTGTTGTGTTATAGGTAGAGAGTTGAGCGTGCTGTGTGGTGTTACAGGAAGAGAGTTGAGCGTGCTGTGTTGTGTTACAGGTAGAGAATACAGTGTGCTGTGTGGTGTTACAGGTAGAGAATACAGTGTGCTGTGTGGTGTTACAGGTAGAGAATACAGCGTGCTGTGTGGTGTTACAGGTAGAGAATACAGCGTGCTGTGTGGTGTTACAGGTAGAGAATACAGTGTGCTGTGTGGTGTTACAGGTAGAGAATACAGCGTGCTGTGTGGTGTTACAGGTAGAGAATACAGCGTGCTGTGTGGTGTTACAGGTAGAGAATACAGCGTGCTGTGTGGTGTCACAGGTAGAGAATACAGCGTGCTGTGTGGTGTTGCAGGTAGAGAATACAGCGTGCTGTGTGGTGTCACAGGTAGAGAATACAGCGTGCTGTGTGGTGTTACTGGTAGAGAATACATTGTGCTGTGTGGTGTTACAGGTAGAGAATACAGCATGCTGTGTGGTGTTACAGGTAGAGAACAAAGAGTATAAAGCGTGCTGTGTGGGTGGGACCACAATGAAATCAAATTACTGCAAATAATTCAGTAACACAATGAAACTGCAATGTGTGAACACAGCCTAGATGTTCTGCAACAGTTTTGGGTGGGGAATAGGCAGGGTGGGGGACTGTGATGAACAGCTGAGGGAAAGCATTGCATTCTGGAACCTGTAGTACTGTGTACCACTCATAAACCAGGAAGTGCAGAAACACAAAACAGAACAAACCCCCCCAAAACCAAATGGATTTTTGGTAGATAGGTAAGTAATGCTTTATGCTTCTGCAGAAGTTCCATTTTTTCTAACCTCTACCTGGAGTTCCCCTTTAACGATCATTTGCCTATGGTGCTGGACATAATAAAAGTATGTTTTTGGCCCGAGCAAACAGATAAAATATATGTTAGGAAAGATTGTAGGGCGGTGCACTAGGTAGGATTTTTAGCTACATACCCGTATATGCCGATTGGTATGTATGGCACGTTAACTTTATTCATTTGGTCATTTATTCAATTGACTTTAATTGTAGTTTTAATTGGTGTCATTATCTAGTTCATATAACTTTTTGATTGCTTTTTATTGTTTTTGTAAAGGATAAAACATACAACTCAAAAGCGATCACTACCTAAAATCAAAACCTGCGCTATGCAGATGGAGTGACAGGGAGATCTCTCTTTGCCTTATTCTGAATATAAGGCTCAAATAATGCGGTCTATTAGCACGCGAAATACTGAAAATTAAACCAAAAAGATAAGAAACAAATGCAAGACCAAAATCTGGAAAAGTATAATCTTTTATTGGTATATCTAGAAAATAGATTAAAATTACATATCAAGGGAGCTGGAGCTAATACAAGTCCCCAACAGAAGGGTGGATATTCATAGGTTCCATAACAAAAAGGTACTAGTACATCATACAATAAATACCACTTAATGGAAACCTACACACATATATATGTATACTGGGCACTGGGTTGGTATTGTACAAAATAAATAAACCTCAGAGTAAATGAGCAGGAATAAATCCCATCAGGAGTTAATACACGTTACCCATACATGTCCTTAGTATAAAAGTCCACCTCACCATTCACCCGACGCGCGTTTCGCGTGTTGCTTTATCGAGGGTGATAAAGCAACACGTGAAACGCGCGTCGGGTGAATGGTGAGGTGGACTTTTATACTAAGGACATGTATGGGTAACGTGTATTAAAGGGAACCTGTCACCCCCCTGCCGGGGTGACAGGCTCCCGACCCCCGTTAGAGCCCCCTATACTCACCTAATCCCGCCGGGTCCCGCTTCTGGAGGAGGTAGGGTGATGAAGATCTCAGCCGCTGCAGCCCGGCTCGCGCGCTGAGAAATGATTCCAAAACCCATAGAGAATGACAGGAGAGTCCAGCGCTCCGTCATTCTCTATGAGCGTTGGACTCATCTCTCAGCGCGCGTGCCGGGCTGCAGCGGCTGAGATCTTCATCACCCGACCACCTCCAGAAGCGGGAAACGGCGGGATTAGGTAAGTATAGGGGGCTCTAACGGGGGGTCGGGAGCCTGTCACCCCGGCACGGGGGGTGACAGGTTCCCTTTAACTCCTGATGGGACTTATTCCTGCTCATTTACTCTGAGGTTTACTTATTTTGTACAATACCAACCCAGTGCCCAGTATACATATATATGTGTGTAGGTTTCCATTAAGTGTTATGTATTGTATGATGTACTAGTACCTTTTTGTTATGGGACCTATGAATATCCACCCTTCTGTTGGGGACTTGTATTAGCTCCAGCTCCCTTGATATTTAATTTTAATCTATTTTCTAGATATACCAATAAAAGATTATACTTTTCCAGATTTTGGTCTTGCATTTGTTTCTTATCTTTTTGGTTTCATTCTTATTCTGAATATGTAAATGCTGCAGTTGGCATTGACCATGGCATCCATAGGTCTACATGCCCAGTATGAAAGTTTTTGCTGATCCTAGTAGTTAGCACAGGATGTCTACAAATGATATTGTGGGCACAGCTCTTAGCACAGGGTGGAAAGGATAAAGGTATGCCTGTATAGATTAATCGACCTTTATAATTTAAATGGAGCTTTGTTTTCCTGTTATAAAGCTCAAGCTCCTTGAAGTTCCATAATATAAGACTCCACTTTGGGTGATGAGTGCTTTAAGGATAAGGATTTCTATCGCTTCTATTAAAGGGAACCAATCACTGGAAAAAAGCATATAGAGCTTTGAAATGTGCTGTTAGAGCACACAGCACACTTGCCACACGTTTTCATAGCCTCCGTGCCTTCCCGATGTAAGCCGCAAAGTAACTTTATAAAACTGGCGCCCTGTATGCTAATTACCTGAGGTAGTCATCTGGGCGGTGTGTGGCTAGTAGGTAGTCACGGTCCTCTGGGCGTTCTTCTGCTGTAATCACGCCCCTCTGGGCGTGATTCAAATGGCAGAGAAGCTGTGGCGTCACTCGGGAGCGCACTGTGCCCGAGGTCGGCGCGCTTACGTACTGATGCCGGATGCCGCCGCGCATGCGCAGTGCAGCCGCTTCCATTCCGGCTGGACTGCGCCTGTGCAGAATAGCCTCGAACTCCGGCTCACACTGAGTTCAAGGCTATTCTGCACAGGCGCAGTACAGACGGAATGGAAGCGGCTGTACTGCGCATGCGCGGCGGCGTCCGGCATCAGGATGTCACAGCTACTCGGGCATTTGAATCACGCCCAGAGGGGCGTGATTACAGCAGAAGAACGCCCAGGGGACCATGACCACCTGCTAGCCGCACACCGCCCAGATGACTACCTCAGGTAACTAGCATACGCGGCACCAGTTTTATAAAGTTACTTTGCGGCTTACACCGGGAAGGCACGGAGGCTATGAAAACACGTGTGGCAAGTGTGCTGTGTGCTCTAACAGCACATTTCAAAAGCTCTATATGCGCTTTTCCGGTGATTGGTTCCCTTTAACCTTACCCATCTATCCACCCTTTATGACTGACTTACCTGGGTTGATGCTGTTGTAGATTTCAGCAAACCTGGAATCTCTCTCCTGTCCATAGAGGGCATCTGGCTTCTCCAGAGATTTGCTATGATCAGGAACGGCTGCTGTCACTGGCTGAACAGGAACCTATAACAATGCAAAAGTAATAGAGGCGACAATTACAACTCTGCTGCTTCTTCATTACTATTAAAGCGCCCCCTCCACCCCTCCCATCTCCTCCATTTAAATTAAAGTGTCACTGTTGTTTAAAATATTTTGGCAGAGATCAATAGTACATGTGATTTTAAGAAACTTTGTAATTGGGTTTATTAGCCAAAAAATGCATTTTTAGCAGGAAAAAGCAGCTTGAAGCTCTCACCCCTGTCTTTATGGTTTTCTATGGAGAGGGGAGGGGTTGAGGGAGATGAGGCACCAAAACAGGACAAAGAGTTAACTTACAGCTACATCATCAGGCTATTTCCTCTGACGTCAGCACTGACCTCTGTATACGGCTTTAACACAGGTCCCGCTGTGTAATCCTTTGTTCTCTGCTGCAGACTAATCTCCCTCCTCCCTCGGTTACACAGGGCTCAACTGATGTAAAATAGTCGAGATTTCCTGATAATAAACAGTAAATGAGAGAGAGGAGGGAGGGGGGCACCTGGGGAAAGTCTTTTTTGAATGCAGATAATGGCATATTTGCCTAATAAACCCAATTACAAAGTTTCTTAAAATCGCCCGTACTATTGATTTCTGCAAAAAAAAAAAAAAAAAAAAAAACTAAACAAAAACAGTGACACTTTAACCCCTTAAGGACAGAGCCTGAAATGGCCTTAATGACAGAGACAAATTTTATGAATATGACCAGTGTCACTTTATTCATTAATAACTTCGGGATGCTTTTACCTATCCGGCTGATTCTGAGATTGTTTTCTCGTGACATATTGTACTTTACATTTCTGGTAAATTGGAGTCGATACTCATAACAAATCTTTATGAAAAAAAAACCAAATAATGTGAAAAAATGTGAAAAAATGCATTTTTCCAACTTTGAAACTTTTTTGCGTATACAGAAAGTGGTTATACCACATAAATTATATATTAAATAGCATTAGCAACATGTCTACTTTATGCTGGCGGCATTTATTAAACTATCTTTCATTTTTTTTAGACGATAGGAAGCTTAAAACATTAGCAGCAAATTTCCAAATTTTCAGTAAAATTTCAAAATCAGATATTTTTAGGGACCTGTTCAGGTTTAAAGTGTATTTGAGGGGACTGTATGTTAGAAAGCCCCACAAAGCACCCCATTTCAGAAACTGCACCCCCCAAACTCTGCAAAAGCATATCCAGAAAGTGTTTTAACCCTTTAGGGGAGTCACAGAAATAAAAGCTAAGTGTGTAAGGAATTTGAAAATTTTAATTTTCTGTGCAGAGATTTTATTGTAATCCAATATTTTTCATAATTATAAACCTATTACCAGAAAAATGCACCCCAATAATTATTGCCCCGTTTCTGCAGTTTATAGAAATACCCCATATGTGGCCCTATTGCGCTATTTGACGCAACCACAAGCCTCAGATATAAAGGAGCGCCTAGTGAATTTCAACGCCTCCGTTATATTTGGTCATTTTTGACTGTACCACTTCAGGTTGGCAGAGGCTCTGGGGTGCCAAAACCTAAAAAACACCCCTAAAGGGACACCATTTAGAAAACTACACCCCTCAAGGAATGTAACAAAGGGTGCGGTGAGCATATGCACCCCACAGGTGCTTCACAGATTTTCAGAACAATATGGCTTGAAAAAAGAAAAAAATTTTTTTTACACTAAAATGTTGTTCTAGCCTTCAATTTTTCATTTTCTTAAAGGAATAAGAGGGAAAAAAAGACAAAAAATGTGTAGCGCAGTTTCTCCCGAGTACGGAAATACCCCACATGTGGCGATAAAGTGCCAAGGGGGCGCAGGACGAGCCTCCAAAGGGAAGGAGCGCCAATTGGCATTTGGAAGCTGAATTTCACTGAAAAGGATTTCAAGGGCCATGTCGCATTTACAGAGCCCTCGTGCTGCCAAAACACTGGAAACCCCCCACAAGTGACCCCATTCTGGAAACTACACCCCTCAAGGAATCTAAAAAGGGGTTCAGTGAGCATATGGACCCCACTGGTGACGGGCACAAATGTGGAACAATGTGACGTGAAAGGGAAAAATTTCATTTTTTCACTTTCATGGCACAAATGTGCCCGTCATCAAGGGGTCCATATCCTCGGTGCACCCCTTGTTAGATTCCTTGAGGGGTGCAGTTTCCAGAATGGGGTCACTTGTGGGGGGTTTCCAGTGTTTTGGCAGCACGAGGGCTCTGTAAATGCGACATGGCATTCATCATCCATTCTAGCCAAATCCAACCTCCAAAATCCAAATGGCGCTCCTTCCCTTCGGAGGCTTGCCCTGCGCCCACATGGCGCTTTATGTCCACATGTGGGGTATTTACGGACTCGGGGGAAATTGCTCTACACATTTAGTTTTTTTTCCCTCTTTTAACCCCTTGTGAAAATGATAAATTCAAGGCTAAACCAACATTATAGTGTAAAAAATTTAATATTTCATTTTCATGCCACATTGTTCCACATTTGTGTCCGTCACCAGTGGGGTCCATATGCTCACTACACCCCTTGTTACATTCCTTGAGGGGTGCAGTTTCCATAATGGGGTCACTTGTGGGGGGTTTCAACTGTCTTGGCAACACAGGGGCCTTTTGAATGCAACATGGCCCCTCGAAATCCATTCCATCCAAATCCAGCCTTCAAAAACCAAATGGCGCTCCTTCCCTTTGGAGGCTTACCCAGCACCCGCATGGCGCTTTATGTCCACATGTGGGGTATTTCTGTACTCAGGGGCATTATCTTTTAACCCCTTGTGAAAATGAAAAAATCATGACAAGATTAATGATTTAGAGTAAAAATTTTACAAAAATTACACTAAATGTTGGTCTAGCCTTGATTTTTTTCCATTTCCACAAGGGGTTAAAAAAGAAAATGAACACAAAACGTGTAGGGTAGTTTCCCCTGAGTACGAAAATACCCCACATGTGGGCATAATGTGCCATATGGGCACAGGGCAAGCCACCAAAGGGACAGAGCACCATTTAGAGGCTGGAATGGAGGATGGAGGCCATGTCGCAATTACAAAGCTCCTGTGCTGCCAGGTCAGTAGAAACCCCTGACAAGTGACCCCATTCTGGAAACTACACCCCATAAGGAATCTAACAAGGGGTGCAGTGAGCATATGGACCCCACTGGTGACGGGCACTTACGTAGAACATGTGCCGAGAAAATAAAAAATAAAATTTTTTTCATTTTCACGTCCCAAATGTGGCCGTCACCAGGGGGCCATATCCCCACTGCCCCCCTTGTTAGATTCCTTATCGGGTGTAGTTTCCAGAATGGGGTCACTTGTGGGGGGTTTCTACTGTCCTGGCCGCACAGAGGCTTTGTAATTGCATCATGGCATCCTCTAATGGGAATGGAGGCCATACCTACTTAGCTGGGGAAAAGGGACAATTCTAATTTATTTGGGGGTATTAGGGCAATTATTAGTTTATAAGGCTGAAAATGACAGGTGTCCATCAAACTCAACCTGTGTTGATCCAGAGGAAGGCAAAAACCCCTCGTGAGGCAGACGACAGTAGCCTCATCACAGGGGAAAAATTCCTTCCCGACTCCATAATGGCGATCAGAACAATCCCCAGATCAACGTGACCTCTGAAATAGGAATAAGGGACAGAATTTAGAAAATGTAGAAATCCGATGAGGTGTGGGGCGCCTTGGAGCAATCCAGTATGCAGAGGCCGGGGTGATCAGGAGAGGTGTCACACTAAAAAATGGTGTCCTTCCTGATCCCCCTGTTACGCCACACTCTGCACTTCTTCTGGGGTCTCCTGTTCTCCAGTGTGCAGGACGTCACCTGGAAAATGTTGTCCTGGTGCGATACGGGGTCCTTCATATCCAGAAGCGCTGGGTCCGCTCCATGGCTGCTAAATATAAGGGCTCTATTACTACTTCTGATATTTTCGGATCGTGCCGCAAGCTACAGGGCAGTGAGGGACTGGAAGAGGGGGTGCTGGTATAAAAGTTATCCCCGTACGGGTGGTGACCTTTATCCAGCAGTGGGAAGATCAGTTCCCGGACGATCTTCCCACTAACTCCGAGGATGGGGGGGGCGGGGGCATCTGGGGGCTGCATTCGGGTGTCCCTTCCTTCATACACTCTAAGGGTACATGCACACTGCGGAATCGCGACAGATAACCCTTCGTGCATTCCGCAGTTGGCACCCGCCGGCGGACTGATGCAGGCGCACGTCTCCATCCGTGTCATAGACTCCATTCTATGCACGGGCGGATTCCGCTCTCTGTCCAACGTATTCATTCTTTGGACGGACGATGGAATCCGCCCGTGCATAACATGGAGTCTATGACACGGGTAGAGACATGCGCCCGCATCAGTCCGCCGGCGGGTGCCAGCTGCGGAATGCACGAAGGGTTATCCTTCGCCATTCCGCAGTGTGCACGTACCCTAAATCTGTAAGTGTACCCTGAGGTACGCTCACACAGTTTGTAGAATTTCACTCCATACCGTCATCTCTTATTGGGACGGTACTGGCGGAAAAGACGTGTCTGGGGGGCAGCGTGCGCTACGCTACCCCCAGACACATCACTGGATAATGAGGATGATGAGGATGAATGGAGGAAAGAAGGATCCCCCCATTCATCCTCACTGGCTGTTTCGGTGTCGGAGGCAATAACGTATCCCTCTGACGCCGAAAACACCCTGGGGGCCATCTTTATACGGGGATTGGTATATGGGGTATGTAGTGGTGTAGTGTCAAACTTTATTCAATGTAGTGTGGTGTAATGTAGTGTTTTTTACGTGTTTTTTTACAGTAAGTATAAAAAAAAAACCTACGCCAACAAAGGAGTTGCTGATAAATGCCGCACTTATGTGCGGCACTTATCAGCAGACCGTGGCAGTAGAATATAAAAAAAAACACCCTACGCCAAAAAGGAGGAGTTGCTGATTAGCAGCGCACTTTCGTGCGATGCTGATCAACACTCAGCGGCGATAGGGTGCGGAAAATAGAAAAAAAAAAATTTGAAAAAAAAAAATATTTTTTTTCTACATTCTGAACATCCCTGTAGCTGCTGATAAGTGTATTACACATATCAGCCGCTAGAGGGCAGCAGAGCGCAAAATACGGAAAAAGCCGACGCTGGAGCCGAAAATAGCCGAGAGAAGCCGAACGTGACGTCACGGAGGAAGCCGAAGACCCGAACGAAGACGAGGACGCCGTGAACCCGGAAGACGCCGATCAGGAGCCCGGGACAGGTGAGTAATGTACAAATACCTGCTCTGGACCCCTCGGCTACCTAGCTGAGGGGTCCAGGGCAGGTATTTACTATTTTGTGGGACTCTGATCGCCGTGCCACCGGCCTGATCGCCGTGAACGGCCGGCCGGCCGTTCACGGCGATCGGGCCGGTGGCACGGCGATCACCATTACTTTTTACAGTAATGGCGGTCGGTGCCGTCCTCGGACAGCACCGACCGCCATTTTTTTCCGGGTCATCGGGTCGCCGATGACCCGGAAAGGTTCCGATCGCCGCTATTGGCTGATCTGAATTGATCAGCCTATAGCGGCGATCGTAAGCACGGGGGGTGTTAACCACCCCCCGTGCCGTGAAGCTAAGATGGCCTGCTATGATTTATAGCAGGCCATCTTCCCCGATCGCTGTGTGCGAATACGCAGCGATCGGGGAAACATCGGGCGTAAATTTACGCCCTGATGCGCCAAGTACCAGGGCGCGAGGGCGTAAGTTTACGCCCGATGTCGTTAAGGGGTTAAAGGGAAAATCTACATTTACACATCTTTTGACTGGTCAGATGATTATATATGGGTCCGTGCCATGTGACCCTTATGATTCTAAATGAAGGAGGCAATGTCTGTACCTGCCATCTTTCTCTCATCACAATGGGACACTATGCCATGAGACACTATGCCAAGGGATATGTCAAAAGACATCTACAAGAGTTATTCAAAACAGATTAACTTAACCACTTAAGGACAAGGCTAATTCTAGATTTTAGGGACCGAGTCCCTGGATTTAAGTCACTGAGCTTGTAATGCTTTGTCACTTACCTGTGTGTGACTATAAGCACCCAAATTATCTCTGCTGGGAACAACATCCATCTCTGACTGCGAAGGCGGCTGCTGTCTGCACAGAAGAGAAGAATTCACTGTTACAGCAGGCAATATGGTCAATGGTAGTTTGTACGATGTACCAATTAGCGGACTCTGTAGTAGTGAAGAGGCAGTTACGCCAGGCTTCAACAACATATATTCTGCAGCTGTTCATGTTGCATAGTCCTTAACAGGTCCCAAAAATGCTTTTTAATAAATTACAAGTAAGAGATGAAAGTTTCACATGTTATTCACCTGGAAGACAACTGTCCTGGACCCATTTCCAGAGAGTGTGCAATGCTTTGACCTAGTGGTGGTCTCTGCATAGAGCTAGCCAAGGCTGGACGGGACTCCTGGTTAGAGTTCCTAGGAATAAGAGAAAATGTCACTCTGTGTCAAAAAGCTAAACAAAAACATATGATTATAATTACAGGAGGAAAGTTTGTGTCGAGGAGAAAACTCGAGAAAATGACTGATTAAAAAAGATTTATTTCTTGTGGATAATACAACATTTAGATTATATTTTAGATCATGTGTTCATGATCAGAATTACCCATGACATTATAAGAATGCCAGCCATACACACGACACTTACTTTACGCTGGTGTTTGTGCAGATGATATACTCAATCTCATCAGAGTAGGGATTCTGGAAGGTGAAGGAGCTGGTTCTCATCAGCAGCCACTCACGGCTTTTGGATCTGAACCGAAACATGACGGAGAGAACCTGACCTTTTAATTTCACCACCTGGAGGGAGACACAATGAGCATATACTTAGTATTCACACTGATCATAACATTGACAGGTGAAGTAAATAAAACAGATTATCTTGTGACAATGCCATTCATCAAGCAGTAACATATTAAATGGCAAGTAGTATGACTTGAGAAAATTGGTATTAGTGATCCCCTATCAATGCAACGGCCAAAGGTGTGCCAACAGAAAGTTGCCCAGACTGTTAGATTGCTGTCCACAAGATGAAAAGGAAAATCAATACTTTGACACGCACCACCTACAAAAAACATTGCTGCTGACCTAGTATACCCCTACATGGCAAGGGTTTTCCCTAATGGCAGTGGCTTCCTTTAATATGATCATAAAACATGAGAAAGATTAGGGTGTTGACTTGACCTTTGAATTTCCCAGATTTAACTCCCACTAAGCATCTCATGGATGTGCTAAAAAGGCCGAATAGGAATCTTAAAATCTCATTCATACTTCAGCTCCTGTCCCTTTTAATGAGACTATATGGCCTTAAAGGAGAAGTCCAGCAAAATTTTTTAATAAAGTATTGTATTGCCGCCAAAAAGTTATACAAATCACCAATATACACTTATTACGGGAAATGCTTATAAAGTGCTGTTGTCCCTGCATTTACTACTGCATCAAGGCTTCACTTCCTGGATAAATTGGTGATGTCACGACCCGACTCCCAGAGCTGTGCGGGCTGTGGCTGCTGGAGAGGATGATGGCAGGGGGACACTGAGGGACACAGGGCACTGGAGGGACACTGAGCATCCCTCTGCCATCATCCTCTCCAGCAGCCTCCAGCAACCACATCACCATTTTATCCAGGAAGTGACATCACCATTTTATCCAGGAAGTGAGGCCTTGATGCAGTAGTAAATTCAGGGAAAAAAAGTATGTTATTATGTTATAAGCATTTCCCGTAATAAGTGTATATTGGTGGTTTGTATAACTTTTGGGGGAAAATACATACAATACTTTAATAAAAAAAATTTCCAGACTTCTCCTTTAAGTCATATGCTCATTCTGCAGATATATAGTACTCAGTCCTCATGTCCCTTATGTCCCCAGCCAATGAGCATGGCTTCTAGCACAGTTCACAAGGTCCAACATCCAGTTACAGACCATCTGTCAACACTTCAGAGCTGTGACACTGTAGCCGACTTATTCTAACATGACATATTCATCAGCAATGTCACTATCAGTCTAACAGTAAAGGCCCTATTATACACACATATCTGCCAAAGCCAGGAATGGATTTAAAAATAAAAGAAGCTTAAGTCTTTACTTTAATGACCTGTTCTCTGTTTATAGTCTGTTCCTGGCTTTGGCTTCAATAATCTGTCAGATATCTGTGTGTGTAACAGAGCCCTTATAGGGACGGTCTCTGTCCCGCAAAATCTCTGATCTAAAGAAACAAAGGTCGGACGGGACACAATTTCAAACTGTTCATTTATTTGCTTTCCTGAAGATAAGCGGCGCCTCCAGACTGCTGCCTGTCTTCATCATCAGCAGGGAGTCAGGTAACTTAGAGCAGAAATTATATAACCAGCTTCCACTGTCATCTATGGTTTCTTCTGCAGAAATATGACAATACTTGCACAGATTACCTGCTGAAAACTGTCTCTCAGCAGCTGCTCGTCTTCAGGGTGCGCAAACTCCACAATGCTTTTTCCTAAGAGTTCCTTAAAATAAAATTAAGACAAATGAGAATGGAAACAGATGTGACCTTTAAAACAGTGAGCAGTAAATGAAAGGAAAAACAAGGACGTCTTTGATCTGTATCCTGTTGTAGGAAGAAACACAGTGCTCATGCAAGGTAATATCGGGGGGCAGGATTCAGAAAACAGCATCTAATATCTGCTACAATGCAAAGCAACAGTAACATGGGGGACAGCGTCTCACCTACCTGCGGCTGGTAGCCAACAGTTGCAGCACATCGATGGTCCACAAATGTGAACATGCCATCCACACTGTGTCGAGAGATAAACTCCATAGGCTGGCAGATGCTATTCATGTCTGTGCAGTTAGGGGAGCTTGTTACCTGATGGAAAGGAAGAAACAGTATAGCCTGCATGAGAATCCATTCACATACAACTCATAATAGCCCAAAACATGCAAAATCATTCATCTCTAGGGAAATAAAGATCAGAACTTACCTGTAACCTACCAATGGCCACCAGGCAGAACTTGCTGCTCTGTCCTGCATCCTGGTCATCCTCTGGTAATGTGACACCTGTCAATGTCACAACCATATATTATTACCCAATTCCATCACCATTTCTATAAAATATGCACCAGCAGGTGTCACATTTAAGATTACACCTATGCCATATCAATGGCGCTATAAATGTGGGCATCTATAACTAGGCGTTCCCCTGTAAGGGTATGTTCACAAGGTAATATAGGGTATATTCACACAGTAACATAGGTGGAGAGCTCCGCCACGGAATCCCACCTGCCTCAGTGTCTCTATGTGACGGCTCAATTCTTTGACTGAAGAGCGATGTAAGCGGAGACGCGCAAGCATCCCATAGACCCTGTGTGACACAGAGGCAGGCGGGATTCCGCCTGTTTTACTCACTGTGAATGCGGCCTTAGACTCTGGCTTATACTTGCCAGGGCGCACTGCTCATAGGTATCTCATAATTCCTGATTTTAGTCTCAGATCAGTGCCACTTTAAGAAGAGCATTGGGTGAATTACCTGCAGGAGGCCATGCTTTAATATATCCTGTGCAATGTACAACCACAAACTGAGGCTCTCCATCTTTAGGAGGACCCAGGCCATTCCTTTAAAACAAAAAGGTAATAAAACATTGTAAGATTCATTTGAAAAAAAAAGTAGAGTCACCTGCAACACCAGGACACCTTCTGACTGGTTGGTATTAGTACCCCCCCCCCCCCAAATTCTTTGCACCACTCTCTTAAAAGGGGTTGTACACCAAAAAAAATTCTTTCAAATCAACTGCTGCCATAAAGTGACAGAGATTTGTAATTTACTTCTATAAAAAAAAGTTTAAGCCTTCCAGCAGGAAGTTGTATTATTTCCAGTCTGGAGAGCAGGAGAGGTTTTCTATGGGGATTTGCTGCTGCTCGGGACAGTTCCTGACATGGACAGAGGAGGCAACAGAGAGCACTGTGTCAGACAGGAAAGAAAACACCACTTCCTGTAGGACACACAGCAGCTGATAAGTACTGGAAGACTTAAGATTTTTTTAATAGAAGTGAATTACAAATCTCTGGCACTTTATGGCACCAGTTGATTTGAAAGAAAAAAAAAATTTGGTGAACAACCCCTTTAAGAAAATCTGATAGCTATGATGCTAGCAAAAGTATGGATAGTCCATTCACCTGTTTCTGTTCCTCATAAAGCTGAGCCTATTCATGGAGGACGGATCCACCGGGGAATTCCCACATCTAAAACAGGAAGAATTTGTTAAAAGGTCAACCAAGTCCTACAAACCTGTGATGCAAATAGGATGTTGGTTATTCTGGTGATACATAAGGCTGCTGTATGTATATACAAACCTATGAGCTTTACCATTCCTTTAAGTGACAATGCTGGTACTCTAACACTCACTTTTTAAATTGGGTGTGAGTTTAGATGAGGAAGCTGGTTATTGTGAAGTAGACTAAACAGAATCACATAGCTTGCAGTGTGCTGTTAGATAACAGTATATATGGTAAGACAATAATGGCAAAACACATATGGAACTATGAAAGTGGCTACATAGGGGTCACTGGAACACCCCTGCCCACTACATAGTGATTTTATTATACTAGCAATTTATATAGAAGCTGTCACGTTTGAAATGTAAGTTCAATAAAGGTGGACCGATATATTATCAGGATATGCCACCAATCCCCCATTATGGGAGTATGACCACTAGCACTTACACCAAAATCACTCGCCTGGTGAAGTGTTGCAATTCTGTGCACAAAAAACATTTTGCAGAGTCTGTGCCACACTTGCCAAGGGGGAATGGTTGTGCATAGGATTGGGCATGGCCTCAGTGTGCATGCTGCATTTATCACAATTTACATTCTCAGATGGAAACTGAAGCGGAAACCTAAGCCCGCTCAGAATGGGCGCGCAGGCAGCTTCTGGTGCACCTGGATTTATGTAGAGACATACAATGGCAGGGGATTAAGGGAGGTCTGTACATCTTGCAGATCATACCTCATTCTACAGATGAAGGACCTCCGTGAACCCATGCACATTCTCATGGAGGACTGCTGACCCTCTTTCTTTACTGTGCCAGTTTTTAGATCGAGGATGCGCCCTTTAGAAAAAACAAAACACAACAGTTGGGTTATGCGTTGCATAAGTAAAAACACCTGGTCACCATGTAAAGGAATGAAGCCTGTTACTCACCAGTCATGGCATTCTCTGCTGTAGACAGCTGTTCCCGAAGCTTGTCCACATCATCTGGGTGAACCTGGTCATATAAAGTGCTTCCAAACCATTCTGTCTGTGGCTGGTTGAGGACAGGGCTGACTGAGTCAGAGACGTACACAATCCTTCCTGTTTCACATGATACAACAAACAGAAAGCCGTCTGCAGCCTCTAAAATCAGGTGCTTCAACTCCTACATGGGAGGGAAAGAAAGAATTACAGTTACAGAGTAGAGGTTTGGAACATTAGAAGCAGCTTCCTTTACAAAGAGAATCAGACGAACAACTCAAATCATTTCCTTTGCTTCTCAGTCTTAACACTACGATCTACACATGATACAAGAACAAGCTAAGCTTTGTATGGTTGCCACATGGCTTTCCTAAAGATGTTAATGGGGTATTCCGTTCTCAATCAGTTGTTCCCTAACCATAGGACAAGGATAAGAAGCCGATTGGTGGGAGAACCAGGACAAAGTGTAACATTTGTGTGCGGCCTATTCCATGGGGCTTATAAATATTGCCAAATGTTGGGCTCAGCAATGATTGTAATCCTCACACAGAATGACTAAAGCGCTGGTCATGCACACCTAGTCCCCTCAGTTCATAGGGGAACACAGTTAACACTAATGATCAGTGGTAGGGGTGGTCCAGGTCATCAATCCCCTACTTGATCCTGTGCCTAGGGGATAACTTCCTGAGATTAAATGTCAAATCCTGATCCCTGAATAGTAAATCTGCTTCATAATGCATCACTGAACAGGTAGAAAGAGTGGCAAGCCACAAGCTGGGGAAAGCGGTCTGATAACACCTGTGGGGGCCCGAATGTCAGACAGGATGGTTCTTAGTGAATTTTAATGTTTTGTCGATTTTAGTATTTTAGGGGAAACACTCCTCCGTTAATGTGTGTGTATGTTCTACCTACCAGGATCTGTTCACGTTTCGGTTAGAAAAAACAGAGAACAGAAAACATTAATCGTGCGCTCACTTGACTGAGGACTGCCGAAAACAGACGGTGGTTTATTAACTTCCTATTAAATATTCCTAATTCCCATGTCTGAGAAAGGTAGAGCTACCGGAGACCAAAACTGATGTAAGTGCTGACAATCTCTATACAACTCTACGGAGCATGTTGGCACTATAATCAATTGGAAAGATTTACTGCTAAATGTCTTGGTTTATGGTTTTGCAGCATTCCGGCTGGGGTTGTGTTGTGACAGCAATTATTTCACAATTATGGTGGAGACATCAGACTTCTGCCAGATACAATAGCCATCACCCCAGACTCCATTAACCTAAACCTTCTATAAGCAAAAAGATTTATGTCAATAAGGGCCTGTACAGTGAAATAATGTTCTTGGGCGCTGCATGGTGGCACACAAGTCCCTACAGGTAAGGTGTGGCATGGAGCCTTCTATTGGAGACAACACCTAGCATGACAGAACATGTGACATTTTTATTGTAAGCAATAAACCCACAACATTTTTTTATTAGTAAAATATGTTACTTGGATGTGATGTGCCACCATATATTCCTAGCCTAACCCTTTGAAGGGATTCTCTGAAAAAATATAACACCTTTCTTACTGTCTCCACCACTACACCGACTGTTAGATCTTTTAGTCCTGGCGGTGCTCCTTTTCTGCCAGCTTCCAATGACGTCCAGCTCCATCGCTCAGCTCTGTGACTGGCTGAGTGGGACGTCATCATTAGCTGAAAGAATTGGATCACAGCCGGGACCGGATGAACTGGCAGAGAGAACAGCAGGGGAGCTTAGGAGCTAAGCATGCACTATTCTATTGTTTCCATGCATAGGGGGGGCAGTAAGGGAGGTTTTGTATTTGCCTGGAAAACCCAAAATAAGGGATGTGTCTGCAGATATAAGGCTCTCCTTTCATGGACTAACATCTACAGTTACTTTACTGTACAATCACTACAGAAAAGGAGCAAAACATTCTGGTAAAGTAACTGTAGAGGTCAGTCAATGACAGGAGAGCCTCATATCTGCAGACACATGCTTTATGACTGAGGGGACATTACTGACCCCTGTGTTGGCCCAGACACCACGTGAGCGGATGGCTGTGAGACACAAGGAAATAGGGAAATGATCTTGTAATCGCTCCCTTCACCCATCACCTACATCACAGGAATCTTACACTACTTTCCTACAATAAATCAAGAAAGTAGTCTGACCGGCACTGGATTCACAAGGCAGTATACATACATATATACTGCTTTTAGGTTATCTTCTACCTAAATCAACAGACTGTATTCATCTGCATTTTACAGTCTACTATACTCACGTATGCAACTCAAGTAATGGGTTTCTTTATACCAATCTTCAGCACTATTCCTGCTAATAGTAGAACTATGTGCATACAATAATATATATATGGCTCCGTACTAGAGATAAGTGAGTTTATAGTTCAAACGGAGCAAATTGCTTCATTAGCTTGGCAATCTCTTTATACACCGGCTGCCTTTGAAGTCTGTGCTGCTCAGCCCCAGGTGCCTGGAAAAAGCTGTATCCAGTCCTGGGAGAAATTTCCAGTTTTTACAGACGCCCATGGTGGAGTGGCACAGAGCAGCATGGACTTCAAAAACAGCCAGCTGATAACGAAACATTTCTCTTTGTTTGTACTGTAAATTTGCTCATCTCTACCCTTTACACCCGGGGTCTCAAACTCAATTTACCCGGGGGCCACTGGAGGTAGAGTCTGGGTGAGGCTGGGCCGCATCAGGCTTTCCACAAGAAAAGCTCTTACAAAAACATTCCAATGTCATCAAATGTTTTTATCTTTTCATCTGTTAAAACCACATATAGTTGCTGACTAGAGAAATGTAATTATTATTATTCAGATTCAAATGTCTATATTGACAGTTCCTTAACATTTAACTTTCTGAACATGAATGGAACCCACACACACACACACACACACACACACACACACACTGCCTGACCCCCACCACACACACACACTGCCTGACCCCCACCACACACACACACTGCCTGACCCCCACCACACACACACTGCCTGACCCCCACCACAAACACACTGCCTGACCCCCACCACACACACACTGCCTGACCCCCACCACACACACACTGCCTGACCCCCACCACACACACCTTTTGCATTAAAGGGGTACTCCAGGCTGGGGGCCCCCAGCCCGGAGTACCCCTCCAAGGAACCAGCAGGCCAAGTGTCTATTCCCCTCCCCCCTGTGGCCTCCCCCATGTCTCCTCTCTGGCCTCCTCCTTCTCCCCACCGGCCTCCTCCTTCTCCCCACCGGCCTCCCCTTCTCCCCACCGGCCTCCACATCTCCACGCTCCTTCCCTGCGCTGATTTGATTGGACAAGGATGTTCGGGCGCTACATCTCCACGCTCCCTCCCTGCGCTGATTTGATTCGACAAGGATGTTCGGGCGCTACATCAGGTGGGCGGTGTGTTAGGCGGAGGGGCAGCCGCGGCGACCTGCGGGCCAGATGCGGCCATCAAAAGAGCCGCATCTGGCTCACAAGATGCCGGGGAAAAAAAGATTTGGGGCGGCAAGCATTTAATCCGGGGCTGGGCCGCACTTACAGTAAAGTTACCATTGAGGTGGGGGCCGCAAACTAGTGTCCCGAGGGCCGCAGTTGGCCCGCGAGTTTGAGACCCCTGCTTTACGCTCATCCATATTTTCTACCAAAAAAATTGCGGACAGTATGCGGACCCATTCTAGTCTATGGGCCAATGCACACATGAGAAACCTCTGAAGCAGCTCTTTGAGGGTATCAGTTCTCTGTGTTGAGATCCAACAGGTGCAGGGTGTCTAAGGGTGTATTAACAATGTGTAAAATAGAAGCAGTAAATTGCACATGTATTTCAGGCAGAACTGCTGCTGCACTAAGGAGCTAATTTCCAATGATTCCATAGGTGACACATTGCCGACATGAAACATATATCAATATGTAATACTTGCAAATTACGCCAGAAGTCTTTTTAAATGGCCACGACACTTAAGTCAATAGTTCTTCACTGCGGAGTCTCACCTGGTCTGTCAAGAACGATGGTTTATAGGAGCCATCTGTGGAAGTGTTTCCAGTTCCCCGCAGAGACTTCATATGAGACACGGCCATGCGCAGAATGGTAAGCTTGTCAGGTTTTCGTGCCAGAGCGCTGCATGTGGGCACCATATCGGAGAGCTCTGTGATGTAGGCGGTCATTTTATTCCTTCTCCTCCGCTCGATTTCGCTGTGATTTTCCCTAAGACAGAAGAGTAAATAACGGTCATTCTGCATTGAAGAGCAGAAAGGGAGAACCATAGTGTAAAAGTTAGAACTCCAGTTCTTCTGGGTTATAAGACACCGTGCCATCATGCCAGCCATGCACATCAAAGTGAGGAGGAAAAACTGGGATCAAGGAACTTAACAAAATATTACAGAACCTTAGTATAAGAGTATATACAGATCAGTGTGCCAAGTACTGGAACAGGTTTGCTTTACCTACTACAGTATTATTACGGTCTATTTTACACACAACCAGATATTAGCAGGGTATGAGTAGACCTATATCTACCGTACCAGTCCTGTGACAGTAGAGCAGTCATCTATAGTCATGTTGCGTTTAAAATTATATACAAAAATAAGGATTACACAGAACCCCCAGAATAAAGGAGATTTCCCCATAAATAAGTTTTATAATGTACCAGCTTTCTAACACCCCCAATCCACAGAACAGGGGTGCCCAGGTGGTAAATGGGAGATACAATAACAGCTGACTCTGGTGGAGGAGTGTTCAGTGTTAGGAATGGTGAAGATCCCTGGAGTCGGACATATAGATGGAAAAAATATGCCAGACAACCTGTGTATATGACACATTTAAAGAGGTACTATGGAGGTATCCTAACCCACATCATTGTTTTCAGGGCAGAATATTGTATTGTAATATAATACAGACCCACATGAACTCAATGTCACTTGTCACTGTGCATGCTGCTCTGATGTAGACATCTTTTTACCAATTTGTAATCCTATAGACAAGCACTAACAAGAGCCAAGCATGAGCCGTGATGGCGCCACTAATGCCGCCTATAAGGAAACATTACATCACATCTATCTGCACTGTCAGCATGTGGGAGACCTGCATATAATATCAGAGAGGAGCAGAAAAGCCCAAATGCTTCTTGTACAAAGTGGAAAAACAACGTATTAAGCAAGAATCATTGCATCACATGAGCTCTGCTTAAAGGGGTTATCCAGTGGACATATTTTTTTCTTTCAAATAAACTGTTTTCAGAAAGTTATATAGATTTGTAATTTACCTCTATTTAAAAATCTCAAGACTTCCTATACTTATCAGCTGCTGTATGTCCTGCAGGAAGTTTTGCTTTGTTTTCAGCCCGACACAGCGCTCTCTGCCGCCACCTCTGGCTAACACAGGAACTGTCCACAGAAGGAGAGGTTTTCTATGGGGATTTGCTCCTGCTCTGGACAGTTCCAAAAAACAGTCCAGTTCAGACAGTTCTAAAGAAGCTGCATCACGGAGGGGTGGGGGTTTCCGCCCACTGGGGGTGGGCCGTGAATAGAGCGGCGCCGTACACCAGAACCGGACTGTGGCACCGATTTCCCTGGGCCATCGTTGTTCTATACATGGCAAAACTTAAGGCGAATGTACCTAATGGTGGGCAAGGGAAGAAAGGTCAACTTGTGATAAGTAGGTATCCCATGGAAAAGTATGATATTCTTTAATAAACCATTCACACAAGAACAAGCATATGCCGTGTGCCCTGTTGGGCGCTGCTCAGAAGGCCTTTTTTGCGTTATATAATAGGGAACATGTAAGAGACTATAAGAAAGGGCAGGACAGGAAGGAAGTTAGAAGCGGAGGCAACTGGAAGCCATCAACCAGCATTTTGTCGCCATGCTCCTACCTTGCAAGTCTTTCCTTATCCGCTGAACTCTGCTCATCGTCTGACCTGGAAACAAAACCAACCAGCTCAGCTGAGAGGACATCTAGGGCCAGAAGCCGGTGTACCGCAGACATATCCACCTTGTGGTATTATATCTGTGTGTTCTGGACTCACTTCACTCACTAAGTTATCATGTAACTGTTACCAGTCTTTATATCATGGGCTGCGTTCATGAAGACAACGCCATGAGATATGGTTAGAAAGCCGCAATTAATTCATAATGGTGATAGCTTTCAGGACTAAAGTAATGTTACAAAGTACATCTGTAAAAGACTTACAGAGAGAGGACACCAGAGAGAACACACTCTACTGACCTGAATCATAAGGGGGCTGTGAAGTCCAGTTTTAACATTTCAAAAGAATTCTGAGCATAAGAGAATTCAGCCTGATGATGCTGGGGGGCGCTCTTTCATTGGTGCCTATGGAAACCCTGCCACCAGCTGTGCCATAAAGTGGTACAGCAAATGGTTTCATGTCAGTGGCAATAAATGGTACAGAAGCAAGGCTCCCAGAGACATGACAGCCCCTACCTTCCTTTAAGTTACCAACAGCATTATTCCACTAGAAGAACATCTTTAATTTTTGTATTTTATACCCTAAGAAAAAATCCACTCTAACTTCACATTTCCACATAAAACCTGCAATCGTCTGTGTGAAAGTAGCCAAGTAGCAGATTGCGCAGATATGAGAATTGCCAAACATGACACGTACCCGCCAGCTTACCATAACATGTACTGTTTAAGTAAAGTTCCCATAAAACTGAGAAGAGGAAATGCTGTGTCACTTCTCCTGGGGTCAGGACAGACACAGGGTTCAGCTCCTCAGGCTATAATCTTGTGTTGACCTCGGAGTCATGTCAGCACTGCGACTAGAGGAGTGAGGGCCTCACTTTCTGAGCACATTACTGACGTAAGGAGTGAAGCAAACGCTCGGGTTCACGACCGATAAACAGGTTACTTATTTACTGGATCAGCAGCAGCAATTGGATGAGGCTTCCAGATACATCATTATCCCAGATCTGCAGCCAAGAATCGCTGATATCATACAAGTGCTGCTCGTGTCCGGATTCTGGTAACTACACAGACCCATGGAGGGAAGACATGTGCAAGCAATTACCCTGGTGTGCGCCTCCATGTAAAGTGATTCCTGGGGGCCCCGTGGGTTGCAGTTATTGCAGTAACATTTCATGCTAAAAATAAAAATGATTCACACCCTTCCCCAATGCTGAGCAGGATCAAACATTTAGGTCTGAGATTTGCTAAACCTGACCAGAGAACTGCAGGGATGGATGAGGAGAACTGATCACTCATGCTAGAGTGTTCTCCATTAGGGTGAAAAGACATGATCCCCTGGCTGTATACAGCAATAACGTAGCAGCCAGTTACCGCATGGGTTTGCTGACAAGCTGTATGTACCAAAGGGTCATGGGTTTTTACCAGAATAGTAAAGGGGAAAGAACAACTCACTCAGCAGCTTTTCCATGTCCTAGCTAAATTGTGGAGTTCCCAAGCGGTGTGGGCTGGAGTCTACAGTTCTTAAGTTAACATGAGACTCCAGTTATTGCGATCCAATAGAACCAATAAAAAGAAAAAATGTGAAGAAGAAATGATGAAGTGATGATACTGGAACAGGGAAAGTTCAGATCCAAAGAACCTTAAAGGGTCTTTTACACAACAGATGATCAACCAGGAATGCTGCTAAAAACGCTCCTGTGGCCGACAATTGGCCTCTGTAAAAGTGACACTGCTCGGCCAAGGGCAGGGATAACACCTGATCCTCAGCTGATCCAGTCTTTAGAGCAGGTTTTAAAATTTACAGGGTTATATGTGGCCCACAATGATAAAAGAAAACTGACAGCAAGGAAATGCATCACAGATCACAAGCAGCAGTGTATGCTTACATCTGCGCTGCTTGTGATCCGGCATCCAGGTGTCCCATTCTTCAGCCACCAGCGGTCTCTTTTGGCCCACCTCTTCCAGAATGATTGACTGCCGAAGTAGGCGGGGCCAAAAGATACATCTGGGAGACCTGGATGCCGGATCACAACTCAAATGTTAAAGTATACACTGCTGCTTGTGATGTGTATACGTATATACATTTCTGCGCTGTCAGTTTTCTGGGGTGCACAAATGAATGTTCGTGCAGCCCGGGCCTCTCGATTTGTTGTGCCATATAAGAGTACTGCAAACGTGCGCCGATCTCACTGACTGACAAAGTTTTAGGTCTAGGTTGCACATAACGTGGTGGTGTCGTCCATGTGTACTATGTGATCAGTTCTGCAGTGCCTGTTATATGATGTGGTGGTGCCGTCCATGTGTACTGTGTGATCAGTTCTGCAGTGCCTGTTATATGATGTGGTGGTGCTGTTCACGTGTATTGTGTGTGGTCAGTTCTGCAGTGCTTGTTATATGATGTGGTGGTGCCGTCCATCTGTACTGTGTGATCAGTTCTGCAGTGCCTGTTATATGATGTGGTGGTGCAGTCCATCTGTATTGTGTGATCAGTTCTGCAGTGCCTGTTATATGATGTGGTGGTGCAGTCCATCTGTATTGTGTGATCAGTTCTGCAGTGCTTGTTATATGATGTGGTGGTGCCGTCCATCTGTACTGTGTGATCAGTTCTGCAGTGCCTGTTATATGATGTGGTGGTGCCGTTCACGTGTATTGTGTGGTCAGTTCTGCAGTGCTTGTTATATGATGTGGTGGTGCCGTCCATCTGTATTGTGTGATCAGTTCTGCAGTGCTTGTTATATGATGTGGTGGTGCCGTCCATCTGTATTGTGTGATCATTTCTGCAGTGCTTGTTATATGATGTGGTGGTGCCGTCCATCTGTATTGTGTGATCATTTCTGCAGTGCTTGTTATATGATGTGGTGGTGCCGTTCACGTGTATTGTGTGGTCAGTTCTGCAGTGCTATACCGCACCACACAATTACCTAGAACAGGCACAGCGATCACTGATGACATACAAGTTGTACTGTTTAGTGCACCACTTCATTTTATCTAAATAGACAAATAAATACATTTGTGTAGTGGAATGATAGACCTTTAGGGCCCGTTCACACTATGGAATTGACATGTCAATTCTTTGAGCGGAGGCGCAAGCCCTCTCATCCAAACTGATAGAAGGCAGGATTCGGCACAGTGTGCACGGGAGGCAGATGGTGGGGGGCTGGTTTTCCGCACAGAATCTTGGTGTTGATTCCGTAGTGTGAACAGGGGCTTATTCTGTAAGTCAGTATGATAACAGCGTTATTGATTAATGTCCTTTCCTTCACAGCATTAAACTAGGATGTCCATGTACGGCCAATTCCCGAAAGGGGTTAAAGATTATGCCGCACAATGCTTGTCCATCTGGGTGAACCACATCAAAGGGCAACAAAGCAGGGTACATGTAAAACCAGGCCCTAGCCAGAAGTAAAGAACAGATAAAAGGTGACTGGACTACACAGGGTGTGTAGTCCAATGCATAAACATGAACGGTCTGCACAGGAGTTGCTGTAGTAAAAGTTAAAGGAGAAGTCTGGCAAAAAATTTTATTAAAGTATTGTATTGCCCCCCAAAAGTTATACAAATCACCAATATACACTTATTATGGGAATTGCACAAAGTGCTTTTTTCCCTGCACTTACTACTGCATCAAGGTTTCACTTCCTTGATAAAATGGTGATGTCACGACCCGACTCCCAGAGCTGTGTGGGCTGTGGCTGCTGGAGAGGATGATGGCAGGGGGACACTGAGGGACACAGGGCACTGAAGGGACACTGAGCATCCCTCTGCCATCATCCTCTCCAGCAGCCACAGCCCGCACTGCTCTGGGAGTCGGGTCGTGACTTGATGCAGCCTTGATGCAGTAGTAAGTGCAGGGAAAAAAACACTTTATGTGCATTTCCTTTCCAATAATAAGTGTATATTGGTGATTTGTATAACTTTTGGGGGGCAATACAATGCTTTAATAAAAATTTTCGCCAGACTTCTCCTTCAACAGGATTATTCAGGAAACATAGTTTCTTTCTTTCATAAACAGTGCCAAATCTGTCCTCAGGTTGTGTATGGTATTAAAACTCTGCTCCATTAACTTTAATAGAACTAAGTTGCTATAATATACACAAGGGACAAGAGTATTGCTAATTTTATGTAGAAAAGAGCAGCCATTTTTTTATAACCAGACATGTTCTTCTAACCCTGGATAACCTATTTAAATCAGATCTTTTTTATTGAGAAAAGTTTTTTTCACAAACACAAAAAGTGGTTTTGTTTTCACCCTGCCCCTCCCACCCCCACCCCACATATCCCACCCTCTTCCGTTAAATCCAACTCCCAAAAACAGAGTACCATATGTACTACAGAGTTAGTGAGGTAGCTGTTAACATTACCTAAACAAGGTCCCATATACAATACAAGTCATTAAATACTGAATGTGGCAGCATATCAGAGAGATTTGTCCCCCAACCGTGTTCAAGTTTATGCAGACAAATGAAAATTAAATTTGAAAAAGTCCAACACATAGCAACACATGGAAAGACATGGAGGGATGGATGTCACATTCCCCTAGGGGTCCAGGGGACGAGAGAGGGGAGAGAATTCAGGTGAAAGGGGAGGGAGAGGAGGCAAGCATAGAGTGATCAGGTAGTCTTAAGCATTATTCCCGTGGCCCCTAGCCAGATTCGCATTATGGTCTGCAAGCAGAAGAAAGGCCTCCATCAGGGACCTCCGGAGGAGTCTAGAGGGGATGCCAGGGGCATCAATACAGGGGGCCCCAGATGGACTCAAAACTTTCTCATAGCTTTCCTCTTCTTGTAGACCCCCTTCTCCAAGCGAACTATGTGGTTAATTTTAGCAATCAGTTCTGTCACAGTAGGTGCTGCAGGCTGTATCCAATGTTTTGCTATTAGTTTGCGCAGAGGACTCTACAAATGGCTAACTCTATACCTGAGGGCTGATCTTCCTCACAGACCAGACCCAAGACACATTTCAAAGGTTCCAGCGGTATTGTGATTCCATACACCCACCACCTCCCTCCAATATCCTTCCAGCTCCACACAACTCCACATGAGGTGTAATATGTGTGCATCCTCGAGTCCGCATAGAGGACACTTTGAATCAGTTCGAACCCCAATTCTGTGAAGAAATGAGGGCGTTCTATAGACTCTATGAATAAGAAACAGCTGGGAGAGCATGTGTGTCTCAGACCTTTTGCATCTTTTTAATTTTATATGCACTTTGGGGACAAAGCCACCCAGGTAAAAGTTTGCAGTTAAACAATATTCTGCTGCAAATCAGAAGTGCTTTGTTTTCCATTACACAAGCTCCTGGCCATGCAATGAAGCATTCACCTACCTATTCGATACACACACACACGAAGTGAACTTCTCCAAGAACCACCGCCATTCCAACTAGGCAGGACACATCAATTGTTACCGCTATGATGAACCCAGTCAAGCTTTAAATGGTGTTGCTCTACAGTAAACAGTTCAAGACATCCAAGCAACATGACAAGAACTGTGGCACTCACCAAACAATCAGGAAGCACAATGGGAATGCAAAATGGCTGTAGCCTGCTCAGTGGTCAGCATCTAACACCTCGCTGTGTTACGAAATAAAGTTCTCATTACCATTCAAGCTTGTTTGGAGAGTGCCACAGTTCTTTTTGTCTTGATTCATTACCTATACTGCTGTGTTGCCAGTCTAGGGGAGAAACAGAGCGGCAACATCCATTTCACCCAGCTTTCTCAGGATGAGATATGGTAACTAGTAGGGCATGTATAAGGGAGACCCTCGCTGACTATCAGTACACACTCCATGCTAGTAAATACAGACTCTATATACCCCTTATCCATGACAGCTGTGTTTTATATAAAATAAAGCAGAAGATAAATACCCTGCACGAGGTGGACAGCTGCAAAATAAATTACTACTCACCTGGCAAATCTTTCCTTGTCATTGGGAAGCTGGTCATCATCACACCTGTAATTCACAAGGGAAACATCAATTAGATTAAAGAGGTTCATATCAAGTGCGGTGAATTGCCAGAGCTGGGCCAGCACCTTCTGCTGTGACAATAACCAGGGCATCTGTCACTGAGGAGGCCCTGCAAGAATACATGTGCTCAGCTAAGAAGATTGCATAGCGTGATGTGTCTATAGAGAATACTAGAAGTGCAATCTTCTGCTTGGACCCTATCAATCACCTAATCTGTGCAATCCCCCCTGCAGCACCACCACATGGCAATTTCATATAAGATTTCAACGCACAGGGCCCTCCAGAGCAAAGAGACAAGTATATTCATTAAGAATTCTCAAATAGTGATTTCCATAGCAGGTATTCCTAACCAAGCCACCCCTTAAAAAGGGTTATCCAGGATTAGATAACAGTCACTTTCTTTCAGCTACTGGTATTACAACTTGGCTCTATTCACTTTAAAGGAACTGCACAGCAATACCACCCACCGAGGACAAGAGTCAAGTTATCTATGGAAGAAAGCAGCTATGTTATACTAATCCTGGATTATCCCGTTAAGGCCAAGTTCCCACAGTGTATTTTTCATGAAAGAACTGCCATAGTTGCAAGTTTGCAATAACGGCCGCTGTTTAATGACATGGACCAATTACATTACAGCTTATGGAACGGCCACAAACTGTATACACTACGGCCGGGATTTCATGTGGCCGCACAGAAAACATGTCTATTTTGTGCAGCCATGGCCGCACAAGATAGACTGTGCACACTGTGCACACGATGTAAAGTACAACTACTGGCCGTACTTTATATTGTGTGCTATGGCTAACTAGAGTGCTGGCACACCCTAATAAAGCCTGCATTCCAATTAAGATGAAGTGATGTTCAGTATCGGCCAGGTGAACATTTCAGAAAGCGGCCATTCTGTCACACGGCCGTGTCACACAACAGCCGCTGTTTGTGCCATGTGTGAACATGGCTTAGACATGTTATCCATTGCATGACAGCTTTTTTACAAAAACAGCACCACCCCTGTGCTCAGGGTGTGAGTGGTATTGCAATTCAGATCCATTTACTTCAATGGAACTGAGGACAAGAGTGGTGCTGTTTCTGGAAAAAAAGCAAGTAAACCTGGATAACCCCTTTAAAAGGAAACTTGTCAGTGATGTACATTCCCAATAGGTAGAGGTTGGCTGACTGCTATTCTTCCTGACCTGCCCTTAACCAAGCAGACTCAGCATCTACTATCAGGGCGATTTAGGACCCTCTCATACACAATGTCTTTGGTGGGTTCATGCTACCTTCAGCTAATGTGTATGGCCACCTTACCTATGACTTTTGGGTTCAAACAGCAATAAAATGCTTTTAAAGTAACTCTGTACCCACAATCTGCCCACCCCAAACCGCTTGTACCTTCGGATAGCTGCTTTTAATCCATGATCTGTCCTGGGGTCCGTTCGGCAGGTGATGCAGTTATTGTCCTAAAAAACAACTTTTAAACTTTAAAGGGAACCAATCACACAAAAATTGGCTATAAAGCTAAGGAAACGTGCTGGTAGATCAGCCACCACGCTTCCTAACCATCCCCCTGTCCCCTCCGTCCCCTGTACATAGAGCCTGCAAAGTTAGTTTATTAGTCTCTGGGGCTCTATGCAAATTACCATGTAAGTAGTCACGGTGGGCGGGCGGCTTTTTTAAGTAGTCACGGTGGGCGGGTGTCATCTTCAAGTAGTCCGTGTCCTGGGCCGGCTTCAGCGCTGTAATCACGACCCTCTGGGCGTGTGTAGAAAGCGTCGCATGGTGACGTCATTGGGGGGGGGCGGCATTGCACGTCGGCCTGGCCGACGTCTTTACTAAGCTGCGCATGCGCAGTGCAGCCGGAGAAGACGCTGCGGTACTGCGCCCGCGCGGCGTAGTACAGCAGCAGCTTCACCCACAGTAATGCGCATGCGCAGCTTAGTAAAGACGTCGGCCAGGCCGACGTGCAATGCTGCCCCCCCCAATGACGTCACCATGCGGCGCTTTCTACACACGCCCAGAGGGGAGTGATTACAGCGCTGGAGCCGGCCCAGGACACGGACTACTTGAAGAAGACACCCGCCCGCCGTGACTACTTACATGGTAATTTGCATAGAGCCCCAGAGACTAATAAACTAACTTTGCAGGCTCTATGTACAGGGGACGGAGGGGACAGGGGGATGGTTAGGAAGCGTGGTGGCTAATCTACCAGCACGTTTCCTTAGCTTTATAGCCAATTTTTGTGCGATTGGTTCCCTTTAAGCCCTATGCCAAAAGGCCGTGGCCTAGAGTATCTGTGCCCTAATTTTGCACCTCCGTCCCTCCTTCCTCATCATTAGGAATGCCACTGGCAGGATCTTTCCTATTCCTCTGCAGTGAACACAACAATCCAGCCCATGTGCTGTGTTCTCACAGCTGATGAATAGGAGACAATCTGCCTGGGGCTTTCCTAATAATGAAGAGGGACAGAGGGGTGGTGCCAGCATAATGCACACACACTCTAGGCCACGGCCGTTTGGCACAGGGCTGCAAGTTTAAAAGTTGTTTTTTAGAAAATAACTGCATCACCTGCCGAATGGACCCCAGGACAGATCATGTATTAAAAGCAGCTGACGGTACAAGTGGTTTGGGGTGGGCAGACTGTGGGTACAGAGTCACTTTAATAATCAGCTTTTAGCACTGATAGAACTCTTGTGGCTTTTTTTTACAGAACTAAAAACTCAAAAACTATGATTTTAACAGATCATAAACTGAAGGGAAAAAAAAAAAATTACAAAACAAACTTTTTTATGATGATACAAAACAAATGTCACCAGCAATACCTGAGGAATTTACTGTTAGAGTCTTCTTCATCATCATCAAAATCCAACCTAGGAAAAAAACAAAGAAAGCTTAATTAATAACACCCCGGACAGTCACATTAAAGCTATGTTCACACAAGGTATGTACAACGGCCGTTGTTTGGCAATCAAAAACAACAGCCATTGTAGTGAGTGTCAAACAATGATCATTGTTGCATTGAAATCAATGCACAATGTCTGAAAATGGTTAACACATCAATTATTTTCATGGCTGTAGCAAACAACGGCTGTTGTTCAATACACTGTGTGAACAACGGCTGTTGTTTGCATTGGTGTTTTAATTGAAAACCATGGCTGTTACATTGTTTGAACATGGCCCAAACATAAAATAAAACTTTTTTTTTTTTACTTTAATTTGATTTTAAATATTGGGGGGAAAATTTCAAATCAACTGGTGTCAGAAAGTTATACAGATTTGTAATTTACTTCTATTTTAAAGAATAAAGTCTTCCGGTACTTATCAGCTGCTGTATGTCCTGCAGGAAGTGGTATATTTCTATGACAGGAACTGTCCAGAGCAGTAGCAAACCCCCATAGAAAACCTCTCCTACTCTGGGCAGTTCCTGTGACAGACAGAGGTTGCAGCAAAGAGCACTGTGTCAGACTGGAGAGAATACACCACTTCCTGCAGGGCATACAGCAGCTGATAAGTGCCGGAAGACTGGAGATTTTTAAACAGAAGTAACTTACAAATCTGTATAAGATCATTTGACTTCACAGGACCCCTTTACCACATCATCAAAGGGGGTGCTGGAACTGACCTCATCTTTGTCTCAGGTTTGTATGACACAGTTTGTATGACACTGCGGTTTGTATGACACAGTGAGAGCTCTGCCTGTTTGAAACTGGCAAAGAACTGACTTGTCAATTCTTTGAGCGTAGAGCGGCTGAAGCAGAGGCGCGCAATCCCTCTCATAGACAAAGTGTCACACTGAGGCAGGCAGGATTCGGCGGCAGAGAGATCCACTGCAGAACTCTGCCCCATTTGCTCAGTGTGAACATACCCTTAGACGAGAAGGGCTAATCCAGAACTGTGAGGAGGCTAAAATACAGCTACAACTAGTGACTACACATCAAGATGCATGACCTATGTTCAGTGTATAACTCTGGCTGTCTACATTATATGTCTCATCATCATCATCATATCATACCCTGAGCGACGCTTGTTGGCTCTCTGCACCATGGATCCACCGGCCTGGGAACTTGAACCTGGATTTCCTGAGGGCACAGAGACTCCCAGAGCAGGGACATCCGAAGACATCTCTACAGAAAACAAGATAAAGAATAGGACTGAGCAAAACCAGACTCACCAGGAACATTGAAGTGTCCAACAAATGGATCTTACAGGAACTGATGGCAGTAATGTCACCCTGAAGCATCTGTATGATGTGCTCCACTGAAACCTGCTGGGATAATCCAGTGCCCTCCCTTTCCTATCCCTGGGCGAGGGGGTTCTCTGGTATAAAGAAATAGCTGTCATTTACCCCAACAACTAAACGCTTACAGTCATACAGTAACATACCTCTCCTATCCAAAGAGAAGATGGAGACCGCACTTCCAAAAAAGAGTTCACACTTTATTCACACCAGATGCATCTGGTGTGAATAAAGTGTGAACTCTTTTTTGGAAGTGCGGTCTCCATCTTCTCTTTGGATATTCTATACGAACCTGGGTCCGGTTTGGTGAGACGTGCACCCGCACATATATGTTTTTCTAGTGCTGCTGAACATTTTTTCAATTTATACCTCTCCTATCATCATACAGCTCCTTAACCCCTTCCCGCCTGGGCTAATTTTCATTTACATAGTTAATTTCTGCGCTTTAATTTTTTTTCTCCTCATGTGTAAAAGGCCATAGCGCTTACATTTTCACCTACAGACCCACATGAGCCCTTATTGTTTGAGCCACTAATTGTACTTTGCAATGGCAGACTTTAATTTTTCCATAAAGTATGCTGTGAAACCGGAAAAAATCTGCACAGTGAAATTGGAAAAAAAAAGAAAAAGAATTTATTTTTATTTGGGGGGGGGGGGGGGTTCGTTTTTGCGCCGTCAGTCCTATAGTAACAGTGACATATTATATATGTTCCTCAAGTCAGTACTATTACAACGATATGTAATTTATATAACTTTTTTTTATCTGACTGCTTTTAATTAAAAACTTTTATTAGGGGAGGGGATTTTTATTAACAACCCCCCCCCCCCCTCCTTACACATAAATTAATTACATCAGTGCTGTATTACTCTGGGCTGCTGCAGCCCAGATCTAAAGATAGCCGAGCTGGGATCAGTGCCACGCTGAGGCCCGGCCAGGTAAGATGAAGGTATCTTCCCTACGCGCTCACATTGTGGGGGGAAGATCCCCCCCACTAGACACCAGGGAAAGCGATTTAGAGTAATTTAAATGCAAGTGTCAATGTTGACAGCTGCATTTAAATGGCTAATTAGCAGGCACAGCAATCGGACCAGCAGATAGCAGCCAGGATTGGGGTGGTTCAGAGCGGGCTGATCGTGTGACCCCTCTCTGTACCGCACCAGCAGCAGGACGTACATCTATGTTCTGCTATGGGAAGTGGTTAAAGGGGTACTCTAGCGAAAATCTTTTTCTTTCAAATTAACTGGTTTCAAAAAGTTATATAGATTTGCGATTTACTTCTGTTTGAAATTCTTAAGTCTTCCAGTACTTATCAGCTATGCCCTGCAGGAAGTGGTGTATTCTTTCCAGTCTGACACAGTGCTCTCTGCTGCCACCTCTGTCCATGTCAGGAACTGTCCAGAGCAGGAGAGGTTTTCTATGGGAATTTGCTACTGCTCTGGACAGTTCTTATCTCGGACAGAGGCTGTTGGAGTTGGCAGTGGAGTTGGCCGTGTCTGTTGAACCTGTATTTCTTGAGGAGAGGAGGTCTGCATCAATCTAAGGTGGCACTGCCAAGTAGATGTGACCCCCACTGGACAGCATAAGGGAGGGTTTACAGCACACAAATGGAAACCTCACTGACTATAATAGTTACAAAAATAAAATAGAAATATAATAAGCCAGAGAACCCTGCAGGGTAAAGCTGATAATGGTAACAGAGCCGGCTCCAATACTGAGGCATCTGCAGCAGATTGGTAACACATGCGGCCTCACTATTTATAACCCCGTCATATGGTTTATATCTCTGTAGGTCTGTACAGGCAAGGTTATTACTGCCCTGCTCCCATCTGTACTGATCAAGGACAGCACTAAGGCTGGCTGTCACGGCAAAACTTATACACAATATTCATTATGTGCCGGCGATGAAGGACAGAGAGCACCAGAAATAGTGTCAGACAATGCCCGGTCCCCAGTGTAATCCCGCCACTGACCCCCCTCTATTTCCTGACTACACACATTCCTGTCACCTCTGCACACTTCTATAGACCGCACAGCACTGAGATCACACAGAGACCACATCCACTACAAGCAGGCGCGTCACCCACAATAAGGCTCGGCTTCATACTGGGGTTTGGAGAAGGAGGCAAAGATCCAAAACCGAGGAGGAAATGTTACTTGTCCAGAGCCCATCCCTGCCCACAGCTCTCCAGATGAAGAGCCCACCACCTCGCTCGGCTCTTACTTGTATGCTATCACCCAATTCATGTCAGGACCCCCTACCCTTTATATTCATAGAATAAATAGATAAACCATACACTTTGATGGTCAGAATAACCCTTCAGGTAAGTTATCGCTCTGTGTAATAAAGGCAACGATCAGCTAAGTAATCGTTCAATCGGCAGCTGCTCATTGTCTTTCAACAAGTTTAAAAATCATTGGTCGCCAGCCGCGCATTGCTCCGTATAACAGCTGATGCACAGCCAATAGCTAATTACAGGGGCATCAGTATATAGAAAAAATTAAGATGTTATATTTACCTCTCACCACTCCCTCAGTGTCATCCTGACATGTCTCTAAGTCCCCTGCTGACTGCAGCAACCCCCGCTGCAGACAAACCAGTCTCTGCAGTAACGTCATTTAGCCAATCACTGGCCATGGTGCTGTCCTGTCCTGGTCAGTGATTGGCTGAGCAAGCCATCACTGCAGATACAGGTTTTACTGTGGTGGTGATGGTGGCTCCGGTTGGCAGGGAACCCAGAGATATGGCAGGACGACACTGGGGGAATGTTGAGAGGTAAGCATAACAACATCTTTAATATTTTCTATATACTGACACTGAGTACCCCTATAAAGTCAGGGCTGCATGGACATCCCTAACAATGTCCCTGCAGCCCCACCCAATTATCAAGCAGATCAGTGCTTGCTTACCCTGCAGGTCAGGCCGCCTAATAGAGCACTAAGGAGGTGCGTTTGGTGTACTAATACAATAATCCATATCCAACAGGTGCAGAAGAGCTGCGGATTATGGTGGTAAATTATTCTCCAGAGGGAAACACTAGACGCACTGTGTAATGGAAGTAATCACATATAAATAACCACAACTATTTATTGGGACATCTCAGAAGGCAATAAATTTGACATCTACAAGACTTCTTTTTTTACAATAGAGACACATTATAGCAATTCCAGCTGATGTATGTAAATGCCTGAAAATCAACTGAAAATTCAAAGTGTGGTGAAATTGAAAAAAAAAAAAAAACGCATTTCTTTTATTTGGGGGGAATGTGTTTTTACTCCATTCGCCCTGGGGTAAAACTGACTTGTTATGCATGTTCCTCAAGGCGTTACGATTTAAACGATATAGAACATGTATAACTTATATTGTATCTAATGGCCTGTAAAAAATTCAAACCATTGTTAACAAATATACGTCCCTTAAAATCGCTCCATTCCCAGGCTTATAGCGCTTTTATCCTTTGGTCTATGGGGCTGTGTCAGGTGTCATTTTTTGCGCCATGATTTTTACTTTCTATTGATACCTTGATTGAACATAGACGACTTTTTGATCGCTTTTTATTACATTTTTTCTGGATTTGATGCGACCAAAAATGCACAATTTTGCACTTTGAGATTTTTTGGCGCTGACGCCGTTTACCGTGCGAGATCAGTAATGTAATAAATTAATAGTTTGGGCGATTACGCACGCGGCGATAGCAAACATATTTGTTTACTTTTATTTATAACCTGGGAAAAGGGGGGTGATTCAAACTTTTATTGGGGGAGGGGGCTTTTTACTAATGACAACACTTTTTTTTTTTTTTTACACATATACTAGAAGCCCCCCTGGGGGACTTCTAGTATATACACTTTGATCTCTCATTGAGATCTTTGCTGTATAGATATCGGCACTCGTTTGCTTTCGGCTGCTGCAGCTAAAAACAAACAAGTGCCGAGTCGGGGACGGCGCCATCTTGGACGAGTCCCCGGCCGGCATCAGACAGGGAGATCGCTCCTCGGGGTCCCGGAGGAGCGATCTCCGCCACTAGACACCAGGGAAATGCTGTATCCGGTAATCGGATGCAGCTGTCATGTTTGACAGCTGCATTTGATTACTGTATTAGCGGGCACGGCGATCGGACCGTGTCCGCTAATACCGGCGGTCCCGGGCTACAAACGGCACCCGGGACCGCTGCGGTTCAGAGCGGGGTCGCCGCGCGGCCCCGCTCTGAACGCCCACACCCACGCGAAGATGTACAGTTACGTCCTCCTGCGGGAAAGGGTTAAAATCGCCTGTACTATTGATTTCTGCAAAAATAAAAAAATTAATTATACGACAGTGACACTTTAAAGATAAAATATCACGTCAGGATATACATCAGAATAATATACCATTCCTTATAGTAATTAAAAAATAAATTAGTTAATAAAATTTATACAAACATGCACAAACACTGATCTTGTGATCAACAGAAAAGGATAAAAGCCTCTTATGTATGCAAATGCTGATTCAAATACACATTAAGGCCATGTTCTCACAACGTGAGACACCAGCCGTTCTGTGACCGGGCCAGGTCACGGAACGACCGGTGTCAGAAAAGATCATCCCGGCCGGATGATCTTTACTGCCACTGAATTACCATGCAGGCCCATCCGTGCACGCCCGCATCCAAATTCCCTGCTGCACACAATGGAGCGTGCCGCACGCTCCATAGTGTGAACTGACAGGGGTTTTTGCCGCCACTATTCAATGAATAGCCGCCGCAGAAAACTGACATGTCAGTTTCTTGCGGCACCGCTAGGGATCCCGGCCTGAGTGTATACACTGCGGCCGGGATTCCCTCAGGTGCAGCACTACGTACCGTGATTACTACGGTACTTACTTAGCGTGAACATAGCCGAAAGATAAAAATGCATATGCACCAACGTTATAATAATACGCACATACAGTTTATGTGTTAGCGCGTCATGTGTAAGTCAGTCAAAAAATTATATATGAAAAGATTATTAAAATATTTTCACATATATTTATCCTCATTTCTTCCGTGCGCTCGGCCGTGTGACTTTCACACAACCTGTATTTGGTTATTATTAAAACTTTAGTGTACATGTAAAAGGTTCATCCTGCGGTGTGCCTATTTTTATTTTAGCCTCACACATATCCAATATGTAGCCTATCCTAAAGTCCACTTTACAACAGCTAACCCTATGCGGATGACTACTCGTAGGTACACTCATGTCTGTGCAACAGGGCCAGCACACAGCAAAGGAATGAGAAAACGCTTGTTTGTCAACTGATCACATTTTTTGTGGCCATCAAAATCACTGTAACGGCTGCATATTACCCTGTGTGAATGGGTGATGTGCAGCCGACAATGAAGAAGTTTATGGGATCATTTGTGCAGCCCAGCCTGCTACTTAATACAGCCATGTAAAGGATCATTAAACAGGTGTCAATCACATAGATCAGCACTAATTCTCGTGCCCCCATCTGCCTGTGTAAAAGGACCTTTACAACAGGTTGTCAATATTAGATCAGTGGGGTGCCCTGCCTAGCATAGCCACAAATCATCTGTTTAACCCTTTGAGGACCAGGCCCAAAATGACCCAGTGGACCGCGCAAATTTTGATCTTAGTGTTTCCGTTTTTCCCTCCGCCCCTTCTAAGAGCTCTAGCACTTTCAGTTTTCTATCTACAAGCCATGTAAGTGCTTGTTTTTTACAGGAATAGTTGTACTTTGTAATGGCGTCATTCATTTTACCATAACATGTATGATGGAATTCCAAATATATTATTTATGAAGATATAAATAGGTGAAATCGTAAAAAAGAATGCAATATGGTAACGTTTGGGGGGTTCCTGTGTCTACGTAATGCACTATATGGTAACAGCGACATGATACAATTATTCTATAGGTCAGCCCGAACACAACCATATGCAGGTTACACAGATTCTCTAATGTTATATATTTTTTTTAATGAAATCCTTTTTTTGGGCAATTAATTATAAATAAAATGGGACTATTGTGACGCTTATAACGGTTTTATTTTTTCACCTACGGGGCTGTATGGGGTGTCATTTTTTCCGCCATGATCTCTAGTTTTTATTAATACCATATTTGTGAAGATCGGACGTTTTGATCACTTTTTATAATTTTTTTTTTATATATAATGTAACATAAAATCGGTAATGTGCGCACTTTTTTCTCTCTTTTCGTCTACGCGGTTAACCGTTCGCAATGACGCTTGTTATATTTTAATAGATTGGACAACTACGCACGCTACGGTATATTATATGTTTATCTATTTATTTATTTTTATATGTTTTATTTATATAATGGGAAAGGGGGGTGATTTCAACTTTTATTGGGGGAGGGGTTTTGGGGTAGTGTGTTAGTGTTTTAAACTTTTTATTTTTTTTTACACATTTGAAGTCCCTTTGGGGGACTTGTACATACATTAGTTTGATTTTTACACTGATCATTGCTATGCCATAAGCATAGCATTGATCAGTGTTATCGGCGATCTGCACATTGAGCCTGCCTGTGCAGGCTCAGTGCAGCAGATCGCCGATCGGACCGCACGGAGGAAGGTGAGAGACCTCCGGCGGTCTGTGTTACCGATCGGGACCCCCGCAGTCACACTGCGAGGGTCCCGATTGGTAAGTGACAGGGGACTCCCCCTGTCACTTACACTTAAACGCCGCGGTCGCTTTCAAGGAGTTAATGACACGCGGCAGAGCGATCGCTGCAGCGTGTCATTACCGGTGAGGTCCCGGCTGCTGATTGCAGCCGGCCCCCACCTGCTATGAAGCGCGCTCCGCTCCGGAGCACGCTTCATAGCGGGAGAAACACCCAGGGCGTATAGTTATGCCCTAGGTCGTCTGGGGACAGACTTCCATGGCGTAACTATACGGGTTAAAGAAGCCATGATGTGTCACTTTTACTGTTTAGCAGGCACATCACCATACTGATAGTAGTGGCTGTACTTGTTACTTCATCCCATTTACTTTAAGTGACTCTGTACCCACAATCTGACCCCCCAAACCCCTTGTACCTTCGGATAGCTGCTTTTAATCCAAGATCTGTCCTGGGGGCCGTTCGGTAGGTGATGCAGTTATTGTCCTAAAAACCAACTTCTAAACTTGCAGCCCTGTGTCAAACTGGCGTGGCCTGGAATGACTATGCATTAGGCTGGCACAACCTCTCTGTCCCTCCTCACCGCCCTCTTCATCATTAGCAATGCCCCAGGTAGGTATTCCCTTTTTCATCAGCTGTGAGAGGACGGCACATGGGCTGGATCGTTAAGGAACCTGTACAGTGTTCACAGTAGGAATAGGAAAAATCCTGCCTGGGGCATTCCTAATGATGAAGAAGGTGGGGAGCAGGGATAGAGGGCTGGTGCCAGCCTAACGCACAGACACTCTAGGCCATGCCAGTTTGACACAGGGCTGCAAGTTTAAAAGTTGTTTTTTAGGACAATAACGGCATCACCTGCCGAACGGACCCCAGGACAGATCTTGGATTGATCTTCGATTAAAAGCAGCTATCTGAAGATACAAGTGGTTTGGAGGGGGTCAGATTGTGGGTACAGAGTCGCTTTAAGTAAATGTGCCACTTTACTTACTCAACATTTTTACCATTTACCTGGTTTCCATCAGTGCGTACATGATATTGGGGCAGTCCATTTTTTAAAAGCCACCCCTGTTACTGCAATGTGCACCAGTTTCTTTATGTACACTTAGGCCCGCTCTATGCACTGGAGGGAGGCCCAGGGCCCTTGCTAGTGCGGCCGGACTCGATTTTGATGGATTGCTTCTGATGGAGACGCATCACTGAGGGTACGGAATAACTGTGGGCACCAGGTCCGTGTCCATTGCATAGAGACGGCTGAAGTGCACATAAACAAACCACTGCAGATCGCAGGAAACAGGAAGCATTTAAAAAAAATGGACTGTGCCACCATCATGGACGCACCAGTGCCAAACAAGTAGTATAAAGTAAAATTTGAATGAGCAAAATAGGATAGCACTTTAACTAGAATGAAGTTGTAGCAAGCTGTAATACAGCTTGGTGCATAGCTATACCTGGTAGGTAATGAAAGGGGCAATGTGTCCTCCTTAGCCCCTTCTAATAGCTCATCTGTAGGACTATAGAAGGGCAGGCCCGCACCCACCTGTCATACTCTGGGTGTAACATACCCTGGGCAGCACTGAGGGATTTCTTTACTGTTTCAGGTGCAGGGAGGATTAGGAGGAAAGCAGATTACATCCAGCATTGATGTGAGGTTGTGTGAGGACGCTGACTGCATGGGAAGAAAACACAAGGCGGCGGACATCTTGATTTCATTTCCTGATCCCCTTGTAATGAGGAGCTATCCGGACACTGCATGCTATGGGAGAAGCTGTAGAACAGGCCTTGAGGGTGCCATAAGCCTTGCAGACCTGCTCACATTTTCCTGTGTGAGTGTATGTAGCCGCAGAGGAAATCTGTGTGTTCTTTATTACAGACATCTTCCCTGTTGGAAGTTTGTGCTGGAAAGGAAAGAATGTAAGACGCTGAAAGAATTTATGAGACTTCCCTGTGGCGGCAGTGGAGAAGCCTTGGCTACACACATGGATAGTGGGATGTCTATAAAGACAGAAAACATACAGATGTGTATATATCTACCACCTCCTCCATACACGTTACATGTTCTGTTTATTCTGATGGCGTCCATTCATAAAGCCAATAGAGATAAGCGAACCTTGAGCACGTTTAGGATGGTCCGAATCGAACTCTCGCCATTTAAATACAGATGGCATCCTTCCTTGGATACCCCCCCTCAGACCATCAATCTATATCACACCTACCTTTTCTAATTCCGCATACGCTTTGTATATGGGATTGATTGGTTGCTACACACGGGTTGTCCAGATCCCCCGGCCCGCTTTCTCCAATTCTCCAGAACCTATCCTTCCGGGATGGAGGACGCCTAGGTTTCTCATTTGGGAGCGTTCGTCATGCCCCAGGGTACGAGAGTGCATGAGTGGACAGAGAGACACTCTCTCCCTTATCTTCTCTACAAGCTCAGTCTTCCGGACGTCCACTATCCTGGCTGAAATATGGACAACTGGCATCGTACACCCGAACCCAGTTCCCATAGGTCTCAACTCTCACAGATTTTGATAACCTGGTCACTGCAGCATCTCCGATTTCACATTGTATCTCTTTATCACATCTTAGTTAGCACTATCAACCAGGACTGAGCTGCCTTTTTTTATAAGTGGGAAAGGTACCTTAATACATCATTTGATGGACAGTCTCTCCAGAAGACGTGCGAGCTTTCTCATGTTATCTCAAAGGAGAAGAATTACAAAATTGTCACCTGATTACTGGTATTACTGCCCAGTCACTCTACATAAAATGTTCCCTGAAGAATTAGCGTGTGACATGCTGCATATATGGTGAGCTTGTTCAGGTACTCAGACATTCTGGGACAAGGTCCTAGCAATATATTGTGCATATTCTGGAAAGACTGTCCCCAACTGGTTCTGTTGTCTAATATGCCTGACTCTCTCTCTAACATCTAAAATAAGAATCTTCGCCATTTTCTGACGGCCGCCCGTATGGTCATACCCAGACACTGGAAGGCGCCCACTATACCCACCATTGCGGAATGGGTAAGGGAACTTAGTGAAATTGGCCGTATGGAAGAACTCATTGCTGAAGCCCATTATAGCTCTAATACATTTGAAAAAGTGTGGCTTCCCTGGTGCATGTTCATAGACACGGAGGAGTTCTTATCTCTTGCTGGTTAGCTTTGGGACCCCCATGGCCTTGAGCCTGTAGGACTCTCCCCTCTCCACCAGCATGCTGTAGTTTCTTCCTCCCACCCACCTTCCTTTTCTTAGTCTTTCTTTCCTCTGTGTATTCTAAAGTTACAGATTTTTTTCAGAATAGTACTGTTACAGTTCAGTAATTCATTCCTGAGCGTTTGCTTCACTTTCTTGACTGTTTATTATAAAATGTCCGGCACCTTATGACTTGGAGGTTGTGATGTCATTTGTAGGTCATTATGTAACCATACTGTCTGTGTGTCAATAAAACTGGATTACACATGAATATCGGTGGCTGCAGAAGTTGGATGTGGCCATAGGCTGTGTCCATACTTTCCAGGACTCCCTAGGGCTGCATCCAACTTCTTCAAATGCAGAGAGTTTGGGTTCGGATGAGTGTTTGGGCTTTGATCATCTCTTAAGGTGAACAAATGCGGCAAGACAAGATCCCAATGACTGCTGCACGATGCCTCTTATTTCAGGGGTCTCAGAGGTCTGACCCTCACTTACATATACCGTACTGCATATTCATTTAGCCGCAGGTGAAAGGAAAATCACATCAGCCAATGAATTTGATGGTCAGTCATGTAATTTACAAAAAAAAAAAAAAAAAAATGTGTAAAGAGGGCAGATATGGGGTTCATCTAGTGGGCTGGCTATCCCCGGTGATGCCCGCAGAGGCGATGCACAGAGCACCTAACACACTGCTCGCCACTGCCTCACTATATACTGTCTTCAGTCAGACTCACTTTATGTGTAGTTCCATTTTACTGCCAGAATTATACCAGCTGTAAAAAGAAGCCCATGATACTTTAGGCCACTTTACACTATTTTTTTCTTCATGTAAACATTTTAAAACATACAAAAACTGCAAAGTACACCAGATGTGTATAAAACGCCCCAAAATCTCTCCATAGCACAAAAATGTGAATTAAACCTCTCAAAAACAAATAAAATGCTTCAGCCCTGTCAGTACAGTATGGTGGAGATTTAACCATTTCATGGCAGCATTCTCATGAACGATGATGCTGGGAGCTCTGAGGGCCAGTCCGCAGTATACAGCTGACACACATACTGTGTATTGTGTGAATGAAGCCTTAGGGCCCTATTACACCAACAGATTATCTGACAGATTTTGGCAACCAAGGCCAGGAATGAATTTCAGAAGAGAAGAAATCTCAGTCTTTGCTTTATGACCTGTTCTCTGTTTATAGTCTGTTCCTGGCTTTGGCTGCAAAAATCTGTCAGGTATTTGTGTGTGTAATAGGGCCCTTACTCCAACACTGACACTAAACAGGGGCGATGACTCTGCACCTCTAGCTCCGCTGGATAAACCTCCTTATAACTGAATGGGAACTGACAGAGCTGTATTTGCAATAAGGCACTTGCGATCCTGTGTCTGGGGCAGCACTTCAGGGAGTAAAATAAAAAAATAAAAGATAAATTGAGATCCATGATCAACCACAAAATCCACATATTCCTCATGCCATTTTTGCTGTATATTTGTCACACACCTGCATAAAAAAATGCAGACACTTGTGGAATCACCCTAATGTGGTGTATTAAAGGGATAGTTCTTTAGTTAAAAAAATAAATAAAATCTTTCAAATTAACTGGTGCCAGAGATTTGTAATTTACTTCTATTAAAAATTATCAAGTCTTCCAGTACTTATCAGCTGCTGTATGTCCAGCAGGAAGTGGTGTATTCTTTCCAGTCTGACACAGTGCTCTCTGCTGCCACCTCTGTCAGGAACTGTCCAGAGCAGGAGAGATTATCTATGTGGATTTGCTTCCTGTATTACATATAGCAGCTGATAAATACTGGAAGACTTGGGATTTTTTTTATAGAAGTAAATTACAAATCTCTTGCATCAGTTCATTTAAATGTTTTTACTTTTTGCTAAACTATCCCTTTAAGTCTAGGGATAAGAGTGCCTAGGGCAGGACAAGCTGTAAATGTGGCCCTGGGAACTCATTATGTTTGTACACACATAGTGGGAGATTTATCAATGAAGTGAAGTTGGCTCAGTTGCCCCTATCAACCAATCAGATTCCACTTTTCATTTTACAAAGAATCTGTGGGGAATAAAAAGTGGAATCTTATTGGTTGCTAGGGGCAACTAAGCCAGTTTCACTTCAATTGTTTGATAAATCTCCCCCATAGGGTATATGTCTACACTGGGCTAATACACTGCAGATTCCCCACAGCAGAAAGAAAAAAAGAACTTCACAGTGTCGTCCCTGAAGTAAAAAGACTGCACTATATGTGTGTGTGTCTGCAAAGTTGCGCTGATGCTCTATGGGGCCACAGAACACGGATGAGTTCAGTGCTCTAAAGAGGCTCCGTAGAGAATGAACGGTGAGCTCTATTAAAGGAGAAGTCTAGCAAAAAATTTTATTAGTATTGTATTGCCCTCCCCCCCCCCCCAAAAAAAAAAAAAGTTATACAAATCACCAATATACACTTATTACAGGAAATGCTAAAGTGTTTTTTTATTTTTTTTATTTTTTTATTACAGTATTGTGGTGGCCCCCAAAAGTTATACAAATCACTAATATACACTTATTACAGAAAATGCTTATAAATGGTGATGTCACGACCCGACTCCCAGAGCTGTGCGGGCTGTGGCTGCTGGAGAGGATGATGGCAGGGGGACACTGAGGAACACAGGGCACTGGAGGGACACTGAGCGTCCTCCTGCCATCATCCTCTCCAGCAGCCACAGCCCGCACAGCTCTGGGAGTCGGGTCGTGACATCGCCGTGTTATCCAGGAAGTGACATCACCGTGTTATCCAGGAAGTGACATCACCGTGTTATCCAGGAAGTGAAGGCTTGATGCAGTAGTAAGTGCAGGGAAAAAAGCTCTTTATTAGGATTTCCCGTAATAAGTGTATATTGGTGATTTGTATAACTTTTGGGGGGCAACACAATACTTTAATAAAAATTCTCGTCGGACTACCGCTGATTTGGAGGCAAATCTATCCATTTCCGCCTAAAAAGTTATATGGGTCACTGGGTTATTTTAGCTAGAAAAAAATTCTCTTTCCTCTTTCTCTTGGGGGTGGATAAAAAAGCAGCACACTCATCTACCCTGATCCCCTGCAACAACTCTTGAGTCCTTGATGTGATCCACCCTCCCCACAGAAGAGACGCCCTCCGCCAGCTGCTGCAGCCAGTGACTGGGTGTGCAGGGGAGGTCCTGTGGGGACAATATGTCACAAGAAGCGACGGGGACTGAAAGCTAGAGGAACGGCAGAGGACTGAGGCAGGTGAGCCAAAAAATAGTAAAAGCACACTCTGTGACCATACTAAGCCCCAGTGATTTCTACCAGAATAACGCTACAGCTACACTGACACATGGGCTGCTCCCGCACAACCAATATACTTGTGCAACCCGCTAGTGTGCAACTTTATAACACATGGGATTGGGCTGTAAAAAAAAAAAAAAGCCAAATCACAAGTTGTGGAGACATGCATCCTGCACTGGAGACATGGCTGACAGTATCATGCAACATGTGACCAAGAGTCTGTTAGAGTTGGGCTTTGTGCAACTATCGTACTGCAGGCGCATGATGTCGCATCATCACAGCAACGGTGCATGCAGCAGGAAGGGTTAACACTGCAATGAAGGGAAGACAGCTGCCCATGGCATACAATGTGGCATCTATGCCGGTGGTGTTACACACCAATATTACACAGTTCTTCACACTCACATCATACAATGTGGCATCTACTCCCGGTGGTGTTAAACACCAATATGACACCGTACTTCACACACACACACACACACACACGGCATACAATGTGGCATCTATGCCGCTGGTGTTACACACCAATATCACACCGTACTTCACACACACGGCATACAATGTGGCATCTATGCCGCTAGCGTTACACACCAATATCACACCGTACTTCACACACACATACAGCATACAATGTGGCATCTATGCCGCTGGTGTTACACACCAATATCACACCGTACTTCACACACACATACAGCATACAATGTGGCATCTATGCCGCTGGTGTTACACACCAATATCACACCGTACTTCACACACACGGCATACAATGTGGCATCTACGCCGCTGGTTTTACACACCGATATTATACTGTTCTTCACACTCACACACTGCATACAATGCCCGGTGGTGTTATACACCAATATCACACCATATTACACACATGGCATACAATATGTCCTCTACACCGGTGGTGTTACACACCAATATCACACTGTTCTTCACACACACGGCATACAATGTAGCGTCTACTCCTGGTGGTGTTACACACCAATATCACACGTCATACAACGTGGCGTTTACTCCTGGTGGTGTTACACACCAATATCACACCGTTCTTCATGCTCACACACAGTATATGATATGGCATATACGCCGGTGGTGTTACACTCCAATATCACACCGGTCCTCACACACAGTATATGATATGGCATATACGCCGTTGGTGTTACACAACGATATCACACCGGTCCTCACACACAGTATATGATATGGCATATACGCCGTTGGTGTTACACACCAATATCACACCGGTCCTCACACACAGTATATGATATGGCATATACGCCGGTGGTGTTACACACCAATATCACACTGATCCTCACACACAGTATATGATATGGCATATACACCGGTGGTGTTACACACCAATATCACACCGTTCTTCATGCTCACACACAGTATATGATATGGCATATACGCCGTTGGTGTTACACACCGATATCACACCGGTCCTCACACACAGTATATGATATGGCATATACGCCGTTGGTGTTACACACCAATATCACACCGGTCCTCACACACAGTATATGATATGGCATATACGCCGGTGGTGTTACACACCAATATCACACCGGTCCTCACACACAGTATATGATATGGCATATACGCCGGTGGTGTTACACACCAATATCACACGGGTCCTCACACTCACACACTATGCCGGTTACTTCTGGGAGACTTGCACCATTTTATTTCCACAAGCACCAATACAAACTTAGGAAATCAGAGATATTTGTGAGACATTTTGTTCTGAGGGGCAGAGGCGACTACAGGACCCCCAGCTCTCAGCGCCCCCTGCAGCCGCCAGCACCTCACACAGGCCGAGACATTCTGGGGATATGTCGCACAGCTGGGACATTGGCCGTGACGCAAGCGACAATATACGGGGAAGTTTCCCTCACACCGGACATTAGCCGGCAGCCATTCCGGTGCCGTGTTCACACTGGGACATAGCAGAGAATACGTCACTAGGGGCTCAGCTGAGTTACCGGAGGGCTCCCGAGTACGGTAACACTGAGCCAGCCCAGGTCCGAGCTCCCGTATCCCCGCCGCGCTTACCTGGGTGAGCCGCCGCTGCCATCCCGGCTCTTATAGCCCCCTTCTATTTCTCCAGTTCGTCCGGTCCCCCCGCTGCCCGGTAACAAGATGGCGGCAGCGATACGATGTAGTTTTTTTTTTTCTAACCCAACTAAACGGGAATATGGATCGTGTAACGCAACGTAACCAGCTATTAGTGAGTGGGCAGGCCCTTCGCGTATGACTGACAGCGCATCCATCCAATAGAAATCACCCAGTAGCTTGTCAGCCCCCTTTACAGAAGGCGTAGGGCGCGGCTAGCAGGTTAGATTGATCCCTGACGCAAGAACCAACGTTGCGTAAGAAGGCTGCGATTGGCCAACCATGGAATTTGTTAGTGTGATTGGTTGATGGATTCTCGGGTGCTGATTGGCTGAATGGGTCACAGCTTCTTCTGTGGTCTAATTATGGTGGGGTGTGCTGGGATTTGTAGTTTGTAGCTGCAGCGACAGGAATCCGATGCAGAAGGTGTTCGCTGAGGGAGGGGGGATTCGTGTCCCTTCCAATCTGTTAGCGGCCCCTAGAGGTGGAAACTGAAAGCAGCCAAAGCGGATGACCTATTAAAGGGGTTGTCCAGTGAAATTTTCGTTCTTTCAAATCAACTGGTGTCAGAAAGTTATATAGATTTGTAATTTACTTCTATTTAAAAAAATCTCACGTTTTCCCATACTTACCAGCTGCTGTATGTCCTGCAGGAAACGTTGCTTTATTTTCAGTCTGACACAGCCCTCTCTGCTGCCATCTCTGGCCAAGACAGGAACTCTGTCTCGGTTTCCTATGAATCCCCATAGAAAACCTCTCCTGCTCTGGACAGTTCCTGTCTAGGCCAGAGATGTCAGCAGAGAGCACTGCGTCAGTCTGAAAATAAAACATTTCCTGCAGGACATCCAGCAGCTGATAAGTATGGGAAGACTTGGAGATTTTTACATAGAATTAAATTAAAAATCTATAAAACTTTCTGACACCAGGTTAGGGGAATTGAATCTGCTGATATGTCCCTAATGCGCACAGGGCGCTGAGGATGAAAGTGTGTCTCTTACCTTTCTCCTCAGCAATGTTCCTGTGCAGTTAGTAGTTGAATCCACGGGCTGGAGCCCCATAGTGCCGATTCGGCCCGTCCACTCCATTAATTATCATTAGAAAAAGTGGGCTGGCTTGCACGATGGGGGCGGAGCAGTGCTCCTAACGGTGCTCCCAGCCGTGGATTCAACTACTAACAGCAGGGGAATGGTTAGATTTGTCTACCCTGCTAATAGATCCTCTTAAAAATAAGAAAAAATGGGCTAAAACAACACATAAAATGCTGAATACACCCCTGTATGGTGTGATTTCCAAAATGGAGTCACTTCTAATTTACCACAATACTGGTATGTCAAGGGCTCTGCAAATGTGACATGGAGCCTGAAAACCATAACTGTAAAATCTGCCTCAATAAGCCAGATAGTGCTTCTAAACCTGCACTAACCAGCGCTACAAAAACATGGCCGCTTTCTTCCAGAGACAACACCACTCTAGTCTCCAGTTTGGGTGCAGGTTTTGTAACTCAGTTCCATTGAAGTGAATGGAGCTTAATTGCAACCCACACCTGAACTGGAGAAAAGAGTGGTGCTGTCTCTAGAAGAAAGTGGCCATGTTTTTCTAATGCTAAACAAGTGAAACATTTTGTCCATAGATTTTGCATTGTCACAGCAATTGTCAGCATTGTCACAGAATATTGTCACAGAATTGTCAGCATTGTCACAGAATAAATGCTCACTCCACCCTCAGTACATTTGTGGGGTATAATTTTGGGGGGAGTTTCTCATTATTTGGCCCCTCAAGGCCACCACAAACTTGGGATGGTGTCCGAATAACACCTTTATAAAAAAGGAGGCCCAGGGTCCACTAGGTGCCCGTATGTCAGTCGTATGTAGGTAGTGCTCTAGGAGCACATATGGGATATTTATTAAAAAAAAAAAAAAAAAAGTCAAAATTGAGAATAGCTATTAAATAAATAACTATAAATTATTAATTATTTTTTTTAAAAAAACACCACCGCACTGCCATCTTGTGTACTGATGTAACCATTGCCCTTTTCTTCATGAGGATCCATAGGTGAAATGTGTTGGAGATAGGGCTCAGTTTTTGGAGGGCTTGTAAAATTAAAGGGGTTATCCAGTGCTACAAAAACATGGCCACTTTTCCCCCTACTGTTGTCTCCAGTTCAGATGCGGTTTGCAATTAAGCTCCATTTACTTTAATGGAACTGAGTTTCAAAACCCCACCCAATCTGGAGACAACAGTAGGGGGAAAGTGGCCATGTTTTTGTAGCGCTAGATAACCCCTTTAAGATGAGGGTCCTGTTGGTTTCTGCGGTCACCCATGTCACTGGATGAGGAGCACCCCTGATGCCTATGAAGTTGAACCAACCTGTTACTGTGTTGATGATAGTAAAATGTATTTATTTTGTAAATTGTATAAAATAACAAAAATAAAGTTTGCTAGTAAAAGTATTAGGCTGGGTTCACATCACATTTTTCAGTCCATTTAACATATCCGCTTTTGGGTATAAACACACACAGCGTATATGCAGCAGATCTGCAGCAGATTTGATGGTGCAGATTTGATGCTGTGTTCAGTTATTTAGATCTAATCTGCTGCGTATTTGTTGAGTATTTGCTGCGTATCACAGCAGTAAATACGCTGCGTATACGGTGTGTGTTTATACCCTAAAAGTCAATAGGAGTCAAAGACGGATCCAGACGTATTGCACATCAATTGCAGTGAAATATCCTCTGGTGGACTCCTGAGTGATGTACAGCTGCAGGACAAGGTCAGATGTGGGCAGTTTGGGCAGCTGTGGGCCCCCCAGGAGCCTCGGGCCTTTAATACCTAAATTATGATCCGCCACTGGCTGTAGTAGAGAAACATAAGCATAATCCAAGCTTGAGAAAGCCCTGCCGTCCCTGCTCAACCGCAAACTTTACATGGCATGATATTCTTAGCATTGAGTTGTAGTAGGAGGTTTACATTTATAACAACAATCCATATTAGTAATCAATAATAGTGATTATAGTGTCAGTATTAGGTCAATAGTACATGTGCTATGGTGATGATATCCGTATCAGATGGAAAGACCTGAAATTATCAGTGGAGGAATTCAAAACATAAAAGATTTACTATTCACTTATAAATACTGTATTAGTTCAAGTAATCTAATGAGGTAATATAACTTTCCTCATCGTTTCAGGCAGCACAGAAGGGATATTCCATCCTATGGTCCCCTTCCCAGGACCGCCCACGTAGAACACTCAATCAATTAGCAATTAGTGTTAGCAGGCATAAGTATCCCCCAAGACCCATAATGCACTGTGTTTTTTTCTGTCCTCTCCTTCCAGCAGGTGTGAGTTCCACCTGCTTGCCCACCTGGAGTTGGAGAAAAACGGCCATGCGGGGTCTTGGCTGCAACGATGCCAATGCGTATAACACAGTGAGAAAGTGTCAGTGGGGGTGTCCCTGGCCAAACTGTCCGGGATGTTGATGGTTAATATGACATGTCTGCTGTAACAATCACTAAAGCAGTTCCCCGGGTGAGTTCGCTTGGCGTAATAGTTACATATTGTACTATTACCTGCATATACAGTATTCATGCTGGAGATTACCTGCTTCGGCCGATTCAGCGTTATGCTTGTATGGCTCCGAGCGCTTCCTGTTGAGTACCAAGATGGTGTTTCCGGTTTGCGTTCCACCGTGGTTGCGCGCTCACTTCCGGTTGCGTGTGACGTCACCACGCGCTACGTGCGCGACCGCCGGCATAAAGCCCTATTACTTCCGGCATTCGGCGCCATTGTGTGCCTGAGGCAGCCGGATTCTGGTGTGATTAAGGTGACAGTACTCTGGGGGAGCCACAGATTATAAGGTTTGTACAAGTTACTTACACATTGTTTGTTTAAAGGACAACTCCGGCGAAATTTTTTTTTGGCTTAACACACATTACAAAGTTATATAACTTTGTAATGTGGTTAAATACCCGGTCTGGCCCCCTTCCCCCACTTTCCGACCCCCGACCCCCCCACCCCGGAAGTTAAAGAATATATACATTACCTATTACGGTCGTCACGGTCCTCTTCTCTGGTGTCGGGTGATGTCAGAGCTGGGGGCGGTCCGGGTCTTCTTCCTCCTCGGCGTCTTCATTGAGAGTGAATGGGAGAGAAAAGGCTGCTGGTGCACATGCGCACCAGCAGCCTTTTCATTGGCTGGAGCGCATCACATGGCTTCCAGCTTGCTCAGCCCTGATTGGCTGAGCTTGCTGGAAGCCATGTGATGCGCTCCAGCCAATGAAAAGGCTGCCGGTGCGCAAGCGCGCTGGCAGCCTTTTCTCTCTCATGGATCCGGAAGAAGGAGACATAGCTGGACGGCGGACGCAGGTGACGGTGAGGCGGACGGCGGGCGAATGGAGTGGCGATCGTCACCGGAGGGATGGTGAGTATGGTGTCTGTGTGTGTCTGTGTTTTTTTTTTTGGGGGGGTCCCGCCGGAGTTGTCCTTTAATTATAGATGTCAAGCCATTCCAGCAATAAACGTAGGGGGAAATCCCGGCACAGGTTGTGCTCTGGCTGTGAACAACCCCTCCCTGATGAGCATTCAGGAGATGTCTGTGAGCCATGCATTCAGCAGCTAAGAAGATCATCTTCAGGCCGCAGTCACAGATCTGTACAAAATCCAGTAAATGTGCCTAATCTATGCATAAGTTGCCTGCAGAGGCTTCCAGCAGGCCACAACACTAATATGTGTCCTCAGTGTACACCTCAAGAAGAGCCGCAGTCCCTAATGGGAGAATTAAAGACTCTAATATCTTTGATGCGCACCCAAATGTCTGGGGCCAATCCTCTTCCTTCTACTTCTGCTGCTCCTGCTCTTCCACCTCCGTCTAAGAGAGCTAAGCATCACCATAAACATACCATATCTTCCTTAGAATCCGGTGAATGTGATGAGTCAGACTCGGATGACGAGATTTCTGAAGACTATTATCTCTTTAAGAAAGAGAATATAGAAAAACTTATTAAAGTTGTGAAAAGGAGTGTGGAATCTGAGAAGGAAGAATCAGTTTCTCAGGATAAGCAAAGTTTGTACTACTTTCCCAAAAAGAAATCTTGTGTTCTACCTGTCCATCAAATACTTACCTCCATAATGGAGAAGGAATGGAAAAGACCAGACAAACGTCTGGATTTGGGGTCTAGATTCAAGACAGTATACAAACTTGACCCATCTAAATCTGAGACTTGGGAATCACCATCTAAAGTAGATCATGCTATTGCCAAGCTGTTCAGAAGAACCTTTTATCCTGGCGATGAGACTGTCCTTCTCAGGGACCCAATGGATAAAAAAGCTGAGGCACTGCTTAAAAGGTCGTATTCTAACCTGGCTTCTCTAAATAAGGCGGCTTTATCCACAGTACCGATTGCGAGAGCTCTAAGACTTTGGCTCAGTCACTTGACAGCTGATATTGAAGATGGGGTACACCGAGAGGAACTACTGGAACAAGTGTCAACCATCAAAATGGCGGTATGGTTTTATATGTGACTTCCCTGTAGATGTGGTGAGAGTGACCGCAAAGAATATGGCGGTGAATAACTCTACAAGAAGAGCTATATGGTTAAAACCATGGAAGGGTGATACTGCTTCAAAGCTGAATTTTTGTTCCATTCCTTATGAACCTGGAAGACTCATCGGATCTGAGTTGGATAAAGCTCTAGAAGAGAACAAGAAGGAAAAGTCTATGTCCATGCCTCAGACTTACGGAGGTAGATCCTACAAAACTTTTCGTTTACAAAGAGGACGAGGAAGTTTTCGTTCCCGTGCAGGACAGGATAGATCAAACAAAACTTACAAGACAAGATACCAAGACAAAAATAAGAAAAAGCAAGGTGAATCCTCCAATGCAAAGTCGGAGTTCTGACGCCAGGCCCTCTCTTCCGGTAGGAGCAAGACTCCTGGAATTCCTACCAGAATGGAAAGATGTCACAAGAGACAGATGGGTCCTATCCATTGTCGAGGTGCCTTCCCAAAGAAGGCCTACTGTTGTTGGCTGTTTCCTAATTGAGTTGGAGAATGGGTCCGGATCCCCTCTCCCACACCATGCACTTAGAATGAGGACACAGACTACGTATCTTGCAAACAAGTCTGGTGTGTTCCCCATCTCTGAGAACCCACCTTTATTTATACAGGAAAAACCAATGGATATGAATGTAAAATGCAAAGTCATACACTATACACGTCATCAACTTCAAAAAACGAATAACTACGGATATATTTTGACAGATATGGATATACAATAAGATTAAATGTTCAATTAAAATTGTTTACATAAGGATGTTGATACATACATAAGGATGCTAAAAAACATTTGTTATCTGCTTACGAGAATGTGAATTCTAAAACAACATTTATTATCTGCTGGGAACAGACGGTGGACCAGCTGTATGTCCCTGAACAGGATTCAGTCATGTAGGAAAGTTCATGAGAAAAGAATTTATTTTTCTTCTATTTTATCCTGTTATATCTTCCTTCAAACTTTGGATGGATTAACTCATTCCTCTCAGTGTCCCCCCTTTTTGGCGATGATGAAGAAATCTGGGTCCTGGACAGGATTAAATCCCAGTATGTACCCTAAACACTCTCTGACCGCGGGTTGTCAGGGTGCGGATGCTTCTGGGTCCAACACCATCACCTAGAGCCACATGGGCATATCCTCCTCCAAGAGATTTCCTCATCATAACGCCAATCTAGAAGGAAAAGAAACAAACATCATTACTTATAGAGTATAAGATTTAGTCTTTGTAACTTGTTGACAACAACAGCATAATCCTTTCATTACACAGTAGACCAATAAAAGAAACAACATGATCTGAAAAACTGTTTGTAGTATTCCCATGAACCATCCTCCCATACCATTGAACCAATTTGCAGGATTTAAGCTAGCTAATGCCCCTGACCACCATTTATCCTGGTCTGCCAAAATCATCTCATCATGTTTTTTCCTTAGTTGTGAAATTTTATCCAGTCCTGCTGTGATTTGCACTATTCCCTGATCATTTACATAATGACAACATGTAGGGCCAACTACCTGACACATCCCCCCTTGAGCAGCAGTCAGAAAATCAAGCACCACAGTGTGCTGGTTAGTAACTACCATAAGTTGCCTCTGCACTGCTACTGAGGTGTTAAGTATATCCAGTATGTCAAATATCTGATCATCTAAATAATCTGTGGCTTCAACTAATTTGTCCCAAGTTTGCATCACCATAGGATACAGAAATAAAGTACTAAAAAATTTGTTGGCCGCTGACATCTGTACTAGATGAGGTCTTCCATTGTGTCGCGGTTTATTGTCCTTGGCCCTTTTTGTCAGTGAATGTCTAGGGATCTTACCTATTGGGAGGTCGTCAGTCTGTACTATAAAGGTAGCAGGTGTCAATCTTACCACTGTACAGGTACCATTTATCCCCACAGGGAGCCATTTGTAGGCGTTCCTTCCACAGACCCAATACACTCCTCCTGGGAGGTCCCATAGGTGAGAATGCTGTAAAACTAGATGATGGGCAAGATCAATCAATTTGCTTACACTCTTTATTGCACACCACTCAGGATCTTGTCCCAAAGGGCTACAATATCCAGCATCTGGGTTTCCACATGTAGGATCGTTTGGACTGTATGCCGATGAATCATCACACCACAAATTATGTTGTTCATTCTGACAGGTCTCATTACCACCTTTGAATAAATATGACCATTCCCATTTGGAATCTATGATCTTTCTCTCTAATAGGGATGGTTTCCACACATCTGATGTCCCTTTACTAGCATCTGTCCTATTGAATATTATTTTTACATTCTCTAAGGGTACATCTCCCATGTGTATTATTTGAGTAGAGTTTCTCCTCACCCAACTACCCCCTTTGAATGCTAGATATTGGTAACCTTGGGTTGGAGACCTCACTTCACCCGCCCACCATGGAAGAGACATCCACCCTACTATTGGAATTGTGACACTGACATTCCACTGACTACTGTACTGTGTATCATTATTAGCTAATTGGTCCCAGCAGGAATCAGCATCAAGAAATTCTTCAAATGGGACAGGAATAGCTAGATAAGCAAGAGAAGATGCAGTTACTGGGGAGTGGGTACATATCCAACAGTCAGATACATTTAGTTCCATGTTAAGTAATTTGTGATGTGTTAGTAACATGTTTTCTCGAGACTCAGAGTTTTTTAACAAGGATACACTTGACCCAGTCAGGATCAAAATCATGATGCAAGTTTGCAATGGCTGGCATGGATCCATGTCTCCTTTCCTTCCAACTTGACAGATGTAGGTGTTGTCAGAAGCACTTGGAATGGACCATCAAATCTGGGCTCAAGACTTTTTCGAGTATGCTTCTTTACATAGACAAGATCACCAGGTTGTAATTTATGGCTTCCAGTATCAGCCTCAGGGTCTGGAAGGGAAGAGAAAACTCGAGAATGGTTATTATTTAGTTGCTTTTGCAAACTGATAACATATGCAGAAAGGTTATCGCAATTCATTTCCAACTGCTGTGGTAGATAACACCCCAACTGCGGTGCCCGCCCGAACAATATTTCGTATGGAGAGAGTTTAGTCTTGCCCTGAGGGGCTGTTCTCACTGAATACAAAGCAATTGGTAAGCACTGTGGCCATGGTTTATGTGTCTCTTGCATTGTTTTTTGTATTTTCAGCTTAAGGGTACCATTCAGCCTTTCCACCTTTCCTGAGGCCTGTGGCCTGTAGGGGGTGTGTAGTGCTGAGTCTATACCCAAAGCTTGACACACATTTTGGAACACTTGACCAGTAAAGTGCGTTCCTCGATCCGATTCAATGATCTCTGGTAGGCCAAATCTTGGAACCAGTTCCATAGCAATCTTAGCCGCTGTATTTCTGGCATTGGCTGACTTTACCGGATATGCCTCCGGCCATCCAGAAAAGAGATCCACACAGACAAGTACATACTCATGTGGACCAGACTTTGGCATCTGGATGTAGTCAATTTGAAGTCTCTGAAAGGGATAATAAGCCCTTGGTAAGTGTTTTTGTGGGACTTTTACTGTCTGTCCAGGGTTATTGGCCTGGCAAATGTGACATACCCTTAGGCGTTCATTCACATAATGCCTGAATCCTGGTACATACCAGAATTTTCTGCTTTGTTGCAACATCACATTTGCACTGACATGGCTAGGTAGATGTAAGGCTGAGTAAAGGGTTGGAAACCAGGCTTTTGGCAAAACTGGTAACCCTTCAATATGCCATATTCCATCCACCAACACCCCTTTTCTTGTGCATTCGTCAAGCTCTTCCTCCGTCATAGACTGAATGACTTTTTGTAATTCTGTTTGATCACTCACAGTATCCACTTCTTCATCAGGTTCTAGTGGAAGAAGAGCTGCTTTCTTTGCAGTTGTGTCGGCCAAATCATTCCCTCTGGCCTCCTTGGTATCTGCTCGTGTGTGAGCAGCCACTTTTATCACTGCAAGATCTCTGGTTTTTGCAGCTGTCTCTATGAGTTCTTTGATCAGAGTCCCATGCTTGATAGGGTTTCCTGCTGCAGTCAGAAACCCTCTCACTGCCCAAATGTGGCCTGAGTCATGGATTACGCCATGTGCGTATGCTGAATCAGTGTAGATATTGGTGGCATCATCTCCTGCTTGTTCTATGGCCTTTTTCAGTGCTGTTAATTCTGCAACCTGGGCAGAACAGCCTGGCGGCAAAGGGCCACTTATCACTGTCTCATGCAGGGTTACCACAGCATATCCAGTATGAAATTTGCCACTTTTATCAGCAAACCTGCTGCCATCGATGAAAAATTCATGCACAGGATTTGGCAATGGGATTCTTGAAATATTGTGAATAGGTTGTGACTCTGCTTCTATTAGTTCAGCACAATCGTGTTCCATGATTTCAAGTGTTTCTTCACCATTGTCACTGTCCTTTTCCCCCCTGTCCAAATCTGTGAATATGAGAAGTTCAGCCAGATTTAGACTTGTGAGTTTTTGAAAGATGAAATTAGGAGGAAGGAGAAGTGCACATTGCATACGGACTTGTCTAGCCATTGACAGATGCTTAGTTTGGACCTGTGTTAGTATGGCATAGACGTCATGAATAGTTAGAATGGTGGTAGGATAATCTAGAGATATATCTGATGCTTTATCCACAATGACTTGTACTGATATAACAGTCCTTAGGCAAGTGGGAGCTGCTTTGACCACTGAGTCCAATTTGACTGAATAGTACCCCAGAGGTCTATGTTTGCCATCATGTTTCTGAGTAAGGACTCCCAAAGCATACCCATCTATTTCTCTGATAAAGAGAAAGAAAGGATACTCGTAATTTGGCAAACTCAAGGCAGGGGCTCTCAACAATTCTTGCTTGAGAGTTTGAAATGCAGCTGCCGCTTCTGCTGGAAATTTGAAAGGAATTTCTTTTGTGCAGTCATACAATGGTTGCATTAGTTTTGCAGCATTTGGTATCCACTGCCTACAGTAAGATACGAGTCCCAGAAAAGCACGAAGCTTCTTCACATTGGTTGGAGGTTTGGCTTGCTGTACAGTTTGTATGCGACTTGGACTCAGATGTTTCTGGCCAGCTGATAGACAATGTCCTAGAAAAATGACCTTCTCTTGGACAAATTGTAATTTGTCTCTGGTCACTTTGCAGTGTATTGTAACAAGGAAATTCAGTAATTCCATGCTTGTTTTTTCACAAACTTCTTTTGTCGGACAGCAAAGAAGTAAGTCATCAACATACTGTAAGAGCACAGTCTCTGGTGGCAGCTGAAAGGCTTCTAGGACAGATGCCATTGCTGCTGAGTACAAAGTTGGCGAGTGAACCATTCCCTGTGGCAATCTCGTCCATGCATATTGGACACCCTTGTGTGTGAATGTGAACAGGTGGTAGCAATCAGGGTGCAATGACACTGACCAGTAGGCATTGACCAAGTCAATGACAGTATAGTACTGTGTTCCAGATGGTATTTGATTGAGCAGCGTATGGGGATTTGGGACTACTGGAGTGAGGGGTTCCAGTATTGCATTTATGGCTCTTAGATCATGAACCATTCGGTAAACAGTTGGTTGTCCCTTGATGGTCTTCTTTTTAACAGGGAATAATGGAGTATTGGCTGCAGATTTTAATCTAATCAGTACCCCCCTTTGCAACAATGCTTCTATTTGCTCAGATAATGACTTTTCTTGAGCAGAGTTAAGAGGGTACTGTTGAAGTTGAGGCAGTGTGATATTTTCTTTCCATTTCACTTTTACTGGTGCTACTGGCATGTCTCCTACGTCAATTTTATCCTTAGCCCATAAAATGGGAGGTAAGGAATCAAGGAGTGTAGACTGAGAAGTAGCAGGAATGCTGTCATTCTGCTCTTCAAGGCTGAGTATTTGACACAGTGCCTCAGGTTGTAGGTCTGAGGGAATTTTCAACATAACATTCCCATCTTCCATATATTGTATGTTCCCCTGCAGGCGGGACAAAAGATCAGCACCCAAAAGTGCCATTGTCCCAGATCCACCCACAAGAAATCTGGATACCAATATATGTGGACCTATTTTTGTTTTTAGTGGGTGGGTAAGAGAAATTTGTTGTAGTTGACCATCAAAGCCAGATACACTTACTGCATCATTTGATATATCATTGGGAGACAACTTATCAGAGGGTATCATTGATCTTGAGGCTCCTGAATCTACTAGAGCTTGGGTTTGAACTCCAGAGACTTGTATGGGTATTTTGACAAATGGTCCTCTAGTGTCTTTATCCTCTGCTGCATATAGTCATTGTTGTCTCTTTGGCTCTGACTCCTCCTTTTCTCCTTCTTTATTGTCCCGTTTTCTTTTTCTGCATTCCTTGATCACATGTCCTATCTTACCACAATAGTAGCAAGTGGGACCTCTCCGTGGTTTCTGGCCAGGTTGCTGTTCATTGGCCACAGCTACCACGACTCTTTTTTGTTTTCCTTCTTGCAAATCCAATTGGATTCCACATGCTTTTGTAACCATATCATCCACATTATCTGCCTGTCTCCACTCTGGGCAACATAATTTCAGTTTATCTGCAATTGGGTGTCTTAAACCATCTATGAAAGCTCTTGCTAGCAATCTTCTGACTGCTGCATCTTGTATATCCAGTCCCTCATCTTGATATGACTGGTTTAGTCTGAAAGAATAGTCAGTCACTGATTCCTGAGGACCTTGTATTACTGGTCCTGCGGATCCCTTTTGTCTCTGTTGCATTTGGCAAAAAGCATTTAAATGTGCCATAAACTGTTGTCCTGATGCCATTGACCTTATGTCATGAGGTACACGATTGCCAATATGTGCCTGGAGTTGGGAAAATTGAACTGGGCTCATTTTCATTCTACAAAGATCCATCATGTCTATCCAAGCGGCTCTATATGTACCTTGAATTTGATTTAGGTACCTCCAAAAACTAACAGGAGCTATTCCAGGATTTGGTGCATTCTGTAACAGGGACATTTGATCCCCATGTTGCCAGGGTTTATATTCATCAAATGTCCTTAGTTGGTAATCTCGTGGAGCATCAGGATTGTCAGGATCTACTGGTGCCTTAATAAATGCCCTTCTCTCAATCACAGGGTGCAAAGCATCAGGATGAGGCTTGTGTGCCCCACATGCCAGGCAAGTGTCCTCCCAGTCTGGGTTTTGTTGACCACAGTTGAAACATACCCATCCCGGGGGTCCGTTTACTGTTTTTGTGTAAGAAGGGGGCCCTTTTTGTTATCTCCCCTCTGGGTTATATCCCAGGTTCCCTCTGTCCAGTCATACATCCATTGTTGGTCTTTTGCCTGTTGAGATAGATCTTTCATATGGGTAACTGTGATTTCCCATCCATTATCAATTATTAATCCTCCCCTTGTTTCTTGGACTTTAGTCCAAGTATTGGGGTTAAAAACAGCATCGTGTTGGATGTTAAAATATTTCAACATTGCTTTTGCCCTTTTTGCTTGTTCTTTGCCATATCGGCAGGTCACTATGTGGGTTGCAGAAACCCCTTTTGATTCTGTTTGTCCCATTTTATATTACTTCGTGATCGTATAACAGGAGGCACCCAGAATAATCAACTGATGATTTTCTTTCTTGTGTCCTGTACACTTATGACCACGGATCACTACCAAAAGCTGGGACTTAGAATATTCCACGGTTCAGGGCTTCTGTCTCTTATGTTGAAATACACTCTTGCTGCTATGTAGATTGCAAAACAAGTTACCCCAAGTATACAGAGGACAGTAGTTAGCGTATTACAGATCTTTCCCTTGGAAACAACCAGACTACTGTCCAGCGTCCTTGTATAGTTAGGCTACTAGGCTCATTCCAAAGTGGTTTTAGCACTGGCACTGTTCCCACCGCACAACGCTCCGTGTCTATGAGGACCTGTGACAACCACGGCCGGGCTCTGGGTAACAGTTTTAGCCTGAATGAGCAATTCTTCGCCTACTATATACTATCCCTCACAGGTTAGGACAAACAGACATAGAACAGCCAACAAGAGGAGAACAAAGTTCAAATTGACACGCCTATCGTGAGTTCACTTTGATAACTTACTCTGCAGAGGTAGGTAAGAAAAGATGTGAAGGAGGAGAGCACAGAAAAGAGCAAACAAATTTTTTACTCTTACCTGGCCAGGTTTTGTGGTCTCCTTGTTCACCCCTCTCTCCCCTGGTACAGCAGTGTAGGTCATCCGATCTACCGATGTAATGGGCGTGTCCCCGTTCGGGCGCCAATAATGTCGAGGTGCCTTCCCAAAGAAGGCCTACTGTTGTTGGCTGTTTCCTAATTGAGTTGGAGAATGGGTCCGGATCCCCTCTCCCACACCATGCACTTAGAATGAGGACACAGACTACGTATCTTGCAAACAAGTCTGGTGTGTTCCCCATCTCTGAGAACCCACCTTTATTTATACAGGAAAAACCAATGGATATGAATGTAAAATGCAAAGTCATACACTATACACGTCATCAACTTCAAAAAACGAATAACTACGGATATATTTTGACAGATATGGATATACAACAAGATTAAATGTTCAATTAAAATTGTTTACATAAGGATGTTGATACAAACATAAGGATGCTAAAAAACATTTGTTATCTGCTTACGAGAATGTGAATTCTAAAACAACATTTATTATCTGCTGGGAACAGACGGTGGACCAGCTGTATGTCCCTGAACAGGATTCAGTCATGTAGGAAAGTTCATGAGAAAAGAATTTATTTTTCTTCTATTTTATCCTGTTATATCTTCCTTCAAACTTTGGATGGATTAACTCATTCCTCTCACCATCATCGCCAACGGTTATGTTCTTCACTTTGCAAGACCTGCTCCAGACAGATTTATCATAAGTCATGCGGAAGATTACAGAGTGAACTTACTGGTCAGAGAATTCCTCCAAAAAGAAGCTTTGGAAACTGTACCACCGGAAGAGAGAGGCTTCGGTATATACTCAAGACTCTTTCCAGTACCCAAGCCAGAAAGAAAGTGGCGGTTAATAATAGATCTCCGTTATCTAAATCAATTTCTACAAAAAGACAAATTCAAGATGGACACCATCAAAACTGTTGTAGGTCTCATTCGCCAAGGCGACGTGATGGCATCTCTCGATTTAAAGGATGCATATCTACACATCCCAATACATATGGACTCCAGACAGTTTCTAAGAGTGGCATACAAGGTGAAGGGAGAGACTCATCACATGCAGTTCAAGGCCCTGCCATTCGGCCTTTCACCAGCCCCTCGCATATTCACCAAAGTGGCAGTTGTCTTAGTGGCCGTCCTGAGACTTCAAGGGATCCGTCTAGTAGCCTACCTAGACGACTGGTTGTTGATAGCAGAATCACCAGAAATACTGCAGAGTCATCTTCAAAAAACCATGGACTTACTTACCAAAGTGGGGTTTATAATAAACCTTCAAAAATCAGATCTCTCTCCAACCACACGCATTCAGTTTCTAGGCTTCATTGTGGACTCAGTTCAGATGAAATTATTTCTACCAGAAGAGAAGATTTTGAAACTACAGAGCGAAGTCCGTCACCTGATTCAGGTTCCCCTTGTAACAATTCGTACTGCCATGAAAGTGTTGGGTTACCTGACATCGGCCATAGAAGCTGTACCATGGGCCAAAGCCCACATCAGAGCTCTCCAGTCAGACATACTCAATACCTGGAACAAGGACTTGCGAACCCTGTCTTATCCTCTGAAAGTGTCACCTTACACACGCAGAAGTCTCTATTGGTGGTTGCTGAGCAAGAACTTTCGACAGGGAAAGACTTTTCGTTACCAAGAACCAGTGGTCATAGTGACAGATGCGTCGCAATCAGGCTGGGGAGCTCACATGGCGGAGAGATGGATTCAGGGTTCCTGGTCTTCAACCCTGAAATCAGGTTCTTCCAATCTCAAGGAACTGACAGCCATCCTGCTAGCCCTACGTCACTTCGAAGACTATCTCAGAGGGAAGCCGGTGTTAGTCCAGTCAGACAATCTGGTATCCGTATGTTATGTCAACAGGCAAGGGGGAACCAGGAGTCCTCTCCTACAGAGAGTATGCAGCAAAATTATGTCCTGGCCAGAGTCATCAGTAACATCACTAACAGCAGTACACATCAGAGGCAAAGACAACATCAAAGCCGATCTTCTCAGCCGATCACAATTGAAGCCCAGCGAGTGGTCTCTCAATCCGACCTATTTCAAAGAGATCGTGGAGAAGTGGGGTCGGCCAGAAATCGATCTTATGGCCACGAGAGAGAATCGTCAAGTTCAGAAGTTTTGCTCTCTGATCAAGAGGGACAGTCCAGACTTCATAGATGCATTCTCGTTCCCCTGGAAAAACAAGTTTGTGTATATCTTCCCTCCGGTTCCTCTCATCCCCAGGGTTATAGCGAAGCTCAGGAAAGACAGACCACGGACAATCCTGATAACACCATTCTGGCCCCGGAGAGCCTGGTTGCCAGGATTGTTGGAGATGTCGAAGAACAAGTATTGGATGCTGCCTCCTCACCCAGATCTACTATTACAGAGGGGGTTTTACCATCTTCACCTACACAAACTACATCTGACGGTATGGTACTTGAATCCAACAGACTAAAGAATCAAGGTATCTCTGAAACTGTGATTAAAACACTTATGGCAGCAAGAAGACCATCTACAAACGCTACATATTGTAAATTGTGGAAAATCTTCTCTAACTGGCTAAAACTGCAGCAAGGCCAGACTGTTAATGTTTCTAATATTCTCCAATTCCTTCAAAATGGCTTTGATAAGGGCCTTAAAACTAACACGTTGCGCTGCCATATGACTGCTATCAACGCTTTTACAGAAGGAAAGTTTATGAACCAACCCTTAATAACGAGATTCTTTAAAGCTCTTGGAAACCTAAGGCCTACAAGAAGGACTCCTGTCGCAACCTGGGACCTATGCCTGGTCCTTAGATCTTTAATGTCTCCACCGTTTGAGCCCTTACAAGAGACAGATGTAAAATGGCTGTCATACAAAGTCCTGTTTCTAGTAGCCATCACATCAGCTAAAAGGCTTGGTGAACTGCAGGCCCTTTCTTCACAGGAACCTTTTCTAAAATTTGTCCCAGAAGGAGTCAGTCTAAGGACAGTACCATCCTTCCTACCGAAAATAGCTTCTGATTCCAATATCAATAGAGAGACTTTTCTTCCAGTCTTCCATCCAGATCCTGGAAATGAAGAAGAACAAAATCTACATACCTTGGATGTTAAAAGAGCACTCCTCCTCTACACTTCCAGAGTAGCTTCATTCCGTATAGATGAAAATCTGTTCCTACAGTTTTCAGGTCAAAATAGGGGAAAAAAGGCGTCGAAAGACACTCTAGCCAGATGGATAAAGATGTTAATTCTGGAGGTCTACAAGATGGAAGGGAAGTCGCCTCCTTTGGGAATAAGAGCACACTCTACCCGTTCCACTGCCACTACATGGGCAGAAAGAGCTCAGGTTCCCTTGCATGAGATTTGTAATGCCGCTTCTTGGTCATCCAGATCTACATTTTCCAAGCATTACCGACTTGACATACACACCCAGAATTCAGCCTTTGGTACAGGGGTATTAAGTGCAGCTGAGCAAAATTAACCCCCACCCTGTTTTTTGTGTATGATTCTATGTAAATCCCTTCTGTGCTGCCTGAAACGATGAGGAAAGTTAAAATTTGTACCTGTAATTTTTCTTTCCTCGAGTCGAAGGCAGCACACTTACCCACCCAATAAATGTTAAATTTGCATCAGTTTAGTCTATTTAGTGCATTATACAGTGCATTATGGGTCTTGGGGGATACTTATGCCTGCTAACACTAATTGCTAATTGATTGAGTGTTCTAGGTGGGCGGTCCTGGGAAGGGGACCATAGGATGGAATATCCCTTCTGTGCTGCCTTCAACTCGAGGAAAGAAAAATTACAGGTACAAATTTTAACTTTATGATATAATATATAATGAGGTAATATAACTTTATGATATAATATATAATGAGGTAATATAAATTTATAATATAATATATAATGAGGTAATATAACTATGATATAATATATAATGAGGTAATATAACTTTATGATATAATATATAATGAGGTAATATAACTTTATAATATAATATATAATGAGGTAATATAAATTTATAATATAATATATAATGAGGTAATATAACTTTATGATATAATATATAATGAGGTAATATAACTTTATAATATAATATATAATGAGGTAATATAAATTTATGATATAATATATAATGAGGTAATATAACTTTATGATATAATATATAATGAGGTAATATAACTTTATGATATAATATATAATGAGGTAATATAACTTTATGATATAATATATAATGAGGTAATATAACTTTATGATATAATATATAATGAGGTAATATAACTTTATGATATAATATATAATGAGGTAATATAACTTTATGATATAATATATAATGAGGTAATATAAATTTATAATATAATATATAGTGAGGTAACATAACATAACGTCATTAATATAAATGTATTTACTAAATTTATCTACTAATATATGTTATGTTTGCAATTAGGTGCAACACGGGCCTCTCTACTAACAACAAGTTAGACTGTTTTGTTCACTGAAATTGATGAGTAGTCTAGTTTACACCAATGCGGATCAAAGACAAAAAAAATAAAACGTAACTTTTATTCTAATTACACTAAAAATACCTTACCGAACAAAAATACACAAATATATATAAAATCTCAATATCATCATCCAGATGATCGCCGATACCAAAACCAGATTGCCAAGTAGACTGTTCCACAGGTTCACTGTTCTCATGGTAAAGAAGGCTTGTTGCCTCTGGAGATTGAACCTTTTTTTTTGTTTTGTTTTGTTTTTAGAAATAATAGTATAAAAGGATATAAATACTATAAAAGCATATAAATAAAAAAATATTTAAAATTTAAATCAATGCAGTGATATTAGAAAGTAATATTATTTTAGTAAAGGAATATATAAAAATGTAAAAAATTGTTACTCCTTAAAAATTAAACAGCAGGTTGGATGTCTCTAACCGATAAAAAACTAAATTGCTGTACTCTTGTGTGGCTGTGTGAAGTCCAATAGTAGTAAATCACACACTGCGTTTTTTTCTTATGCAAATAATTTCTGTATCGTTAAAGGGATACTCCACATAAGGAAATTTTGTTTTCTATTAAAAGTTATATAGATGTGTCTATATAATGTATTACCGTATCTGTATGGTTCTGCCACACTGGTAGCTGATAGAAATGAAGTGAAGAAAAATGGCCTCTGTGCCAATCCACATTGTCTCCTGCTCCTTCTGCTCTCCCCCCTTAGGAGACAAATATTCCATGCCTCTGTCTCACATTGTGTGTGTTTGCTGAGCACAGGCTGATGATGCAGACAGGGGGCAGGGTGTGATCTTACAGGTGGCGCGGCTGGATCCCCCAATTCCCTGAGTGATTCACCATCTCTGACCAGCCAGAAGCAGGTGCAGCAAGGACTGTGGACTGTGATGAACAGCTGAGGGAAAGCATTGCACTCTGGAACCAGTACTTACTGCATTCTGGGAACTGCTCAATCAGGAGGTACAGAAACACAATACAGAACAACTCCCCCCCCCCCAAAAAAAAAAAAAAAAAAAAACACAAATGGATTTTTGGTAGTTTCAAAACTGGGATGGATAGGTTAGTAATGCGTTATGCTTTTGCAGAAGTTTAATTTTTTTTAACCTCTACCTGGAGTTCCCCTTTAATATATTTCACAAAACATCAGGGCATGTAAATATTCACCCTATGATGTGCTCCAATAGTCCAGATGCTGACACAAGAGATAGAATGTCCATAGGCTCAATGTCGAGCTGCAGTCATTTCAACGAAGGTGAACAGCGCCACGGCTGCGAACACCGATGATATCGACATTTCGAGGAATGATCCTCTTTCTCAAGCATGCTATCCTCACTGTTTGCCTACCCCTCCTAATGAATATTGGGGCAATGATGCGGTGATGCCCATCTCTGCAAAGTGCCAGGTGAATATTTATTAGGAAAGGACCTTATTAGGACCTTCATCCTTAGTGACCCATTTTTTTGATTGAATAAAACTTTATTACAATCAGTCGTCATCCTCAAACATACATAAACTGCAGCGCAGCCCAAATAAATAAGACAATATACACACTCAGCGTGACAGTACAGATTCCCTACACCATACATCATACCACACGCTACACTAACATTCCTGCACACCTTATCCTAAGCAACAAACAATAAATCATTACAGACAAGTGATGGGGTAAGGGGGGTGGGAAGGAGGGGGTAGGGAGGGGAAGTCGCAGGCCCGAAGCTTTATTGAAAAGACAACACAGCACGGGGGGGAGAGGGGGAAGGAGAGGGGTATCAATCCTTTTCTTCCTGGTCCGATCTATCCTTACTGACTCATGTGCTATGGAAACATATTGGCAGGTTAGAGACTTCTTACCTGCTGTCAGTTTCCCTTTAAGAATACTGTTTTAAAAAGCTATTTGTACTTATGGCAACCACCAAACCACCATAACAATGGAAAATCAATATCTCATATGGACAGTTTAAATGGATAGACAATAGCTGTAGGAAACAATTGGACAGATGACCAATCTTGTATGTAGGTTTAGACAACAGGCCAGCCTCAAATCTATTACAGATCACTCTATCTGGGGGGTTAGTGCTCCACACATTTGGAATTTTCAGTGGAGTAATGAAAAAGAGAAAATAACTGCAGCTATGTAAATGCTTCTCTTCCTTCTCTTCACTCAATTTTTCAGACAAGACAATCATATACAAATACTGCAGTAAGGTATAGTCATAGTGACTCTTGACTTGAAGAATCTCTGGAGGCCATCCTTAGGCTATATTTAGATGTCCGTTGTTCTGTCCGCAATTGCAGGCAAGCAATTGCGGACAGAACATAGAACCTATGGTATTCAGTGGCCCTGTTCACACGTCCGTACGTGTGTGCGGGGCCGTGATACGCAAAAAAAGGACATGCTGTAATGCGGCACGGATTTTGCAGCACAGATCGCTACGCTAATGAAGTGTCAATGTAGTGCTCCGTGAAGCACAGAGCACTACAGATGCACATTTGTAGTGTGGGCCGCGGCCGCGGGTCCGCAGTCATGGGCTGCACTATGAATGTGTGAATGTAGCCTTACAGTGATATACATGGAGGCCAGCAATACCATTGTCAGGCTAGAGAGACACGGACAAGACAGTAAACCCTGAAACTTGCCCCAACCAATATCCCTGCCTACTTGCCACGGACGACCCTAAACGGTTGCGGACAACCACGCGGTCGGTCCCTACACTGAGTAGGTGAACACACAAAATGTAGACAGACAAACAAAACACAATGGAGGATAGTCGGAGGTCAAGCAAGAGGTCAGAACACGGGCAGAGCAATAACAAGGGTATTAGGACAGGGGAACGCTGGGAAAGGAGCAGGGGAGCTGGGACTAGTGTGAACTAATAGCCAGCAAGAAAATGAGGAGCTGGCTGCCTTATAATTAGAATAAGAGACTAGGTCCAGCAGCTGATTGGAGCAGCCCTGATCCCAGGACCAAGTTCAGCTGAATAGACCTAGAAGTGCAGTAACCCCTGCACTGCCAGAAGTCTTACAGGCAAGGCAGGTGTGGCTGAAAAGTAAAACACAATTCAGACACAATTTATTCAGTGCAAACACAGACAGAAACTCAGAGCTTTCTCGGCCACCCAGCACGGACCGAGGAGCGCAAAGTCACATTCCTAACAACCATCCAGTCTTTTCCTAAACATTGATATTTGATGTCACACCAACTAAAAATATATTTAATTACAGTTACAAGAAAAAGTAAGTGAACCCTTTGAAATCCCCTAGACTTCTGTAATGATCACTGATGATTGTTGTCTGTGTCACAAATGTAGGCGGACACAATGTAAATGAAGTGATAACACACAGAGCATTGTACTGGTCATGTGTTTTCCTGAGCACATTGAGAGATTCCATTCTATGCTTATGAAGTCCCATGAACACTACCAATACTTCACATGAGAAGGGGTTTTATTATGTATATGAGCTACAGCCAAACCAATGTTGCCCCATAACACTACACAAGTAAGAAGTTTTCCCACAAAACTATCCATGCAGTGGCAAATACTTTCCATCAAAGTAGGAGTGATACCTTTTCTGGCCAACAAAAAATGGAGAGCTTTCGGGATTCTTAGATCCCTTTGTCAGACAAGTTTACAAATGAATGTCTTAGGCTGGGTTTACATATATAAGTTGGCATCAGTTACGTTTTTTGCCTAAAAACTGACCACAACTGATGTCACAACTGATGCCAAAAATGCATCAGTTGTGATCAGTTTTTCTATCCGTCTTTTCATTAAAAACCATCAGTTGCCATCAGTTTCCATCAGTTGTCATCAGTTGTCACAAGTTGCGCTCATCAGTTGACATTTTTTTCCCCAGTATGTTTTCCTGTCATTTTCAATGGGATTTGCGGGGGAGCGCACGGGGGCTATATACTAAATTGGGGGAGCTCACAGGGGGGCTATATACTACAAGGGGAGAGCGCACAGGGGGGCTATATGGGAGGGGGAGAGCGCACAGGGGGGCTATATGGGAGGGGGAGAGCGCACATGGGGGGCTATATACTATTGGGGGAGAGCGTACAGCAATGCTGTATACTAATTGGGGGAGAGCACACAGGGGAGCTAAATATTACTGGGGGGGCAACAGGGGGGCTATATACTACTGGAGGAGAAACAGGGGGGGTGATATACTACTGGGGGACCAAGGGGGGACTATAGGGGAGGGGGAGAGCACACAGGGGGAGATATATGTTTATTTTGTGCTACTATTTGCCTGAACGCCGGATGCCAGAGCCGAACGACATGCGTCCTGCCCGGCGAGGCATCCGGCGCTCTATTCGATTGAATTGGTGCGGCGCCGCATCACCGGAGCGGCGGTTCGCCAGGACGCTGCAAGATGCGTCCTAACACACCGACGGTCCGGCGATGCGGCGGCCACTAGTTCACCGCCGCACATTTTGAACGATCCCATTGAAAACAATGGGATCAGTTCAAAGATGCGTTTCCCTCCGGCGCTTTTCTCCTGCGCCGGAGGGAAACGCCGCCGCACCGCCGGACATATGTAAACCCGGCCTTACAGACACAGCACAACATTTTAAGGATTTTACAAACAAGAAAAGAAAAGACATATGCGAATAAGGGCCCTATTAAATGTAGTGATAATTGGACAAATCAGGCCGATACGGTTATCACTCCGTGTAATAGAGACAACACTCAGTCAATGATCTTGTCATCGGCTGACCATGTCTTTAGGTCCGGACCTAAGATCAATGCCAAATGTGCATCGCTACATATCATAGCGATGTGCGGCCAACACCTAACAATTGAATAAAGTGCTATACATCACATGCTGGGGAGGAAGCAGAGAACAGGAGAAGACCGGGAGCATGGAGAGGTGATGTATAACAGTTTAGGGCAACGGCTGCACGGACATCGCTAACAATGTCCCTGCAGCCCTTGCTAAACAATAATCGAACCGTGTAATAGGCTCAGAGTCCATCTAATAGGACCCTAAGGATGGGGGGGATGTATATACATCACATAGATAAGCCAGTGCAATATAAAGGACTTGTTGTAAATAAATTTAGTAAATAGCTTTGATCGAAGAATTTACCACCATGTGGATTTTTCTGGTTAAAACGGTACCAGAAAACTATAAATCAAATTTTCTCTGCCCCCACCCCTCTGTAACATGATGCCCGAAGATTGGACTGCATTTTAAATGTGACAGGTTCCCTTTAAGGCTGTGACCACACAACATCTTTTTTTGGCAGCTTGACTGCAGTTTTTTGGACGGACATCATTTAGTGGCCAAATAACAGTCGTTATTTCAAAACAACAGCAGTTATTTGTGGAATAACGTCCATTGTTTTGAAATAACAGCCGTTACTTTGCCACAAAATGTCCGTCCAAAAAACAGCAGTCAAACGGAAAGAAAAAGACGTTGTGTGACGGTTGCTTCAGAGTGCATAATTCTTAGAATATGGTTAAAGCGTCTAGCATCAATCTCTATAGGCATAAGGACAAAACCATAGAGTTTCTTAGGATATCTTCCAAAAATAAATACATTTTGTAAAGACAAGTATGTAAAAACATGAAAAATCACCAAACCAATATGACCTCATTTGTTCCTCAAGATGTTAATTGGGTGGACCCAATACCATCGGCCCTTTCATCTTGCGTGAAATAAATTGCTTACGTGATGGAAGATCCTATAAGGAAACACATAAAACCATAATAGAAAAGTGTGAAATTGGCTCACATAGCTTTACATGTGTATGTTGACCAAACACATGTATTAATAGGTGCAGCAACAGAGTTATGAGTCTGCATCTCCTGTTAGTGCAATGTTACTCCAAGTCCCCCGATGTGGATGGACCAGGCGTGAGCCTCCGACATGTCTGGAGCTCAATTTGGGCCAAGCATTACAATCCGCACCAGAGGAGTTTCCATGATGGTGTAGGGACTATCTGCTTCTTGTGGCCTATATTTTACAATAATGCATTAAGTACGTCACATCCCGATAATATGATATTACTGCTGCAAGTCCTTGTCTGACCATGGGGTCATGACCTCAGTGAGACCAGCACTCATTTCCAAAGCCCCAAAGAACCCTGCGGGTGAGCCACACAGACGAGTCCTGAATTGTTTGTGTGGCCTATTCATTTTATGTTAGTTGCACGCACATTCTCGTTTACAGGCAAGTACCAGTAGCATAGCTACCATAGAGGCAGGGTAGGCAGGAGAGGGGCCCGGGGGAGAAGATAAGATAAGAGCGTGCGTCTTTCTGCTTAACCCCTTATGTACTGCAGTGTGTAAGTGTCCCAATGTTTACTTACATGCTGCAACACAAGAAAAGGGTTAACAAGCAGAAGACAGAGATCTCTCCTTCACTGCACTGATAACCTCTGACCTCTGTTCTAATCAAGTAGGAAAGGAAAATGTGCAGAGCTCCATGCAGAGGTCAGAGGTTATCAGTGCACCAGCAGTAAGGGCCCTATTCCACGGGCCGAGCAACTTGATCAGCGCTTGTTTACTGGGCCTATTACACGGCCCCGATGATCGTTTAGCGAGGGCTGCAGGGACATCGTTACCGATGTCCAGGGCCGGCGTTAGGGGGGGGCAAAGAGGGCAGTTGCCCAGGGCCCCCATCCCCCGGGGGCCCCCTGCTCCAGTTACAGTGAGTGTTAGGTGCAGGACCGCACAGACAGCGTCCTGCAGCCTCTCTCAGTGATCTCTGGCTGCAGCTTATGGCTGCTATCAGGGGTCACACAGAGGCTACAGGACGCTCTGCTCCGGAGTGTGTAGCTTCCCCTTCCCCCTCCCTTCTGTACCATGTGATTTCCTCTCTCTTCCTGGTGTGGAGCTGTCGGGACGATAGAGGAGAGGGCTGCAGTGTAAGGAGCAGCACCTCCTGCTGCTGCTGCCATGGACAAGGACAACTACACCCAGCATGCTGTTAGAGGGGGTAAGTATACTGTACATGCAGTGTGTGTATGAATGTAGGTGTATAATGGATGAATGTAGTGTCTGTTACATGTCATGTGTGTAGTGTGTGGACTGGATGGTTTGGATCTGTATAATGTGTTTTCATGGATGTGTTAGTGTGTGTGTATGTATATATGTGTGTGTGTGTGTGTATGTGTATATATATATTAGTGTGTGTGTATTAGCACTGCTGACTCCAAGTGTTGAGGTGAATAGACTGTATATAGGAGCTGCAGCCATTCTCTGGTGACCACTGAGGCCGGTGATTGGCTGCAGCTCCTATGTATAGTGTATGATGATGTCACTAAGGCAACACAGTGTATTTTATTGAGAAAAAAACAAGGTGGCGGTCACTGTATGGTGGTAATATTGGTCCGTATATAGTGTATATAGAGTCATTATGTGGTGGTCACTCTATAGCGGTAATATTGGTCTGTATATAGTGTATATAGAGAGTTATTATGTGGTGGTCACTCTATAGCGGTAATATTGGTCTGTATATAGTGTATATAGAGTCATTATGCAGTGGTCAGTCTATGGTGGTAATATTGGTCTGCATATAGTGTGTATAGAGAGTTATTACCGCCATAGAGTGACCGCCACATAATGACTCTATATTTACTATATACAGACCAATATTACTGCCATAGACTGACCTCCACATAATGCATAATGACTCTATATACACACTATATACAAACCATTATTACCACCATAGAGTGACCGCCACATGATATTGGTCTGTATATAGTGTATATATAGTCATTATGTGGTGATCACTCTATGGCAGTAATATTGGTCTGTATATAGTGTGTATAGTGTCATTATGTAGTGATCATTTTTTGGCAGTAATATTGGTCTGTATATAGTGTATATATAGTGTCATTATGCAGTGGTCAGTCTATGGCGGTAATATTGGTCTGTATATAGAGTCATTATGTGATGGTCACTCTATGGCGGTAATATTGGTCTGTATATAGTGTATATAGAGTTATTATGTGGTGGTCACTGTATGGTGGTAATATTGGTCTGTATATAGTGTATATAGGGTCATTATGTGATGGTCACTCTATGGCGGTAATATTGGTCTGTATATAGTGTATATAGGGTCTGTATGTGATGGTCACTCTATGGCGGTAATATTGGTCTGTATATAGTGTATATAGAGTTATTATGTGGTGGTCACTCTATGGCAGTAATATTGGTCTGTATATAGTGTATACAGAGTCATTATGCAGTGGTCACTCTATGGCAGTAATATTGATCTGTATATAGTGTATACAGAGTCATTATGCAGTGGTCAGTCTATGGCGGTAATATTGGTCTGTATATAGAGTTATTAAGCGGTGGTCACTCTATGGCGGTAATATTGGTCTGTATATAGTGTATACAGAGTCATTATGCGGTGGTCAGTCTATAGTAGTAATATTGGTCTGTATATAGTGTATATAGAATCATGTGGCGGTCATGGTGTGGTGCTAATATTGGTGTGTATATAGTGTCATTATGGGGCAGTCACTTTATGGTGGTAATATTGGCCTATATATAAGAAAAGTTTTCTTCAATAACGGTATGGAGGTAATATTTGGTCCTGATAGAGTGATTTTTTATTTTATTTTTTAAAACAATGCATATAAATAGTTTTTGTGTTTACACCACTAGCGGCGGTCCTGACATGTGGCGGCAGTCCCCGCATGTGGCGGCAGTCCCCGCATGTAGCGGCAGTCCCGGCATGTAACCTTCTGAATTAACTCAATGTGACTAAGGGCCCTAATATACAGAGCAAAAATTGTCCTAACCTGGCCGATATCGCTCTGTGTATATAGAGACAACTGTAATCAACTGATCATTGTCTTTTGGCAAGTGTAAAAATCATTGTCTTGATGATTGTGCGTATAACATAATAAAGCTGTTACTTACCTGATCACGTTCCCCGGTGTCCTCAGGCCTTGTCTGTTTGTTACGGCCAGTGATTGGCTGAACGGCCTGTCACCTCAGAGAGAGGACCAGAAGTGAGAGCTGGGACTGGGGGATCCCACAGACAAGGCCTAAGGACACCGGGGAATGTGATCAGGTAGTATATATCTTCATTGTTCACTATATACAGCAAGGGCTGCACACACATCACTAATGATATATATATATATATATATATATATATATAATCTCATCTGGCCCTGTCCTCCCCATACACAGGAATGTTCGGCACAGCTGAGCATTTCTGTGTTCTCTATAGGAGGGGTAAGCCATAGCCAGACAGATCTGATGACGGCTTGTCTCTCTGAGAACAAAGAGGTTGGATGTTGATTTTCCATCAAGCCCAACCCCATATGTCCACTGATATCATGTCAGAGGACTGTACAAAGTGCCCCATTCACCTTACACTGATGGCCGAACCCACCACGAGCAGCAGGTACCACCAGCAAGTGTATGTGAACCTTAAATTGCTGCTACAATATTTCAGCATTTGGGGCCCCACTTTGCTCAACTTTGCCCAGGGCCACATTTAGTCTAAAACCGGCCCTGCCGATGTCCTTGCAGCCCTTGCAGCATACATTACCTAGCAGGGCTTCTCCTGCGCTCAGTCTTCCTCCCCGGGTCCCGCGGCGCAGCACCAGCTTCCGGGGAGCACCGGGGAGTTTATGCTGCGCGCGGGACCTGGGGAGGAAGACGGAGCGCAGGAGAAGCCCTGCTAGGTAATGTATGCTGCTTGGATCGTCGGTCGCCGCCGTGCATCGCCATTCAACTGTAGCAATGTGCGGATGGCGAACAACGATTTTAGGTTTGAACCTAAGTGAACGATCAGCCGATGACACGATCATCGGCTGATCGTTCTCTCTATTCCACCGAGCGATAATCGGCCAAATCGGGCCGATTCGGCCGATTATCGCTCCCGTGGAGTAGGCCCCTAAAGCAGATATATATATATATATATATATGTGTGTATATATATATATATATATATATATATATGTATATATGTGCTTTGTGTTGTGCGTAGGGGGGCACCTTAAAAATTTTTGCAATGGGGCCCCATGAATACTCCTAGCTACGCCGCTGGCAAGTACCCTCCGGTTATTTTAATGCCTACAAAAAAGATGCGATCAGCTGACTAGCTACAGATTTCTCATTTTCCCATGGACAATGAGGCAATTTTATATATATATATATATATATATATATATATATATATACGGCCGTTATTTCAAAATTATGGGCATTGTTTTAGGCTATGCTCACACAACGTACTTTTTGTAAAAAGAACGACTGTTGTTTTTCATTAAAAGAACGGCTGTCCTTTTCATACTGCGATGAAATGCATTGAAGTCAATGTTTTCACACAATGTATTGACAATGGCCGTTGTTTGCTACGGTCGTCAAAATAATGATGTCAATTATTTCCGCCCGTTGTCCAAAGACTGCAATGCAGTTTTCATTCAAAACAATGGCCGTTGAGTGCCAAATTACGGCCATTGTTTATACGTTGTGCGAACACAGCCTTAAAATAATTATTTGCCATTAATGACGGCCAACCACTAAATTTCAACAGTGTATGTACATAGCCTTTCTGTGTTTTCTATCCCCTCCTGGTTTTGGTTACACAATACTGAGCAAAAATACTGCGCGTGAAGGCACACACTGTAAAATAAGGTCACACACTGTAAAATAATACCAAAATACTTCCGTATTTTCCATGTAATAATGCGCTCCAATGAACTTAATGGGAAATTGGCTGGCAGTGCACACACCATATAGAATAACGTCCGTCCATATAATTAACATGCTCATTATTTACCACCTGCTTTTGCAAAAAACTGAAAGTTTTCCCCCATTCCTTTATTCACCCATTCAATAAATTTGTCCGTAATTACAGATCCGCAATTATGTACACATTTAGGGCCCCTTGATTTGTATTGGGCTATTCACACCATCCGTAGTTTTACAGATTTGCAACAAAATAGGACATGTCCTAGTGCAGGTGGCAAATACGGCACAATTAGGGCCCTATTACACGTATTGTATGGAAAATCGTTATAACGTTCAAATTTGAACGACAATTGCCCTGTTTAATTGCATGAAATGATTGAAAAATCGTTCGTGTGACGTTAGATCTGACCCTAAAATCATCGCTAATGGCTCGCTGTAATTCCACATTCATTCGCCGTAATTTTGCATTCGTTCACTAATCGTTCAGTGTAATTCCACATCATTCCTTCCTTTGCTGGGATCAGATGGAGTAAACGATGGTAGTAACGATCGTTGTAACGAACATAACTAATGGTCTGTTTACACGAAGCGATAATTCTCCCAATTGATTGTTTTTATAATGATCAGCGTTTAGATGAATAAATCGTTAGAAAAATCGTTATTGCGATCGTTTTTAAGATCGCTCAAGCCCATCTCAAACATAGGGTGAATCTTTGAAAGACTGTTTACACAAAGCGATCTGCGAATTTTTAGCGAACGACCAACGACGATTTGGGAACATGCTGAAAGATCACAATGAACGATTTCTCACTCATCACTTGATCGCTTGCTGTGTTTACTCGAGCTGATTATCACTCAAATACGGTCGTTATTGCGAAAATTCGAACGATAATCTCTCCGTATAAACGCACCATAAGGACTATCGTTCTGTGTAATATGGAGAACGATTTAAGGTTAACGTTAAACAATCTCGTTTGCGATTGTTTATCGTTAACCGTTAATCATTAAAAATTGCATTGTCTAATAAAACCCTTAGCCAATAGAAGTCTAAGGGATCCGCATTTTTTGCAGATGTTACGATGGTTATATTTGTAATGTCCGCAAGAAATACGCGTCACCTTCATTTAAACTATCACCTTCCCATTTTTTGCAGGATCTGATTACAACAGGTAACCTACTTGTTGATGGTTTCCACGGATCAACAGATTTAATTTTTTTTCTACACTGAACGTAATATCCAAATGAAAAAAAAAAAAACAGCTGCACTCGGAAACGCTGCATTTTTCTTCTCCACCCCACCATAAAGAAGACCTATGGGCCCAGGACCATCCAATTAGGTTAACTGCTGCTTATTTGATGAAAAGCAACCCTGTGTCATGTGCCATTGTGCGAGATTTACTACAGCTACATATAGCGTGTCCCTCCTCGTCCTGTGCAGCCTGCAGGGAGAGAGCTCTCTCTTTTTTTTCCCTGTAACCTTACTCTGGTGCATTCCCAGCTTAAAGATTCATGAAACGGTCCGGAGAAGACAGTCTGCAACACAGACAGCTCCGGGAAGCACTGCAGAACCAGCACAGTCAGGATTTCCCTCCGTTCATGGAAATTAGTCGTCAGGACTGCAGGCACAAATGACAGGATTAGCAGGTAACCTCATCTCCTCCTTATTTTATCCCATCAGAAAGCATCAGTGTAGCATGGCACTGCCACACTCATTGGAATCAATGCCCTGCCCCCTCTATCTACATGTATACAACTACACACTACGTTTAACACCTGGGATGAAAATGAATTGACTTTCATCGGAGTGTTAGATATCTATTATGGCAGGTGGTAATTTCATAATTACGGAGCAGATTAACGAGAATCCTGGTAATTAACCCCACAATTATCGCCTGGGATTGGGTAATTATAGGAGATTATGAGCACGGTGCAATAAAACCTATCATTACACCATGCCATTCTTCTTACGGATAGAATGTAACCGTATGCTTGCCGGAAGGGATTATAGATTATGGGGTTATGGTGTATATATTCCAAGCAGAGATGAAAAGGATGGTAGAACTTCAGGCGGCGAGGAGTTTTTGGAGCCTATTGGACTTGTAACAGGTGAAAACCTGCAAATCGCTGCGTGTACTTTGCCTATAAAACATGTCAAAGAGCTACAAACATCCCAAGGGCAAAAGAGCATTGTAAAGCTAAAGTTGCATGCTGGTGTGGTTTGCTCCACATATAACCTTACTCTATTACGTGGGCATTTTTGCACCCAGCCTGGCTGTCAGTTCAGGTCATCAGACCCCCCCCCCCCCCCCTTCCCGGTCAGGCGTGACTTGTGGTCGGTTTTGTAATTGAGATTGTGAAAAGCTGTGAGTGGTGTTGTGGTCAACAGACTATGGACTATGGTGATAGTATAAAAGGAAGGAGGGATAGCTCTGCTGGGAGCTATAGGATAGATATCTATACACAGCTCTGAAGGCAAATAAACGCAGATGTAAATTGTACACTGCTGCTTTTCCTGCTTTTTGGCGTTTTTTCATTGTACTATAAATTACTACAGGCGTCTTATCAGGTGTTCTAGTGAAGAATTGGGAAAATACGCCAAAAAAGATGTCAATATGCATATAGACATGACTTTTCTTCTTCTGGTCATTCCCTCCCAATAAAAGTCAGTAGAGAAGAAATGCCTACGTTACTATAGAAAATGCTGAACTCGAGGCCTGTTGCGATAACAACAAAAAACTATAAACCCCCAATCTGCCTTGAAATACAACATAGCAAGAAAGGTGCTATGGGTATTGTGTTTCATGTTTCCTCTTCCCGCAACTTTCTGCTAGCATCTGACTGCAGCGTATTTGACACCCCCCTCCCATGCTAATTTTGGCAAATTGTTTTTTTGTTTATTTCATAAGTGTCAAGTTTATGTCCAGCCTCAAAGATGAGTTCAGATGAGAGATGATTTTTATTCCCCACTGCATATCACTACTGCTACAACTTTGTAATTCTACATCAAACTCTGAATGGGTTACATGTGGAATTTTCTTCGAATTTTTTATCTCTCCATATGAAGAGGTGTATTCCCCTGGGAATGAAAAAAAATATATATATAATTTTCCTGAAGAATTATTCTCATACACATAGATGATGTTTACTATAATTTGCTGTAGATGTATGGTATAAAGTCCAAACTTCAAATCCGCAGCAAATTTGCTATATTTAAAATGTAACATGGAAAGTGGGAGTGTTCACGACTAGGGATCTCCAATATCATACAACAATGAAAAAAAAAATGCTCAAAACGAAAGTACCCCAAGTCACTGTTAGGCCATATTCACATGCCGTATGAACATTGGCCGTTGTTTGACTGACTGACTGACTGACAGTATTGGCCGGGTGAACATCATTTCATTTTAATTGGAATTTGAGCACATTTGAGAGTCCAATTATCCATAGAGCACAATGTAAAGTACGTCCGGGAACCGTACTTTACACTGCGTCTACAGGCTATCTTGTATGGCCGCTGTTTACTGAATAGCGGCCGCACAAAATAGAAATGTCAGTTTTTCTGTGTGGCCGCATAAAACACTGGCCGTAGTGTATACAGAGTGTATACACTATAACCGGTATTCTATACACTACAATGTAATCGCACACTGTCATTAAACAGCGTCCGTTGTTGCAACTTGCAATAACCGCCGTTTATTGTAAATGTACAAAAAAACTAAAAAGTATGTGAATATGGCCTTATTCTGCCCCATGATATATTTAGACAGCATCCTGCATTCTCACTCAGTAGAGGTCATACAGGTCATTATTGGATTTTTATAATATGACTGTGTATGGATGACACCATGATACCCTCGGGCACCCTGTTGGGGGAGGGGCAAAGGTTTTAGATTTATCTTGTGATTTAGATGTTTAAGGCTATGTTCACACAAGGTACGAACTATGGTCACTGTTTGGCACTCAGAAACAAAGGCCGTTTTCTTGAGTGTCAAAGAATGGTCTTGTTGCAATGAAAATTGCATTGAAATCAATGCAGAACGGACGGAAATAATTGACGTCAATTATTTCCCATTTCCCATAGTGCCCATTTGAACTTAACATTGTAGTCAGTAGGCTTCTTGTATGGGCATAGTGCAACTTCTAACCGTTCTCTATTCTAGGTGGCAGTCCTAAGTTGGCAACCTTTCAGACATTGTTACCTCTGTAAACGTTCTTCTTTGATGTTTGGCAGATATATCTATATCTGGCCTTATGCAGCATATGTCTCTCTAGGGATTATGTTGTTAGTTATGAAACAACTAATATGTGTTGGGGGTCACCGTGTTCCCTAATCTTTTACCTGGCTCATCCTATGTTCCCCCATGAGAGAAGTGGCACCCAGTGTATATTTTTCCCTGTGTATATGAACATCCCCATCCCTCCAAATATACATGTTTATGAGGGCGTCAGGCAGCATAGCTATCAGCTGTCCAATATGTATGGTTGGCATATGGCCAGCTTTATACAAGGCTTCAGTCAATCTGCAGTGGAAAACAATGGTACAATGCCTTGTAAAGTGACACTTTCATTTGCTAAGTAAAGTTAATTACTACAGATAGAAGAGATTAGATGTCAGGGTCTATCCCGGTAACAAGAGGTGCCCTCCATTCTCCATTCTGTAAGGCTAATTTTACACACACTCCAATGCAGTACGTGTGCTATTTGTAGACAGCAATATTGGGAAATTATTACAGCCCTTTAAAAAAGTTTGTCAGGTTTCCAGCTGGTGTCCGTCATTTACTTGATTCTAATAAAAAATAGTACTGACGTTTTTTGGTCGGTTATTTTAACAGAATAGGAACAGCGGCCTCCAATGCAGAGGCCGTGCTGCCACCATCATAAGCTGCAAGAACAATACTGCCATCCAGAGCTATAATAGTACCAACATACAGTGACCAAATAACATTCGTATAGTGACATGGCTATACAGTACAATGTGTAAGTAATATGGCTTGGCAGGGCTCTATTACATGGGCTGACGTGGGCACTGTAACTGAGCGCCGATTTTGGAGAGTGGTCCTAGTTTAGAGAATCAATTACACGGTTTATCTACTGTGTCGGCACATGACCGCCTTTTGCTTCCATCATTTCTAGGCTATGTAAGAGACCGGCCGTTCCGGGTCACGGAACGGCCGGTCTCTGCCCGGATCATCAGCCCGGAGCCGCTCCCTTCACTGTGTGAACTGACAGGGTTTCCTACGGCCGCAATTCATTGAATTGCAGCAGCAGAAAACTGACATGTCAGTTATTTGTGGCGCCGCACGGATCCCGGCCGGAGCGTATACGATGTGTATACGCTCCGGACGGGATCCCATTAAGAAACAAGCAATGTTCACAGGCGCATAAAGTACGGCTGGCAACAACGGCCGTACTTATATGTAGTGTGAACATAGCCTTAGGATCCTATTCCACAGGCAGAGGAGGGCCCGATCAACGATGTAAACGAGCGGCGATCTGCTAGATTGCAGCTCGTATACTGGGCCTATTCCACAGCCCGAGGATCGTTGAGCGAGGGCTGCAGGGACATTGTTACCGATGTCCTTGCAGCATCATACATTACCTCTCCAGACTTCTTCTCCGCGCTGTCTTCATCTCCGGGTCCCGCTCACTCTATCTTCTGAATGGCCAGTCAGCTGACAGGCCACACTCAGCCAATCACAGGCCGCGGCGGTCCCGGCTTGTGATTGGCTGAGCGCTCCGTCAGGTAATGTATGATGCTGCTGCTTGTCAAATCGTCGCCTGCCGCGCACCGCTATTCAACCGTAGTGATGCGCGGTGGGGGAACAATGATTTTAGGTCGGCTGATTGTTCTCTCTATTTCACCGAACGATAATTGGCCGAATCGGGCCAAATGGGGCCGATCCAGCCGATTATCGTTACTGTGGAATAGGGCCCTTAGGCCGTACATCCTCTATTACATGGGAAGATGTGTGGCCGATGAACAATGGTTTTTTAACCTGTCGAGGAGAAGAGATCCGCCGACAAAGAATCAGGTCAATAATCGACCAAGATGACAACCACTTTCTTAAGCCAGACATGATGTGCTTAGAGTAGTTGTCAGTTCCCTTCCCCTCAACCAGTCAACCTAACAGTTATAGTTACATAGTTAATCAGGTTGAAAAGCATCCAGGCCTCCCTTGAACTTATTTAGTGAATCAGCCATGACAACATCATGTGGCAGAGAGTTCCACAGTCTCACTGCTCGTACAGTAAAGAATAAAGGTTGAAGGGGGCTGCCTTTTACATACTCTTAGCAGGATGACAATTCTGCAGCGATAATGTAATCCGCTGCGAACTCGCAGTGTGAAATCCGCTGCAATTCTTTATGGGTATAAAGAACATTTTCCAACAAAACTATATATCAATCATCTCAGTTGCTTCTCTATGACATGATACTGATAAATTGGATACTACTTTCAGGGTGACAGATTTCCTATAAAAGGTTTAGGCCACATTCACATAATGTAAAATTTCTATTAATTACAGTCGTTGTTACAACGGCCGTGACTAATAGAAATTTCACGTTGCATTGCAGTCAGAGGGAATCCTGGCCGGAGTGTATACACATAGTATATGCTCCGGCCGGGATCCCTAGCGGCTGCAGTAAAAACTGACATGTCAGTTTTGTGCAACCGCTATTCATTGAATAACAGCCGCACAACACTGACAGCTCACACAATAGCTCTGGCTTCACTCTCCATTGTGTGCTATGGTGAATTGGGATGCAGGTGCATAAGGATGCACCTGCATCCCAATTCAATAGAATGTGAAGTTCATCTGGCCAGTACTGCAGTACCAATTAGGACGATCTTTACAGACAGCGGCCGTTCTGTGACACGGCCAGGTCACAGAACGGCCAGTGTCTTACGTAGTGTGAACCTGGCCTTAGACTGGATTGGCTGTCCACACTATAGTGAAAGCATCTGAGCTGTAATACCGCACACAACCCATAGACAGGTGTGGAGCTGCTATGTTTTTTTTCAATCCTCAAGAAAGCATATATGTACGCAAGCTAATTTTATTCCAGCGCCTGGAGAAGCCGACATCCTGCCCACTGTCTGGAGGCCGGGACGTCTTTATGTACATTCATTCAGGAGTAATGTCACTTTGAAAATATCTGGCAAACGTCCTAGAAAGACCCGTCAGGTCTCCGTAATGAGATGTATAGCTCGAGTATATATGCAAAGACAACTTTGGTGTAATAGCCAATTACGCCTAATTTCAATAGACAGCTCCGAGTTACAATGCCTTTTGTCATTGGAAGTTTTTGTCCCTTCTGTTTTACACATCCTTTCTAGTCCAGATATGACGGAAGTTGTAGTTCTTACAGTAATAGAAAAAAATGTCTTTAGACACCAATGAAATCCATTTCGGTGTAAGCGGTTCCTTTATGTAATATTATTATCTCATTCCGTTTATAACAAGCCAATAAATTGTGACTTTAAAGGAATGGGAGCAAACTAAATTCTCTGCCACTTCCCTATCGTTATAAGGCAACGTGATCTCATTGATAAAACGATATAAGGCAATAGCTTGTGCAATTTCTTCTATGTACAATACACATCAAAATCTATAGATATTGATAAAATCTATAGATATAGCAATCATGTAATGTCCCTGATCTCCTAAATTCAGGATGTAATACGTTCCTACATTATAGATTCTTTTCATGTGTCCGCTTCTATTGTGTTCTGTATCTTCTGAAGCTCCCATCTTTTTTTTTTTTTTTTTTTTAACCACTGGATGTGTCCCTGGAGGTCTATTCCCTTCATTATTGATGCATGATCTAGCTGAGCATCCTCTTAGCATCTCAACTGCAGCGCAACCTGATAAGCACGTGTTATCAGATTGTGGGACTGATGGGGATGGCACGGTACCTGACTATCACTATCAGACCCTTAGACATTGAATGTGGCTGTAGCACATGTTTGCCATTGAAACTACTTCTCCCCATGGTTGTGATTGGTCAGGGTGGATAGGTGATAAATGATAATTCTGAATATTCACCTTTAGTGTTAAAGCCCCCATCCACTTTATACCAAAGTCGCCAAAGGTGACAGGTTTGTCTGTTAGTATAAGGGTCTTATTACACGAGCCGATGGTGGCCCGATCAATACTATAAACGAGTGCTGATCTGCTAGATCGGTGCTCATTTACTGGGCCTATTAAGGGCTGCACCGACATAGTTAGCGATGTCCGTGCAGCCCTGTCCACGCTCCCAGGCCACTCCTGCACTCTGCATGTGTCCCTCATCGCACGCTGCAGCTTCAGAGCAGCCTGTCTGAACTGTGGAAGCCCTGGCCAGTGATTGGCTGAGCGGCCTGTCAGCTCTGAGGCTGCAGCGCGTGGTGTCGGGACGTATATAGAACGCAGCAGAAGATGGGGAGCAGGGACAGGTGAAGTTTTAACTGGACAATTGTCAGCTTTGGCTGCACATCACTATTACACGTAGCGAAGCATAGTCAGCGGCTGATGATTTTAGGTCTGGGCCTAAAGAAACGATGTGCCAATGATCATTTCATCGGCTAATCGTTGTCTCTACTACACGGAGCGTAATGGGCTAAATTGGGCACATTTGGCCGATGATCGCTCCGTGTAATAGGGCCCTAACCTGTATGGTCGCTCCTTGTAATAGGGCCCTAACGTGTATGGAGACCTCCTGACCCCTTTGTTCTTGGAGGATAAGCACCAGAGATTCCTGGCAGCGGCTTACTCCTCCCCTCCACCTAACATTCATGTGTATGGGAAGGATGGGAGAGAGGACTGTCAGCCGAATGATTGTCCGACAGTTATGGAAGATGTATAGGCTTTTATTTGCTGTTATTTTCTTTTATCTAAAATTCTATAAATGCAATTTATCCTTATGCAATTTTGAATCCAGAAAGTTGACATAAGGAAATCTACTTGGGTCGTAAGGGCGGCCATATACCTTCAATACCTGTATTTTTTAATACCTGTATTCTTCTATCCCCTTACATCTTCTGTCTGGGTAGAGTTAGGAAGCCACCTAACACATAATCAATTGGTCAGTCTCGCTGAAGTAGGTGGGTAGAGCCAGCTCAGAGGGGGAAACTGAGAGAAACGCTCACACCCCTTTGTTTTGTGTCTTCAGCAGAAAGCAGCAGCTCAGAACTGGGGGATGGAGGCTGAGTAGATAATAACAAGTATGGAATGAATTGTTAGTTTCACCATGAGCAGCAACATATCATAAGTTATGTTTGAGTGGAAAACCCCTTTAACACTACAGAAGAAAGGTGTATCAGGTGTATGTGTATGTGTGGTGACCTCCTGAGGTGTTATGTCGGAGGATCGGCCGGTCACTTGCTAGGTGGTGATGTGTGACGCCAGCTCTATGGTGGTTGGCCGAGATACAGCCGGGCCCAGTGATGTTATGTGGTGACGCCAGTGCCGGTTGGGCACACAGGTATGGTGGCACACCCGCTTTTAGTTTAGAGGGCCGTTTGTACCTTGTTCCCCTGTGGACAGTGTCCTGCCGGGTTGCTACGGGAGCCGAAGTGGTGTAGTGACCCTTAGGGAATTTCCACCAACAGAAAGGGGAAATGGGATACACTGTGTCGGTGTGGGATGAAGAATCACAGTCTCAATGTTAGCATATAAGTATGTGACCTATAAAAATAGGGGATGTTTATCTAAATTTAATAAGGTCTGGGGAGGGTGGTGCTCGTCACCTTGTACGAACTACTCTCCTAACCAATATATGAGAGCGAGAAATGATGTCTAGGAAGGGAGACTCCTGTATGGCTGGTGCCCTGATGTCCCCATATACTTTATGTTGTTGACCACCTATCTTCACTTTTCATGTATATTCTTCTATACTCCTCCTTATCTCTTGCGGCTGTAGAGAGAGACGTGTTATATACATAATGAAAACGACAGACTGACTTTTGATGTATGTATGTCACCTTTATTGATCTTTCCGTACATCCTGTATATGCAAATATCTGTAAATATTGATGTACATACTTCAATAAAACGAGTTTAAAAAAAAAAAGAATCTCTTTATCATAAATAATCTTTTGTTTACTTGAAAAGTACTTATGTGCAGCAAGTTATACAGCTTTGCCTTGACAGGGTATAATACACTTGATAGTTTCCTTGATAAAGCACTTGATAAGACCCTTCATAATACAGCAACAAGATCTGTGATAGGAATACGGTGAAGAGTACAGTCATGCTGACTGGGTAGCGTGTTGAGAATTACAAAGAATTAGAGGAGCAGAGAGGAGGATGTTGTGAGAGTCCCAACCCAAGTAGTACTGTGCTCTGCCGGGATGTTGGAGGATGAGGTAAAGAAAGAAGAAGAGAATACTTGTGCCCGTGTATTGACCTTTGGGTCTTCACACCACCTAATGCCCACCAGTAACCCATCCTATAAGGGTGACACACCTTGTTACCTGGGATGAACGGAATGCTGAGGGTTCCCTGCTGACAACTGCGCTGCGAGATAGAGTTCCTAGGCTCTTAGCAACTTTGCTCTATCCAGATCAGTTCCTAGCTTACTGCTGTCTGTGGATACTGTCCTGCACTGTGACTCTCCTAGTTCACAGCGTGGACCGAGACGATCTCTGACTTGTCCTCTCCTGTAGGGGCTTAACACTGCAAAGTGTTGTGTAGAGCAGTGCTTCTCAATTCCAGTCCTCAGGCCTCACCAACAGGTCATGTTTTGAGGATTTCCCATACAAAGACACCTGTGATAATACCTGATGCACTGAGTATAATTATATCACCTGTGAAATACTAAGGAAATCCTCAAAACATGACCTGTTGGTGAGGCCTGAGGACTGGAATTGAGAAGCACTGGTGTAGAGTACACTGAGAAGAAACTGTTAGCTGTGTCTTGTCTTGCTTCCTACCTATACGGGCATCTGACTAAGACTGAACTCTTGAAAATAGGGGACCTAGCACAGAGAGGAACACTGTAGAGAGCTGTCTAGCTTCCTCTACCCATGTGACTTCCTTCCTCAGCGTATCTTAGGTGCGCTGTGAGTGGGTGAAGAGTGTATTAGAAGAAGTAAAGAGAGATATGATAGGATAGAAGAACAAAAGATTCCTATAGGTTCAGATATCCATGTGACTCACAAATAAACAATAACCCTTTACATACTTCAGCCGTGCAGCATCTAAGTACATATATCTAATACAGTGACATCTAGTGGCAAAACTTTATCACTACCTTCATCACCACTTGTGTACAATAAGTACAGGCTTTTACGAAGGGTGTAATCAATAGCAACACTCGATGTGGGACACCACATATGGTCACTTTAACACTATAGCAGAGAGGAGTATGTGTATGGTTACTTTAACACTATAGCAGAGAGGAGTATGTGTATGGTAACTTTAACACTATAGCAGAGAGATGTATCAGAGAGGAGTGTGTGCTGTGCTGTAAATGTCCAGAGAAGTAATAGAAATGTAGAGAATGAGAAATAGTTTTGTACCATAAAGGGGGCTCTCAGGGGCTCAATAACAGCAGTGGGAGTACTAAAGTCTCCTTGTCCCCTTTAAGCTGCCATTATAAAATACACCAAATACGCCAAGATTTCTGCAAGTAGCCACAACCACACAAGTTCTGCCAGAATAGCCTTGTAGACATTTCAGCAAAATAGTCCAAAAACACCGAAATGCTCCTTCTACTAGATCTCAAGGACATAAGGAAGCCAAAGGCAAAACAGCTAAGGCTGCAGATTTTCAGCAGAATCCTGCTTATTGGCGTTTCTGTCCTGTATGTTTGTAGCGAGGGCGCCTCTTAATAGGATTGTGTAGTCGTGAACCATGAAGGTCATTAGAAAGTCACTTTTCCCATTCTGTGCTGGTAAAGGTTATTAATCTGATGTCTGTCTCTTTTATCTAAGCCATAGTTGCCTAGTGATATCCATACACAACATGAGACCTTAATAGCACAGCTGGGAGCTGCCTGAATAATGCGAATCGTGCCATACATCACAACATCCAGCCTTCCACGGCAATCTATAACTGTACATAATCCAGGCTCAAATGGGGGATTCCCATCCCATTTTATTATAGTACGGTATTAAGGTATGCTCCTATGAAAAGCCATAACATTCAGACTTCTCGGACCCCTACAGAGCTCATGAATGAAGGAGCAGAAGCTTTTTTACCTTTTTGTTGAGCAGCAGCGCTCCCTGTCACCTCCTGGGCAGACTTCTACAATATACAGTGGTGCCTTGGATTATGAGCATAATTCGTTCCGGGACTGTGCTTGTAATCCAAATCCACTCTTAAACCAAAGCAAATTTTCCCATAAGAATTCATAGAAATGCAGACAATTGGTTCCACACCCCAAAATAATGATTTATTATTCTGAATAACATGTAAAACTAATGAAACAAACATTCAGAAACAGCTGAATATGTGATATTATAAGTTACTGTACAGTAATGGAAAAGATGCAAAACAGAAGGGCTGACAGAGCCTGCAGGGAGTATGAAGGAATGAGCCGGGCAGATGTGGGCACATACATGCAGCACTCTCTGTCCGGGGAGAGAGGGGTTACAGCTATGCAGAGATTACCCCCACAGTCCTGTCCCCTGATGCAAGACCCAGCCTGAAGTGGATCTGCTATGATTTGGAAGGTGAGGGAGACTTCCTGGGTCAGAGTACAGTGCTGTAGACCCCGCTATGCAGGCCATGCCCCTCCTCCACTTGCGCTCCCAACCATTACAGGGAGCTCTTAAACCAAAGCAATGCTCTTAAACCAAGTCACAATTTTGAAAAACTGTGAGCTCTTAAACCAAAACGCTCTTAAACCAAGTTACTCTTAAACCAAGGTACCACTGTAAATCCATTCAAGAGACTGTGCTGCTGTACCCTGCACAGAGGATAGTCTGGGCAACTGATATTTAGTAGAAAGGAGTTGAGATATAGTAGTTGAGTTATATAGATTTGTAATTTACTTCTATTTAAAGAGAACCAATCACGGAAGATTTTTTTTTTTTTTTATTCCTTAATTCTATTTAAATTACTTTTTTATTAATATTTGTAAATAGAATTAAGGAATTTTCTGTCCGCGTTTTTAATTTATTCATGTCTCTCTTCACTGTCACGCGCCGGCTCTTTTCAAAAGAGCCGGCGCGTGACAGGAAGCTCCCGGCATGCAGAGCGGCAGGAAGAGCTCCCATGAGCCTTTGCCCGCCGCTCTGTAAATACACAGCGATCTCGCGCTATACAGCGCGAGATCGCTGTGTATATCTGTCCTAATTAAACCTATTAGTTTTCTCATGAAGATACAGACTGCATTTGCAGTCTGTATCTTATACTTTACCTAATCCTATGTAGCAGTGTAGTAAGCCGGGCGCCATCTTGATGACTGGAACGCACCGCTGGAACGCAAATGACGTCATCAAGATGGCGCCCGGCATTACTGCACCGCTACATAGGAGTAGGTAAAGTATAAGATACAGACTGCAAAGGCAGTCTGTATCTCCATAAGGTCTACTTATAAAGATACAGACTGCCTTTGCAGTCTGTATCTTATACTTTACCTACTCCTTTGTAGCGGTGCAGTAATGCCGGGCGCCATCTTGATGACGTCATTTGCGTTCCAGCGGTGCGTTCCAGTCATCAAGATGGCGCCCGGCTCACTACACTGCTACATAGGATTAGGTAAAGTATAAGATACAGACTGCCTGTGCAGTCTGTATCTTTATAAGTAGACCTTATGGAGATACAGACTGCCTTTGCAGTCTGTATCTTATACTTTACCTAATCCTGTATAGCGGTGCAGTATTCCCGGGCACCGCCATCTTCATGACGTCAGTTGCGTTCCACTGCTGGAACGCACCGCTGGAACGCAAGTGACGTCATCAAGATGGCGGCGCCCAGCAATACTTTTACTACTATACAGGATTGGGTACAGTATAAGATACAGACTGTAAATGCAGTCTGTATCTTCAGGAATAGACTTAGGGAGAGAGAAACTTTTATTATAGGGACAGTTAATTTTAGGTGATTGGTTCTCTTTAAAAAATCTCAAGTCTTCCACTACTAATCAGCTGCTGTATGTCATGCAGGAAGTGGTGTATTTTTTCCAGTCTGACACAGTGCTCTCTGCTGACATCTCTGTTCGAGACAGGAACTGTCCAGAGCAGCAGCAAATCCCCATAGAAAACCTCTCCTGCTCTGGACAGTTCCTGTCATGGACAGAGGTGGCAGCAGAGAGCACTGTGTCAGACTGGAAAGAATACACCACTTCCTGCAGGACATACAGCAGCTGATAAGTACTTGAACACTTGAGATTTTTAAACAGAAGTAAGTTACAAATCTATATAATTCAACTACTATATCTATACTATATCTCAACTACTTTCTACTAAAGAAAAAGATTTTCACTGGAGTACCCCTTTAACCCCTCAAGAACCCACAACATACCTGTGCATCATGGGAGCCTGTCACTTAAGGACCCATGACATACCTTTACACTAGTGGGTCTGGCGGCACTATGAAGTAAGCTTAGGAGCTAAGCTGACTTCATAGCATGTGGGGACCGGCTGCTATATGCAGCCAGGTCCTCACTGTTAATGACGAGCCACCGCGATCGCACAACAGCCCACCATTAACCCCTGCAGTGCCACAGTAATGTGCTTCTGTCACTGTCTGATCAGTGTGACTGCGAGGGTTCCGATCGTTCTGACTGCCGGAGGTCCCTTACCTTCCTCCCAGCTGTCAGATGGGCAATCCATGCATAGAGACTGCCACAGGCAGGCTCTATGGAATGATCGCAGATTACACTGATCAATGCTATGCTATGGCATATCAGTGATCAGTGTTAAAAATGTAATGTAAAAATTTTTAAAATCCCCTAAGGGAACATAAAAAGTGTAAAAAAAAATTATTATAATAAAAAAAAAAAATCACACCATAGCCCCTCACCCAATAAAAGTTAAAATCACCCCCTTTGCCATTTTATAAATAAAACATAAACAATTAAATGAACATATAATTTACCGTCCGATATTAAATAAACCAATATTGTTCCCACATGGTGAACGGCGTAAACAAAAAGCGTTAACCACTTGTATATTTACGCCCTGTGGTCGCCTCGGGAACTTCAGAGGGGGGCCGTGCTGCGACCCCGATCTGAACCGCCACGGTCCCGGGTGCGGCATGTAGCCCAGAACCGAGGCTATTAGCGGGCACTGTCCGATCGCCATGCCTGCTAATCAGCATTTTAAATCCAGCTGTCAGAAGTTGCAGCAGAAATGCAGCTGTCCAGCTGCATTTAAAATGCTTGCTGTCCCACTCCCTGGTGTCTAGTGGGTTGGATCGCCCCCCCAGAGGAGCAATCCACACATCAGGTACCTGCCAGGGTCTGCGCCGTAATGGCGCTGATCCCGGCTCGGCACTCGATTGCTTTCGGCTGCAGCAATTGAGTGCCTATCTCACTGATTTATGCTGTATAACTATACAGCATAGATCTCAATGAGAGATCAGTGTGCATATACTAGAAGTCCCCCAGGGGGAATAACCCTAACCCCAGGGGGAATAACCCTAACCCCAGGGGGGGGGCTTCTAGTATAAGTGTAACAAAAAGTGTTATTATTATAAAATAAAAATAAATGAGCATATTTGGTATTGCCGCGTGTGTAATTGCCCAAACTATTAATTAATCACATTCCCGATCTCACACGGTAAACGGCATAAGCGCCCAAAAAATCCCAAAGTGCAAAATTGCGTATTTTTGGTCGCATCGAATCCAGAAAAATTGTAATAAAAAGCGATCAAAAAGTCGTATGTGCGCAATCAAGGTACCGATAGAAAGAACACTTCATGGCGCAAAAAATGACACCTCGCACAGCCCCATAGACCAAAGGATAAAAGCGCAATAAGCCCGGGAATGGAGCGATTTTAAGGAACATATTTTTGTTAACAATGGTTTGAATTTTTTACAGGCCATCAGATACAATGAAAGTTATACATGTTATATATCGTTGTAATTGCAACGACTTGAGGAACATATATAATGAGACAGTTTTACCCCAGGGCGAACGGCGTAAAAACAAATACCACCCAAATAAAAGAAATGTGGGGTTTTTTTACAATTTCACCACACTTAGAATTTTTTTTTGTTTTGTAGTCTACTTTATGAAAAAATTCAGCCTGTCATTGCAAATTACAATTAGTGGCGCAAAAAATAAGGGATCATGTGGGTTTCTAGGTGAAAAAATGCAAGTGCTATGGCCTTAAGCACAAAGAGGAAAAAAACGGAAGTGCAAAAATGCAATGAGCTAGCAGGACATCAGGGAGCGCAGAGAGGTATATATAAGTTAATCCTTTTTTTACACAGTCTTCAGCTGTTGGCCACGCATCACTCTTACACTTAGCGATGCACGGCCAGCGGACAATGATTATAGGTCAGGAATAAAAGACATGATCAGCTGATAATCATTGTCTTCGGCTGATCATTGTATTTATTACACGGAGCGATGATCTGCCGAATTGACCTGATTTGGCAGATTATTGCTCTGAGTAATAGAGCTCTTAGGCTCTGATGATTTGGGTGGTGGTGATACAGTTTGGGCAGGTGTGTCTAGTCAATACAGAGCTGCCCTACACTTTGGGAATGGTACAGTCACAAGCCCTTACTACATTAAAGGGATAGTGCAGCGTTTAACATTTATAAACTAAATAACACACATTACAAAGTTATACAACTTTGTAATGTGTGTTATTTAAGTGAATGACCCCCTTCCCCATGTTTCCCCCACCCCGGAAGTGTGGTGCAGTATACTTACTCAATTGCTGTCGACCCCTGCCGCCATCTTGGGTCAACCACGTAATCTTCGGGACACCGGCTGGACTGCTCCAGCCATCCCTAATGCCGGCCCCCCTCTGCCGCGTCATTAGCTGCTCAGCCGTGATCAGCCAATTGCTGCGCTCCTTTATCTCCCTGTCCGTATTTTACGTTTTTCTCTTTTCTGAGTGGCTAGCACTCCTCCTGGTAAGACCCATGTGACCCCAACCAGCAGGAAGCACCTGTGCACACATGACTAGTACCTCCTATTTTTCCCATTCTACCTGCAGGAGCAATGGTGAGTGATAAGACCATGTTCACACTTGTGTTTGGCGATTGGTGGCAGCTTTCTCCGCCGGTGGTGCTTCCTGGGTTTTGGGGGGGCCCTTGGAGATTGGTCGTGTGACAGTGGGGTTGCAGGGCCTCCCTTCCCTGTTTGTGCTCAGTTTTTGGGGTTAGCGGTCGCTGACTGACACAGTGGTTAGTGTAGTTAGTTAGGGACTCATGTGAACCAGGAGACCGACACGGGTTACATGGGACAATATGGTTTGATCAAATTATATTCCAACATCCTGGCGTTGGTTTTTAAATGTAGCCGAGAGGCATTAGTGTCAGTCATAGGTGTGAGGTGCAGCAGCTCCTTTCTCTCCTTGTCCGTATCAAAACCAAGGATGTCATTAAAACCAATACATGTGTGGGAATTGCCGCGCACCTTTGAAGCATCTATTTTCTGATGTGGAAAAAGAAATCCCACCCCGTTTCCATATAAATACATGCAGTGGCGGATTATAATGTGGGCGGTTCGGGCGGCCGCCCAGGGCCCGAGGCTTTGGGGGGGGCCCATGACGTGCCGCCCACATTATAATGCGCCCACGCCGCTGCGATGACTCTCTTGTGACCGCAAGCATTGTTTTGCTTGCGGTCACAAGAGTCCGGCTGATGCGCGGCTGCCTGGGGTGTCCCGTCCTATCCCCCGGCAGCGCGCGCACGGGGAGCTCTGTGATGCGCGCTGCCGGGGGGTAGGACGGGACACCCTAGGCAGCCGTGCATCAGCCGGTGGACAGACGGAGCCTGCAGGAGAGGATCGACGGGGGAACGGATGGCAGGTATTTTTTTTTTTTATGTTATCTGCTGTGCACAGGGCGGGGGGAAGAGGGGGAACATCTATAGGGCGGGGGGAGGGGGGGAGAAGAGGGGGAATATCTATAAGGTGGGGGGGAAGAGGGGCAACATATATAAGGTGGGGGGAAGAGGGGCAACATCTATAAGGTGGGGGGGCAGAGGGGGACCATCTATAAGGTGGGGGGGAAGAGGGGGACCATCTATAAGGTGGGGGGGAAGAGGGGCACCATCTATAAGGTGGGGGGGAGAAGAGGGGGACCATCTATAAGGTGGGGGGGGGAAGAGGGGGACCATCTATAAGGTGGGGGGGGAAAGAGGGGGACCATCTATAAGGTGTGGGTGGGGGGAGAGGGGGACCATCTATAAGGTGGGGGGGAGAAGAGGGGGACCATCTATAAGGTGGGGGGGGGGGGGAAGAGGGGGACCATCTATAAGGTGGGGGTGGGGGGAGAGGGGGACCATCTATAAGGTGGGTGGGGGAGAGGGGGACCATCTATAAGGGGAAGAGGGGGACCATCTATAAGGTGAGGGGGACCATCTATAAGGTGGGGGGGGGGAGAGGGGGACCATCTATAAGGTGGGGGTGTGGGGAGAGGGGGACCATCTATAAGGTGGGGGTGGGGGGAGAGGGGGACCATCTATAAGGTGGAGGTGGGGGGAGAGGGGGACCATCTATAAGGTGGGGGGAGAGGGGGACCATCTATAAGGTGGGGGAGAGGGGGACCATCTATAAGGGGGGAAGAGGGGGACCATCTATAAGGGAGGAAGAGTGGGACCATCTATAAGGTGGGGGAAGAGGGGGACCATCTATAAGGGGAGAAGGGGCGACCATCTCCTATAGGATTAGCACCCTCCTCTCCTGACATCCTCTGTGCTGCTGGGACCTCCCCTATAAGACCAGCGCCCTGCTCTCCTGACATCCTCTGTGCTGCTGGGACCCTGTGACCTCCCCTATAAGATCAGCGCCCTCCTCTCCTGACATCCTCTGTGCTGCTGTGAACCTGTGACCTGCCCTATAAGATCAGCACCCTCCTCTCCTGACATCCTCTGTGCTGCTGTGACCATGTGACCTCCCCTATAAGATCAGCGCCCTCCTCTCCTGACATCCTCTGTGCTGCTGTGACCCTGTGACCTGCCCTATAAGATCAGCACCCTCCTCTCCTGACATCCTCTGTGCTGCTGTGACCCTGTGACCTCCCCTATAAGATCAGCGCCATCCTCTCCTGACATCCTCTGTGCTGCTGTGACCCTGTGACCTCCCCTATAAGATCAGCATCCTCCTTTCCTGACATCCTCTGTGCTGCTGTGACCTCTCCTATAAGATCAGCATCCTCCTCTCCTGTCATCCTCTGTGCTGCTGTGACCTCCCCTATAAGATCAGCACCCTCCTCTCCTGACATCCTCTGTGCTGTTTGGACCTCCCCAATTGATCAGCATCCTCCTCCTGACATCCTCTGTGCTGCTGGGACCCTGCGACCTTCCTTACTGGGGGTAGCAGCAAGGGACCAAACATTATGTTTATTGGGTCCAGCAGGGAGGGGAGGCAGGCAGTGTTTATTGGGGACAGCGTGGGGGGGGGGGGGGGGGGCAGTAGCGGATTATAATGTGGGCAGATTGACCCGGGGGGGCCCAGGTTGGGTGGACAGCCCGGGGCCCAGGGTACATTTAATCCGCCACTGAATACATGTACTCAGCAATGTACACCTCTTTTAACCCCTTAGCGACCCATGACGTATCTGATACGTCATGGTGCCCCGGGGGGTGTTCAAAGAGGGGTCCCGCCGGGACCCCGCTCTGAACGGCGCTGATCCCGGCTGATATGTACAGCTGGGCAGTGCCTCTATTAGCCGGCGCGGCTCCCGTTGCCGCAACGGCTAATTAAGCCTCTAAATGCAGCTGTCAAACCTGACAGCTGCATTTAGAGGCTTTACACCGCAAGTCCCGGGTGTCTAGTAGGACGGATCTCTCCGCTCTTCTGCCCGTGCCGGGCCTCAGCGTCGCAACGTCGCAGCGTCGCAATCCAATCAAGGTACCGATAGAAAGAACGCATCATGGCGCAAAAAATGACACCTGACACAGCCCCATAGACCAAAGGATAAAAGCGCTATAAGCCTGGGAATGGAGCGATTTTAAAGGAACATATATTTGTTAACAATGGTTTGAATTTTTTACAGGCCATCAGATAATATAAAAGTTATACATGTTATATATCGTTTTAATCATAACGACTTGAGGAACATGCATAACAAGTCAGTTTTACCATAGGGCAAACGGCGTAAATGCAAAACTTCCTGAAATCAAAACAAATTCCTTTTTTTTTTCAATTTGACAGCGCTAATTATTTTTTTCCGGTTTCACAGCATATTTTATAGAAAAATAATGCCTGCCATTGCAAAGTAAAATTGGTTTCGCAAAAAATAAGGGCTCATGTGGGTCTCTAGGTGAAAAAATGCAAGTGCTATGGACTTTTAAACATAAAGTGGAAAAAGCAAAAGTGCAAAAACGAAAATTGCCTTTGACCTTAACGGGTTAAAGAAGGAAAAAATGGATTTAGAGTACATACAAGTATTACCACCTATGGAAACTCCCAGTAATTGAAGCAAAAAGGTGCTCTCGGCCTCTCACACGTCAGTGTCCGTTTTTCCTGTCAGGAAATCCTGATCAGAAGGCCTAGAAGGCTTCAGGAAACCTTCAGGATTTCCTGACAGTAATCAGTTTTTATGTTCAGAAACCATCAGTAGTGTCTTCAGGATTTCCTGAGGCGCATCAGGAAAGTAGAAGTCTATGGGAGCTCAGGAAACCCTGATGCTTTCCTGAGCTCCCATAGACTTCTATGGGGGCAGCCGTTCAGGAAATCCTGATGAAAATAGGACAGGTTCTATAATTTCCTGACCTGTTTTCCTGAAAAATCCTGAAAGCTGTCAGTGTTCAATGCAACTCTATGGGTCGGGAAATCCTGACAGAAAAACTGACAGATTTTCCTGATGTGTAAAGGGGGCCTTACAATATTAGCTGAATTTATGAATTATTCATCTGGGACGATGGGAATAGCTCCCTATTGTAATTTCTATGCATGAATGCCATCAGTCAGCTGTATATCTGTAGTAATGCACTGTGCAGAATTCTAGATATTCATTGAGATCAATGGCAGAACGACAGGGGTCAACCACTGCATAGCTCATGTGAGTCAATGACATATGAGGGGATAGTACACATAGCACAGGCATGATAGATTCACTGGTCTGTGCCAAGTGTCGTGGCAGGACATCAATCAAATGTATATCCGCTGTTTACATTCTAAATACTATCCTCTCCAGAATAGATAAACTTTCCGCATTCACTCAGCATCCAGGGGCAGCTGCGGCATCGGGTACTAGTAACACTAGACATGATTTTTTTACTTAGGTTTATGTATTATATAACAGCTACATACTAATCTTCTATACTGTCACCTAGTTTCGTAGACATATAGCTGTGTATAAATTGAAGCTCCTGATGCCAAATGTATTTTAGAAATCTGAACTATTATGCATCTTTAAAGGGAGACTAATAGCAGGTTAGAAGACTGTAAACGGCTGTTGTATTCCCATAGCGCTCGGGGCACTGAGAATGAAGGTAATCTGCTGAGTACTTTCTGCTGTATAACATAATGTCAATAGATACAATAGCAATTTCATGGTGACAGGTTACATTTAAAGGGATTATTCCTGCTAACAATAAACAGGATTGGACCACTGCTGGGATCCTTGGCAAACAGTTATAATCTGCAGTAAAGTAAAGCAGTAAAAGCCCTAGAGTGATTAACGTCTAAAGAGGAAGATATCACCATGTATAATATATCACCCTATATAATAGGGGCAGTGATCAGCCAATGAATGAGCAAATACTCGTCCTTCAGATGATCATCTGTCAGCTTCACATCTCCCCTGTAATAGGAGATGCGTAGCTGACTGCCGATTGCAGGAAAGGGCAAAGGGCCGATTCCTAGATGGGAACAAATGGTAGTGGCCTACTAGGCATTGCTTCCGACTAGCCAGAATTCTACTCCACACTGATGAGGGGCAACACCCCAAAACAGCTGTCTGTGGATGGATACCTGGCTTTGGTATTTCCCTTGTCATATCTTTAGACTTGTAAATTGAGTTGGATATTGACTCAAAGGGCCACTTAATATGGTGTTTTGGTGGTCTTCTAGAAGAAAACCCCTTAGCTAGGTTCTTCCCTGGCTAGTCCTGTGTTTCCAGACTCTTAAATGCGGCTCTATAGACTCTTTTTGCATATTAGGTTTGAATCATGGACCTTCAATACGTCTGAATAGATCCCTTTTATTGATCATGTTTTTTTTTTTTTTTTTTAATCTCCAGGTCTTCTCCTCTTGAAGCAAATGAGAAGAAGACAAAGGCCCTTAAGATGGATGATCCCACCTTACTACCCCTTGTGGATGTGGATAAAGGTTTTGCTATTGCCTTGTTCCTGCTTCTCTGTGTCTTCCTGGCCATGATGATCGTCCGTTGTGCCAGGCTTATAATGGATCCCTACAAGGACATCCCAAACTCTATGTGGGAGGATCAATAGGACGTGATGGTCAAGCACACTGGTGGGACATTTTGAAACTTGGCCTACAGCATTTCAGGCCCAGAAAGCTGAAGGCTACTAAAGTAATAGCTGTTAATGGTTCCTGTCAGGAGGAACAATAGATTACTAGCCTCCTAAATCACTGCCCTTACCTGCCTAACATATTGGACCCCAGGAAGCAAAACTACCAGTTCAGCATTGACAAGACTTGTCAATATTCCCTTTAATGTCATTAGCTAAGTGGGATGATTTCCAAGTGTTCTCGTATTTGCATCCATCTTCTACTGGATTGCAGTTTCTGTCAGATACTTAATGAAGTACTCAAAGCCAGCATAGTGGCCAGCTTCATTCATCTCAAAACCCAATATAATTAAGTCCTAAGTAATAGACCATCTAGGGTACCATCAAGATTACAGACTTTGGAGATCCATTTTTCCTTATTATAGTTTGACATGATGATGTTTTTGCACATTGCCCCAATAATTAATTTATAAATAATAGTGTATCCCTCTAAATTACATTGATCTCCAACCCTTCAAAATCTTACAATTGCCCAGCACTGATGAGATCTTGAGATCTTCTCATCTCACGCCATGACTAAAGGTCTTTTCATATGATGGGCATGGGCTCAATCAAGTTGGGGGAAGTAGGCCTGGCAAACCCTTGAGAATCATAGCACTCCAGTTAGTAAATCCGACAATAGACATGATGGGGGGGATTTATCAAACTGGTTGTAGGGTAGCTTCACACGTACAGTACCGCAGCGGATTTTCTGCTGTGGATCCGTAGCGGATCCGCAGCAGATTTGACTAAATGAATGAACACAGCATCAAATCTGCACCATCAAATCTGCTGCGGATCCGCAGCAGATCCGCAGCAGATTTGACAGTGCGGATTTAATACTGTTTTCATTTATTTAGCCAAATCTACTGCGGATTTGCTGCGGATCCACGGCAGAAAATCTGTTGCGGTACTGTACGTGTGAAGCTACCCATAAAGTAGCATTGTCTTAGTTGCCCCTAGCAACCAATCAGATTCCACTTTTCTTTCCTCACAGTCTCTGTGAAAAATGAAAGGTTGAATCTGATTGGTTGCTAGGGGCAACTAAGACAATTCTGCTTTACACCAGTTTGATAAATCTTCCCCAATATGTTTCTTAGAAGATCCTGATGTCGATACACAAAAGTCAAATCTAAAGTCAATTGGAGCAGTTCGGTGGCCATACTGCTCTCAAAGCTAATCCTTGTTACCGCCTCTCACTTGTATTTTTTTTCATTAGGGAAAGGGGGGAAAAAGCCACTGCCAGTCCCCTATTAGCTCCCCCATATGCCATTGGGGGGGTTGTTAAGCACTATACACAAGACTGTTTGCTGAACTGCCAGGTTAGAAAGTTTGACCTGTTCATTTTGTACCTATCCAACACTTTGTTCCTCCTTAGATAAGCAGATACTTTTGCCATTTAAAGGGGTTGTCCAGGAATTGTAAAAGCACAACTACTTACTTGCAAAAACAGCACTACCCCTGTCCTCAGATTGTGTGTGGTATTACACTTCAGCTTTATGCTGCGTTTACACGAAGCGATGATTCGCCCAATCGATCGTTTAAACGATTTTGAAGCAACAATTTGGTTTTTATAACGATCAGCGTTTAGAGGAATAAATCGTAAAAAAAATTGTAAGAAAATTTGTAAGAAAAATCGTTATTGCGATCGTTTTTAAGATCGCTTAAGCCCATCTTTTACATAGGGTGAATCTTTGAAAGACTGTTTACACGAAGCGATTGAAGCGATGAACGACGATTTAAGAACATGTTGAAAGATCAAAATGAACGATTTTTCGCTCGTCGCCTGATCGTTTGCTGTGTTTACACAGAACGATTATCGCTCAAATGCGATAGTTATTGCGAAAATTTGAACGATAATCGTTCCGTGTTAACGCAGCATTATTCACCTCAATCAAACAGAGCTCCAAAACCCACACCCAAACTGTGAACAGGTGTAGTCCTGTTCCTGAAAGAAAGCGGCCATGTTTTCTAATCCAGGGCAACCCTTTAACACCATCCAGCTAGACCCAATTGGGCCAGCAAATGAATATTTTATTGGGAAGATAGAGAAGATAGCTATTAGAAATATCATTCACTGGCGGAACGTTGTCCATAAAGTGGTAGTCCCAGCACATCTAATGACTATCGCAGAGTCGGTTATGTGGGCTTAATAGAGTTTTTATGATGAGGATAGTATGTTTGCGCTGTCCATCACAGGTATTCACTGGCATCCTGCCATAAACTGGATGCTGATGTATACTTTATATAACAGTGGGTTCCAGTCACCGGACTACGTTTGGGCCGCTTTCTGCCAGTATATGTTAATTTTACAGGAATTTTAGATGTTTAGATGTGACTTATATAATTTTATTGCATGGGCATGAGTCTAAGCTGGCCACAAAGTTTCTTAGTAGATTTATATATATGAAGGCGTTAACCAGAAAAAAAAAAAAGGTGGAGCCATAGTAACTGTGTTATGCCTGGTGCACAACCTAAAGGGGCAGTGCATGACACAGGGATTTACTTATTAAGTCCTGCACTAAGCATAACACTTTTCATCCACAGTGTTAGGAAAAGGTATTAAAGGGATACTCTGGGGATTTTTTTTCTCACTGTGCCTGTAATACAAACCTGGGACAAAGATAAGGTCAGTTCCAGCAGTCTAACCCCTTAGATGACGTGGTCAGTTGCAGCTTAAAGGGGTACTCCAGCAAAATGTTTTAAAGTCAGATAGTGTCTGAAAGTTATATAGATTAGTAATTTACTTCTATTTAAAAATCTTGAGTCGTCCAGTACTTATTAGCCGCTGCTTGTCCTGCAGGAAGTGGTGTATTCTTTCCAGTCTGATATACTGCCCCCTGTTGCCACCTCTGTCCATGTCAGGAACTGTCCAAAACAGGAGAGGTTTTCTGTGGGGATTTGCTACTGCTCTGGACAGTTCCTGTCACGGACAGAGGTGGCAGCAGAGAGCACTGTGTCAGAATAGAAAGAATACAGCATTTCCTGCAGGACATACAGCAGCTGATAAGTACTGGAAGACTGGAGATTTTTAAATCTGACCATTCATCTATAAATGTCAAGTCCTCATTCATCATATGAGCCTTTATATCGACTTCCTTTAGAATGTAATCTACATATAGCACAAATTATGCAAAACTGGTGTCAGATAATAAGCATCCAGGCAATGTCGGACCACTGAAGGCAAATGATGGATGTACGGCAACACAGAGACAAATCATCTGAACCACTGTTGTAAATGACAATTTCTAATACAGAACACCACGGCACAGCATTGTCAAAAGCACAAAATGCAACGCAACATCCAGATAACACCACTGTGCATTCAACTTCTATTCCTAAAGAGGTATATAAAAGGAACTCTGATTTTAATGCAGCTTTAAATCTTTAGGTATTTTTCTCTTAAAGAATACATGCATGATATATGAGGATTGAACTATTCCATTTACAGTACTTCAAACAAATGTAACTGCTGAGGGCTGTACCTTTTCACACCTACAGGTGGAGCTATTTACATTGAATGTATATGGGGTGGAGATTGCACAATCATAGATTTTCTAACAAATCTGTATATAAAGTGGGCTATAATTTTATGGACTGAACTAATATTTATTCAATATTTATTAAAATACTTATATTAATAAAACCAATGAACTTTATGAACAATGAGGAATAGCACTATTATTATGTTTATAACATTTTTTTACCAGTTTTCACCTCCACAGGTCCCATCTTTAATTTTCAGTTGTCCCAGAGCTAGTGCGTGGAGCCTGGCCTCTGTGATGTTTACCTAATGCTGCACAGTGCACACCTAAAAGAGGAGATTCTGGTTTTATAACAAATAAGCAGCAGCATGGAGGACAGTATAGAGCAGCGTATGCTGTGAACCTAGAACTTTGGTGAACTATAACACTTATTACAAGCTGCTGGAGCATCCATGTCTCTCTCTCTGTCTCCTCTCATGACATCCCCCCTTCTCCCCCTCTCTTCTCCATAGAACACTATAGGCAGCTGTAACCTGATACTCAAGTAAATTGATCCATCTTGAGGAGGAAAGTGGAATGACAGTTGAAGCAAGAGGCATTTTTCTCTAATAATATAAATTACAAAGCATCTTTCATTTGCCGGAATAGACATCAGGAAACGAGTCGGCAGGAGGCTGGGGCGGCGGTGAGCTCTGCAGTCAGTCCCGGCAGGGCATGTGAGTGCATCAGCGGCGGCAATGACAGCAGCGGCGGCATTGGCGGCAGGGATGTGCATGTGATGGGGATAGCCCTGGTACTACTCTCCCATCATTTGCTTATACTATGAGCAGATAATGGGAGGAGTAGTACAGTGTATATGTGGCGGCAGCGGGGGCTGTTTGGTGATTGGGATGGCCCTGGTACTACTCCCCCATCATCTGCTCATACTATGAGCAGATGATGGGAGGAGTAGTACGGTGTATATGTGTGCATACATAGACATGTTCACATAGACATCCATACAACCAATACAGTGTCCAGCAGGAAGTGCATTATATACAGAAGTCAATAGTACTCATTGACTGATTCGTGACATCACGTCTTTTGAGAGAATTTAAAGATTCCATGATCTACTAAATTAAGGGAAATAGCAGTATATGTGCATTTTCCATAATTAATGCACATTAGGAATTTTTCTAACTTTCCATAAGTAATAACATTTAAAAAAAAATGTTTTGGGGGGAGCTGTCCTTTAAGCCTCTCTGTCCTCCCATATAGTAGTTAGAGACTTCTCTTTCTCCATATATTATAGGTGCTCTCTCTGCTCCCATATAAAAGTTAGGGCCCCCTATGCCCCCATATAGAGTTAAGCCCTATTTGTGCCCCCATAAAGTAGTTAGACCGCCCTGTCTCAGTATAGTAGGTATACCCTTCTCTGCACCAATATAATCAGGACACCTTCTGTGTATCGATATAGTGGTTAGCCCCCCCCCCCTCCCGTAGATAGTTTTCCTTGTATGTATCCTCCTGTAGGTAACTCTGCAGTAATAAGTCCTTCAGTATGTAGATTTCTCCATGTGGACATCCCCTGTAGATTCAAAATACATCCAATGGGACAGCACTGGCTAGAATCAAATAGTAGAAAAACAGTATGGAGTGCACGCCTCACCATACGGAACCCGTCTGTCCGGATGTAATCCAACAAAATAGCAGGAGACAGCACCTCTTGTGAAAAATGTGATTCTTTTACTCACATCTAACGCAACATTTCGGCTGGTACATCAGCCTTTTAGGTCCCCCTGTGCCCCCATATGGTAGTTAAGCCCTATTTGTGCCCCCATAAAGTAGTTAGACCGCCCTGTCTCAGTATAGTAGTTACACCCCCTTCTGTGTATCAATATGGTGGTTAAGCCCCCCCCAGTATGTAGATTTCTCCACATGGACATCTCCTGTAGGTAATCCCCTCTGCCAATTATCCTCATTGAACTGCATGTTAAGAGGAGAATAGGATCATCCAGAGTCATATTAATCACTAGCTACATACTGCCTGCAACAAGTCACTTTTTATTTTTTTTTTATTTTCACTGTCTGATGATTCTACAGGAGAGAAGAGCAGAGTTAGGTGGAGTATGGTCTATATTGGGGGCAGGATGGGCGAGTGAGGTCTATATATAGCTATTATATGTCTGCCACCACTAGAGGGGGCTCAATGCATACTGCTCTACTATACAGATCAGTAGGCGCTGTAGATATTCCTGTGCAGTGAGCTCCCTCTAGTGGCAGCAGCATCAGATAGATTATCACTCACTTGTTCCTCTTCAGACACTTGGGGATCCAGGAGTATCTCTGTCTGCGCCTAAAGAAAAGAGACAAATAGATAGGATCAGCATCATGTGATGATCCCAGGATCAGTCTGTAGGGGTCTATACATTGAGAGGAGACTCAGTGAGGAAGAGATGAATGCACAAAAAGTATGTGACCCCCTGTGCTCCTCCTGCAGTGTTCTATATACTTACTGGGCCTCCTGGACCCCACTCCTTGGATGAGGGCTTCTTTTCTTGCTCCATGTAGTGGCCTGAGTCCCTGGTCCGACTTTCATGGAATTTCCTGTGTATGAAAGAAGAGGACAGGTGTATAAGAATTAATGGCCGTGTCTGTTACAATCCAACCTAAGGTGATTGGTGGATGCAGGGCCGGATTAAGGTTGGTGGAGGCCCTGGGCGACAATTTTTTTGGCCCCCCCCCATTCCCCCCCCTCTCAAAAAAAAATAAAAAAAAACTATACTGCAATCTATACAGGTGGCTGATTACTGTAGGCGACTTAGCACAGACCCCTTCTCACTCCTGGCTGTGTGGCTCAGCATCCTCCTATGTTGTGCATGTGATGGTCACTAGAGTGCAGAGGAAGATGCCAGGCCTAGAGACAGGAGCGGGGAAGGCTGACTATCAGGGTGTATTCTCACATTGCAGTATTATCACAAACACAATGTGAGAACCCAGCACCTTCTGTGTGTTCTTACCCACTGGGTAAGTAGCGTCGTTCTGCTAGATTGGCGCTCGCTTACAGAGCCTTTTATAAGGCTGGATCAGCCATCGGTCGCACATCACTATTAAACGTAGCGATGCACGGCCGGTGGCAGATTTTGAACATGTGGGGAGATTTTGCTAGGAAGAAGCAGTGTGGGTATTATGGCTTAGAGCAATATAGTCTAACATTTTTTTTATTTTACCCTGGGGCACCCCTACCGAATAATGTGCTAAAAAATACAAAAAAAAAAAAAAAACATCATTCAGTGACTCACAGGTGACGTCTTCTTTGATCTGAAGTGTCACTTTCCTTTTCCTCTCCATCTGGCCTGGACCACCATGATGATTTCTTCCAGCTACAATTCGTCTCTTTAGAACCTGCCAGACAAACATCTTAGGCTCCGCACTTTTTCAACAACTTACTTCCTTTTTCCCAACCTATAAGGTCTCAAACAGTAGTAATTCCACTTTTTGGTGTGATTTCCAGTAAAGTGAGTAAGTACTGTATGTGAGTTGCCCGTGTATGTAGAATTCCCTTGTTGTGCGCCCAAATAGTTATAAAGTCCCTATGTCACCTGTAGGGGAGTTGCTCAGGTATAGCTAGGTAGCGGTCGCAGACAGAGGAAAACAGGCAATTCACAGTTCAAGTCTTAGTGTTTATTCACACCACAAAAACAAATGGAACAAAAATCCAGCATTACCTTCATGCTGCCATCACACATAAGTGCAGTTCCCGCTTGGCCTTTAAAGCAGTAACAGAAGTTCTAAGTGTTGGTTCAGACCTTACAGCAGCAGCTGCCTTGTACACAGTCCATGTGTCTGAACATAGTCCAACCAGTCCTCCTAGACAGATCACATAGGTGTACTCCAGACTTGAGCACACACCACCTCTGTCTGCCCTCACTCCCAGCTCAGCTTGCTATGTTGGGAAATGCCTAAAAACCTGGAATGGCTTAATAACTCCAGTCCAGTCCTTGAACCTAGCTCTCTGCATTCCTCAGAGCAAGACAAGCTAAGAGGAAAATACCTCACATCCAGCAACAACCCCCGGACTATGTCACATACCCCCCCCCCCTTTGTTCAACCTTGAGGGGGCGAACACTTGCCAACACTCGGGTGAACACTCGGGACAGGGCATCTGCATTCCCTTGTAGTCGGCCTGATCTGTGTTCTACCGTGAACTTGAAGTTCTGTAGTGACAAGAAGTGACCCGAGCGTTCCTCTCCTTCGCCTGGCTCATCCACTTGAGAGGTGAATGGTCAGTCACCAGACGAAAATTCCTCCCCAACAGGTAATAACGGAGAGACTCCAGTGGCCACTTGATGGCTAGGCATTCCCTCTCCACTATACTGTACCTGGTTTCGGCTGGGGTAAGCTTGCGACTCAGGAATCCAACGGGATGTTCTTCCCCGTTAACCTCCTGAGACAGTACAGCCCCGAGGCCCACTTCAGAGGCATCGGTCTGTACTACAAACTCCCTTTTGAACTCAGGTGTCACCAGGACTGGTGACCCACACAAAGCAGACTTCAAAGCTGAAAAAGCCTTTTCAGCTTGGTCATTCCGGCGTACCATCACTGACTTATGTCCCTTCAAGAGCCCTGTCAATGGAGCTGCCAAAGTAGCGAAATGGGGAATAAACCTCATATAATATCCCACCAAACCCAGGAACGATTTTACTTGCCGGATAGTGACAGGCCTTGGCCAACCCTGTATCGCCTCTACCTTATTCATCTGGGGTTTGATGACTCCGCGCCCAATGACATAGCCTAAGTATCGGGCCTCCTCTAACCCTATGGCACATTTCTTTGGGTTAGCAGTTAGTCCCGCCCTACGGAGTGAGTCTAGTACGGCCTGTACCTTCGCTAGATGACTCTCCCAGTCAGTACTGAAAATGACAATATCGTCAAGGTACGCCGAGGCATACTGACGATGTGGACGAAGAACAATATCCATTAAACGCTGGAATGTGGCCGGAGCACCATGAAGACCAAAAGGTAATACCTTATACTGATATAGCCCCTCGGGTGTGACAAAGGCCGTTTTCTCCTTGGCAGCCTCCGTCAAGGGCACTTGCCAGTACCCTTTGGTGAGGACCAAGGTGGAAAAGTACCTGGCCTGTCCTAAACGCTCAATTAACTCATCCAACCGGGGTATAGGATAGGCGTCAAATTTAGAGACCTCGTTTAGCTTACGAAAATCATTGCAAAAACGTAAAGTTCCATCCGGTTTGGGTATTAATACTATCGGGCTGGCCCACTCACTCTTAGATTCTTCAATCACGTCCAGCTGTAGCATCAACTGTACCTCCTCTGCGATGGCTTGGCGCCGAGCCTCGGGTACCCGGTACGGCTTTAGCCGGATTTTCTCCCCAGGCTCGGTGACAATGTCATGTTGGATTACGGAGGTACGCCCAGGGAGGTCCGAGAACACGTCCGTGTTCCGACTAATGAACTCCTTGGCTTCCTGAGCCTGTTTCGGTGAAAGGCTGTCAGCAACACGTACTCTGGCAGCTGCTTCCCCTGAAACAGTCGGAGGAGCTAGCTTCCCTTCCCCTAAACATACCGACTGTGGGCAGCCAACACAAGTCTCTCTATCCTTCCATGGCTTCAGTAAATTGACATGGTAGATCTGCTGCGGTTTCCGCCGACCAGGCTGATGTACCTTGTAATTTACGTTGCTTACTTTCTCCAGAATTTCGTAGGGGCCCTGCCACCTCGCAAGGAACTTGCTGTCTACAGTCGGTACGAGAACCAAAACCCGATCTCCTGGGTTAAAGTTCCGGACCTGAGCTGCTCTATTGTAGACCTGACTCTGGGCTTGCTGAGCTGCCTCCATATGTTCCCTGACAAGGGGCATCACTGTCTCCATCCGCTCCTGCATTTTAGTAACATACTCAATGACACTCTTGTGTGGAGTAGGCTGTTGCTCCCACGCCTCTTTGGCCACGTCGAGCAAGCCTCGGGGGTGTCTGCCATAAAGAAGTTCGAAGGGCGAGAACCCAGTAGAGGCCTGGGGCACTTCTCGCACTGCAAACATTAAATAGGGCAGAAGCAGGTCCCAGTCCCTCCCATCCTTAGACACTGCTCTTTTCAGCATATTTTTCAAAGTTTGATTAAACCTCTCCACAAGACCATCCGTTTGGGGGTGGTAAACAGATGTCCTTAACTGTTTAATGCCAAGCAACTTGCAGACTTCCTTCATGACCTTAGACATGAAGGGAGTCCCCTGGTCTGTCAGTATCTCTCTAGGTAACCCTACCCTTGAAAACATCTCCATTAATTCCTTAGCTATGAGTTTGGCAGAGGTATGGCGCAGCGGCACCGCCTCCGGGTACCGGGTTGCATAGTCAATAACTACTAAGATGTGTTGGTGACCCCTAGCAGACTTTGGAACTGGACCAACGAGGTCCATGGCAATCCTCTCGAATGGTACCTCTATAATCGGGAGGGGTACTAGAGGACTGCGGAAGTGCTGCTGGGGGCTAGTTATCTGACAGGTCGGACAAGACTTACAAAATTCCTCCACCTCTTTGAATACCCCAGGCCAATAAAACCTCTGCAGTATACGGTCCTGGGTTTTCTGTGCCCCAAGGTGTCCACCTAACACATGTTGGTGAGCAAGATTTAGTACCAGGTGACGATATGCCTGGGGCACTAATAATTGTTCAACATTCTCCCCACGTAGTTGAGTGACACGATATAACATATTGTGGTGAACCACAAAACGAGGAAATATAGCCTCAGCTCCTTGTTGTTGTGGTTCACCATCGACCATTAAGACACTCCCCCGTGCTCGGGACAGAGTCGGGTCCCGGAGTTGCGCCGTGCCAAAATTGTCACCAGAGATGTCCAGATCTGACAATTCGGGGGCCCGGTGGCAAGTCCTCTACATCCCCAACCATTACATTCACTGGAATTGTCTCCATCTCATCCACCGAAGTGGGGGTCACCCCTACGGCTGGCCCTTCTATCTCGGTGGCCCATGGTTCTGGCTTAACATCTGGATTAGGACCCTCAGCTACTGCTCTGCCTGACTCTTGGGGACAGACATTCAAAAATGATGGCCACAATGCAGAGAATAAGGGAAAGTCTCTTCCTATTATCAGGTCATATGGCAGATTCGACGCTACTGCCACCTCATGGACTTTCTCCCCTGCAGGAGTTTTTATTACCACCTGGGCAGTAGGATAATCTTTCAAGTCTCCATGAATACACAACACTCCAACTTTGCGCTTAGTGAACTGAGATGGAAGCGCCAGGGTATCCCGTACTAGGGTCACCAGGCTCCCCGAGTCCAGTAGAGCATTGACCCTGCACCTGCCGATAGACACTGGGCACATGGGAGGTGCCCTATCCTTGTCCGGGAGGTTAGCGGTACATACACTAACAGCAGGTCGGGCATAGAAGGATGTCCGGCGAGTATAGCCACAGTCCATAGGCTCAGAGGTTAAGGGGCACCTTGCCGCAACATGTCCCGGACCATTACAGCGCCAACAGCGGATAATGGGGACCTCATGTACCCTTGGGGAACGTTGGTTTGGTGGGGTGCTACTCCCAGCAGGAGGTTGAAGCTTTTTCTCAGCCACTGCAAGTGGGGCTATTGGACGGGGTGGCCTCCGGCCAGGGGTACAGTCTCGCACCAAGTCTTGGGTAGCTACATAACGTTCCACCAGACCAACCAGCTGGTCTAAATTGCCTGGGTCACCTTGGCCTACCCAGCGCTGGATAGTGACCGGCAGACTGCGCACAAATCGGTCAACCACCACCCTCTCCACTATTTGGGCTGGAGTTAAAGTCTCGGGCTGGAGCCATTTCTTTACCAGGTGCAGCAGGTCATAGGCTTGAGACCTGGCGGCTCTGGATTCCACAAACCCCCACTGATATACACGTTGGGCCCGAACATATATATTGACCCCCAAGCGTGCCAGGATCTCACCTTTCAGCTTTTGGTAGTCCTGGGCGTCCTCCCGAGGTCAAAGTATGCCTTTAGTGCATCTCCTCTGAGAAATGGGGCAACCACTTCAGCCCACTGGTCAGGCTGGAGACCCTCTCGCTCAGCCGTTCTCTCGAACACTCCCAGAAAGGCCTCCACATCATCCTCTGCCGTTACCTTTCTCAGCGCCGTCCGGACTCTCTCTCTGGCGGCAGGCTGTAGCTGGGAAACCACTGGCGGAGACTCACGAATGGCCACCATTTGTTGTAACAGCAATTTGTTAGTCTCTTGCTGCTGGGCATTAGTCTCTTGCTGCCGTATATTAGCCTGTTGCAGCTGGGCATTAGTCTGCACCAGCTGTTTAATCAACTCCTCCATCTTGTCTGGAGATGCCGGCTGAAGCTTTGCAGGCTTAATCCAGGACATGCAATGGTGCCAGGAAAAAAATATGAAAAAAAACTCTGTTTTTCCTCCTGTCTCACTGCGTATGCCCGCATCCTCCACCAAATGTAGGGGAGTTGCTCAGGTATAGCTAGGTAGCGGTCGCAGACAGAGGAAAACAGGCAATTCACAGTTCAAGTCTTAGTGTTTATTCACACCACAAAAACAAATGGAACAAAAATCCAGCATTACCTTCATGCTGCCATCACACATAAGTGCAGTTCCCGCTTGGCCTTTAAAGCAGTAACAGAAGTTCTAAGTGTTGGTTCAGACCTTACAGCAGCAGCAGCCTTGTACACAGTCCATGTGTCTGAACATAGTCCAACCAGTCCTCCTAGACAGATCACATAGGTGTACTCCAGACTTGAGCACACACCACCTCTCTCTGCCCTCACTCCCAGCTCAGCTTTCTATCTTGGGAAATGCCTAAAAACCTGGAATGGCTTAATAACTCCAGTCCAGTCCTTGAACCTAGCTCTCTGCATTCCTCAGAGCAAGACAAGCTGAGAGGAAAATACCTCCCATCCAGAACCAACCCCCGGACTATGTCACACCCCATATAGTAGTAATGTCTCCCGCTGTGCCTCCATATAGTAGTAATGTCTCCTGCTGTGCCTCCATATAGTCATAATGTCCCTGGCTGTGCCTCCATATAGCAATAATATCTTCTGCTCCTGCTGTGTCCGCACTTAATGTTATACTGTGTGCAGATGTGCTGTGTGTGTGGGTTAGCAGCACCTGGGGCAAGGAAAAGTACTTGCGCCCCCAGTGCCCCTAGCATTGTAATTAACGATTTAGTGGTGCTCATGTAGCTATCCCCTGTGGTGTGCTGATAGCTGTAGTTCTCCCCCCCCAATCCCCTGTGGTGTGCTGATAGCTGTAGTTCTCCCCCCCCATCCCCTGTGGTGTGCTGATAGCTGTAGTTCTCCCCCCCCCCATCCCCTGTGGTGTGCTGATAGCTGTAGTTCTCCACCCCCCCAATCCCCTGTGGTGTGCTGGAAGCTGTATCCCCCCCCCCAATCCCCTGTGGTGTGCTGGTAGCCGTATCCCCCCCCCCCCCCCCCCAATCCCCTGTGGTGTGCTGGTAGCTGTATCCCCCCCCCCCAATCCCCTCTGGTGTGCTGGTAGCTGTATCCCCCCCCCAATCCCCTGTGGTGTGCTGGTAGCTGTATCCCCCCCCCCAATCCCCTGTGGTGTGCTGGTAGCTGTATCCCCCCCCCCCCCAATCCCCTGTGGTGTGCTGGTAGCTGTATCCCCCCCCCCAATCCCCTGTGGTGTGCTGGTAGCCGTATCCCCCCCCCCAATCCCCTGTGGTGTGCTGGTAGCTGTATCCCCCCCCCCATTCCCCGCTGGTGTGCTGGTAGCTGTATCCCCCCCCCCCAATCCCCTGTGGTGTGCTGGTAGCTGTATCCCCCCCCCCCAATCCCCTGTGGTGTGCTGGTAGCTGTATCCCCCCCCCAATCCCCTGTGGTGTGCTGGTAGCTGTATCCCCCCCCCAATCCCCTGTGGTGTGCTGGTAGCTGTATCCCCCCCCCCAATCCCCTCTGGTGTGCTGGTAGCTGTATCCCCCCCCCCAATCCCCTCTGGTGTGCTGGTAGCTGTATCCCCCCCCCCCCAATCCCCTGTGGTGTGCTGGTAGCTGTATCCCCCCCCCCCCCCAATCCCCTGTGGTGTGCTGGTAGCTGTATCCCCCCCCAATCCCCTGTGGTGTGCTGGTAGCTGTATCCCCCCCCCCCAATCCCCTGTGGTGTGCTGGTAGCTGTATCCCCCCCCCCAATCCCCTCTGGTGTGCTGGTAGCTGTATCCCCCCCCCCCTTAATCCCCTGTGGGGTGCTGGTAGCTGTACACCCCCAATCCCCTCTGGTGGGCTGGTAGCTGTATCCCCCCCCCCCCTTAATCCCCTCTGGTGTGCTGGTAGCTGTATCCCCCCCCCAATCCCCTCTGGTGTGCTGGTAGCTGTATTCCCCCCTTAATCCCCTCTGGTGTGCTGGTAGCTGTATCCCCCCCCCCCAATCCCCTCTGGTGTGCTGGTAGCTGTATTCCCCCCCTTAATCCCCTGTGGGGTGCTGGTAGCTGTATCCCCCCCCCCCAATCCCCTGTGGTGTGCTGGTAGCTGTATCCCCCCCCCCAATCCCCTGTGGTGTGCTGGTAGCTGTATCCCCCCCCAATCCCCTGTGGTGTGCTGGTAGCTGTATCCCCCCCCCCCCAATCCCCTGTGGTGTGCTGGTTGCTGTATCCCCCCCCCCCCCCCCAATCCCCTCTGGTGTGCTGGTAGCTGTATCCCCCCCCTTAATCCCCTGTGGGGTGCTGGTAGCTGTACACCCCCAATCCCCTCTGGTGGGCTGGTAGCTGTATCCCCCCCCCCCTTAATCCCCTCTGGTGTGCTGGTAGCTGTATCCCCCCCCCCCCAATCCCCTCTGGTGTGCTGGTAGCTGTATCCCCCCCCTTAATCCCCTGTGGGGTGCTGGTAGCTGTATCCCCCCCCCAATCCCCTGGGGTGTGCTGGTAGCGGTATCCCCCCCCCCCCCAATCCCCTCTGGTGTGCTGGTAGCTGTATTCCCCCCCCCCCCCCCCCCCAATCCCCTCTGGTGTGCTGGTAGCTGTACCCCCCCCCAATCCCCTCTGGTGTGCTGGTAGCTGTATTCCCCCCCCCAATCCCCTGTAGTGTGCTGGTAGCTGTATCCCCCCCCCAATCCCCTCTGGTGTGCTGGTAGCTGTATCCCCCCCCCCAATCCCCTCTGGTGTGCTGGTAGCTGTATCCCCCCCCCCCAATCCCCTCTGGTGTGCTGGTAGCTGTCTCCCCCCCCCCCCCCACTCCCCTCTGGTGTGCTGATGTAGTAAAAAAAAACAAAAAACACTCCACTCACCTTTCCTCGCTCCTGAGCTGGCCGGGCCATCTGCCATCTTCTGCAGCGCACGTCTTCTCCGGCAGGCGGCGTGCGATGAAATGACGTCATCGCGCGCAGCCCGCCAGAGAGAAGAGGCGTGCGCTGCCTCCCCGGAGCTAACAGGCACAGCGCTCTCCTGTGTCTAGCGGCAACCGGACGCAGGAGAGCGCTGGAGCTGGCGAGGGCTGCATTTCCACGTTCCGTGATCCTGTCGGATCACGGACGTGGAATGCATGTACCGGAGCCCCCCCGCGGCCGGACAGCATCTGTAATTAGATGCTGGGAGGCTCCCAGCATCTAATTACAGATGCTGTCCGGCCGCGGGGGGGCTCCGGTACATGCATTCCACGTCCGTGATCCGACAGGATCACGGAACGTGGAGATGCAGCCATAGATGCACCAATCTGAACCCGGAACTCTGCTTCCGGGTTCGGGTTGGTGGGGGCCCCTTTGTGGTGGGGGCCCAGAGGCACGTGCCCCTGGTGCCCATTCCTTAATCCGGCCCTGGGTGGATGGCTGGAAATGGTCTCTCTGTTACCTCACCATGATCACTCAATGGCACCTATCAGGGCCTGATTCCATATGGGACATATAGTAGCTGCTTTCCACAACACTTTATTTACTGTAAGCTTTATAACCCTATAAAATCAATGTCATCTATAATAAAAACAACTTTACAGTGATATACTTACTTTTCATGTGGGTAGTCCTCCTCGTCATCGCTCTTCATCTCTTGCACCAGATCCTTCTCCACCATTTCCTGCTACTTCTCCTTTCTAATCTTTCTGTGGTGGATTCCCATTATCTGACCAACCGGCAAATTTGGTATGAGGTGTGGTAAGCTGGGACGTTCTTTTTATATTCCTTGCAGGAGTTCTTTCTGTGCTCCCATACATCTGCCAGCTCTGAAGTCCATTCTGTCAGGATCAGCGGAACGTGAGCCCATTGTGTCATGTGCTTGTTTATCCCTAAGGGCATTGTCTAAGCGTATCCTCTGTTCTTCACAAGAGACTCCTGATGGTGGAGATAGACTTTCCCAGAGGATACGCCAGGTCGCTACCTCTTCAGATAGACAAAGCATGTGATAGCTGGTCCGGGTAGACCAAATGGCACCTGTGTTGCCAAACTGACTGTTCAGACAAATATGCACACACAGGACACAGCGGATAAAAATAACGGATACAGGTGGCAGATGCTGGGGATGAAGACACAGGTGCTGGTCACACGGTGCAGTTCACACTAAGCGGGTAACTTGATGCAATGGAACGGTAGCAGGTGCAAACACAGGTTGGGTCAGGCTCACACTCAGGACAAGAACACACAGGTATACAGGGAGCCACTCAGAGTGTAAGTTCAGACAGCAGGAAGCAACAGGACACCACAGCGGGAACACAGGAAACAGGTAGAACAGGGCAGGAACACTGTAACAGGAACCAGGAACGCAAAGTAACCACAGATACATCTTTGCAGGACCATATTACCTCAACGCTCAGGCAAAGCATATGTGCAAGAAGCCTCCTTAAATACCCAAGCCACAGGTGCAGAATAATTAAAGCACTTATGGTCCTTTTACACGGAACGATTATCGTTTGAATTTGCATAATAATGATCGAATTTGAACGATAATCGTACGTGTAAACGCAGCGATCGATCAAACGACGAGAGAGAAAGCGATCTTTCAACATGTTTTCAAATCACCGTTGGTCGTTCGCAAAAAATTTGCAGATTGTTCCGTGTAAACAGTCGTTCACCGATTTAACTATGTACGAGATAGGCTTAAACCATCTCAAAATGATCGCAAAATGATTTTTCCGTACGATATATCATTCCGTCTTAACACTGATCGTTATAAAAAAAAAAATCGGTATTTCGAAATTGTTAATCGTGTGATTGGGCGAATTATCGCTCCGTGTAAAAGTACCATTAGCCTAATTTCTCAGAAGGATTCGTACGCACCCCCTCTAGTGGCCGGATCTATACTACATGCAGGACACATGTGGCTAGGCCTGAAGGTCTGAAGGACTAACAGTGGTGATCAAACTCGCGGTGGCTGGAACACCAAACCGCCGTTACACACAAAATATCAGGTTCACCTGCTTCTGATCTATGGATACATTCACACTATCTAGCCGTGTCAGCATGAAACCTATAGAAGACAGTGATGAAAGACTATCTATAATGGCTGTAATCTTCACCCAGCAAGGAGAAAGCTCAGACACCGCGCTTACAGACACCATGCAGAGACCGGAATAACTACTTGTTATAGAAAACAAACTCTGGTGGGATAAATGTGCCCGGGATTTGGAAGACTAGCGGACAGACGCCATTTACACCTGGAACACACGCAGAGATACCGCCTTCACATTAACATCAATCATGAAAAAGAAAAATGGCCGTAGGAGAGGAACATCATGCGGTGTCCGCTCTGCATCTACTGATGAGGACAGGGGGATCAGCTAGGGGCTTTGGGTAGGAACAATGGCGTCATTAGTATGCAGCAGGAACACCTGGGGGTGGTAGTGAGCAAGCGAGGGGTTGCAGGGGCAGGATTTATGTTTATAAAAGGGCAGGTAGCCAGGCCAGAGATACTGCACACAGCACAATGCCACCCTCCCACCCTTATTGTATTTATCTGTATGGTTTTTGTTGCAATTGTTCACTTGGATTAGGGGTCCCTTGGCAGGAACAGTTCTGCTTTACGGCACCACTGTTGTCAAGGGGGAGGGGATGTCCGTACCAGGTACCCTCAGAAAATGGACGTTCTTTGTTTCCTGGTTGAAGGGTCAGGATTTGCATTGGGCCCCCTGTCCCCCTCCCCTTTTGTGTTTTCAATGTTTAAATAAAGCACAGCGTATGCTGCAGTTTCCGCCAAAGATGTGTGTTGATTGGGGTGTAAAATGGCATGGGTTTATGTGAGAGTGGGGTTAGCAGGTGTAAAATATTGACATTCTACATTCCTTTAGCATAGGCCGAGGCCATATGATGACACTTATATGCTATTCTGTTATACTTGAAGTATTCATGCCGGATAAACATTCTTATAGGACAAACAAACATACGTGCGTGATAAGGAAAAGTATATGAATAGTTAGGGATAGTATAAGGATAGTAATGAGATGGATGTCCCCCGTTCCATTCTGTCCATCGACACAGTATAAGCGTTTGACAGGGTGGAATGGGGGTATCTGTGGGAGGTATTAAGAGCCATGGGATTTGGATCCACCCTGGTTAGTTGGATCAAGATGCTATATACTAGATCCAGGGGCGTAGCTAATGTCTCCTAGGCCCTGGTGCGAGAGGTCAACTTGCCCCCCCCCCTTTCACAACCAAGTGATGCTATTGGTATTATATATATATACACATATACACACACACACACACACACACCAAGACAGATATTACCAATAACACCAGCATATAGGAAGAGAAAATATTATCACCATACATATTACCGCCATACTGTTACTGACCAAATCCTGTATACTGAGACCAATATTACCAGTATATAGGAAGGAAATGTTACCGCCACACCACAACCACTACCATCACCACCATATTGTTACTGACCAAATCCTGTATACTGAGACCAATATTATCAATAATACCAGCATATAGGAAGGAAATATTACCGCCACACCACAACCACTACCATCACCACCATATTGTTACTGACCAAATCCTGTATACTAAATCCAATAAAACACAGTACCAGATCACAAGTAACAAATATCACCACATACTGACTAACACCACCGCTGCTACTGACTAACACCACTGCTGCTACTGACTAATACCACCACATACTGACTAACACTACCACATACTGACGGATACCACCACCGCTGCTACTGCATAAGATACACTGTACACAGATCACTATCACCTCATCCAGGAAAATAGAGGCAGACCCAGCTCTACACAGGTTGTATACACCATATACATTACAGTGCAGTTACATCAGGTGACTCACAGGGGACGTCTTCTCTGATCGGAGTTCTTCCCTTTTCATATTCTCCATCTGTCCTGGGCCATCATAAGAACTTCTCCGAGCCACGAAACCACAGAATCTGCCAGACAGACATATAAGGCCCAGCCCAGCTTCTCACTCTGGCACCATCCTCATCTCTATACACACTGCACATCTGTACTGGCCCCTTTACACCCTAATTTAGTGGGTAGACTGACTCTATGTGATCCCCCTTATAGTATATGCCCCCCTCTGTGTAGCCTCCTATAGATGTCCCCCTCTGTGTATCCCATATAGTATATGCCCCCCGTGTATTCCTTCTTATAGATGGCCCCCCTGTGTTGTCCCCCTCATAGAAGGCCCCCCCATGTTGTCCCCCTTATAAATGGCCACCTATGTTGTCCCCCTTATAAATGGCCACCTATGTTGTCCCCCTTATAAATGGCCCCCTATGTTGTCCCCCTTACAGATCCCCACATGTTGTCCCCCCTTATAGATGGCCCGCTCTCCCCCCTATAGATGCACCCCTCTCCCCCCAATAGATGGACCCCTCTCCCCTTCATAGGTGGCCCCATTTCCCCCTTACAGATAGCCCCCTATCCCCCCCCCATAGATGGCCCCCTCTCCCCTCATAGATAGCCCCCTCTCCATAGATGGCCCCCTCTCCCCCCTCTCTATAGATAGCCCCTTTCCCTCCCTCTCTATAGATGGCCCCCTCTCCCCTCATAGCCCCCCCTCTATAGATGGCCCCCTCTCCCCTCATAGATAACCCCCTCTCCCCCCATAGATGCCCCCCTTATAGATGGCCCCCTCTCCCCCTCTCTATAGATAGCCCCCTCTCTATAGATGCCCCCCTCTCCCCTTATAGTTAGCCCTCTCTCCCCCCTCTCTATAGATAGCCCCCTCTCCCCTCATAGCCCCCTCTCTATAGATGCCCCCCTCTCCCCTCATAGATAGTCCTCTCTCCCCTCATAGCCCCCTCTCTATAGATGCCCCCCTCTCAACTCATAGATAGCCCTCTCTCCCCCCTCTCTATAGATAGCCCCCTCTCCCCTCATAGCCCCCTCTCTATAGATGCCCCCCTCTTCCCTCATAGATAGCCCTCTCTCCCCCTCTCTATAGATAGCCCCCTCTCCCCTCATAGCCCCCTCTCTATAGATGCCCCCCTCTCCCCAGAATAAAAAAAAAACAAAAAAAAACCACACACAACTCACCTTACAACCCGCTCCCCCGTCGATCCTCGCTCTTCCTGCAGCCTCTGTCTTCCCCCCGGCTGATGTGAGGCTGCAGGGGGTGTCCTGTCCTATCCCCGGCAGTGCGCGCATGTAAACTCCCTGTACGCTGGGGCTGGGACTTCCGGCACAGGAAGTGAGATGCTCTCTGTACCGGAAGTCAGGGCCCCAGGCGGCACAGGGAGTTCAGATGTGCGCGCTGCCGGGGATAGGACGGGACACCCCCTGCAGCCGCACATCACCCGGGGGGGGAAGACGGAGTCAGCCTCTTGTGGCCGCAAGCAAAACAATGCTTGTGGTCACAAGAGTGATTGACTGGTGGGGGGTCTTGGGGGCCCTGCGGGCCCCCCCTCGTGGCAGGCCGGGTCGCAGCGGCGACCGCTGCGACCCTGGTAGTTACGCCACTGACTAGACCCACGACCAGACTGGTGATGAATGGAAAACTTATAAGGGAGTTTAGACTAACTAGGGGCACCCGACAAGGGTGCCCATTGTCGGCCCTTTTGTTTGCCCTATATGTGGAACCTTTGTACACTTTAATAAAGAATGATGAATTAATCAGTGGAGTTGGGATGGGAGGTAGGGGAGATAAAATAGCTCTACATGCGGACAATGTCCTGTTCTTTGTCCGGGATCCAGACACGGGTGTACCTAGAGTGATGGAACCACTTAACTATTATGGGCCAAATCTATCAACTTCCATCTAAATGCTTAGGGAGAGCATGATGAATCCTATGGTCTGAAAAGGGAGGATCAAGCCATTGAATATCTAGGGGTCAGAATAGCGAAAGATCCGAGGAGATATTTAGAATGTAACATCAAGCCCCTATGGATGAAAATAAAAAATAAAATATATGGGCCAAATTGCCATTATCTATGGTGATAGGGCAGCGTTGGTGAAAATGGTTGTCTACCCCCAGATTGCATATTATCTGTCGGCGTCCCCGGAGTGGATCCTGGACAAATATTTCAGGGAGCTGGAGGGTACCCTGAACAAACTAAAATGGGCAAACAGGAGACCGAAGACTAGGTATAAATCTTTTACCCCGATAAAAGAGGATGGGGCCTTGCCTTACCAGATTTCAGGTATCACTTCTATGCAATAACTCTTTTACAAATGAAGAACCAAAGTTTGAAAGTTTGTCAGTGGGGAAACATATTAAAATACAGCCACACTATGGCAGAATCTATATTGGAGCTTATGAAATTGGGCACAATGGGGGGGGGGGCGCTGTATAGGCACCAGGCCCTGGACAGTACATGGGTGAGAGGGGTTCTGTATCATACACAATCCCCTAGCCCCTCTTTGTATACTCAGGCCACCAAGCTTTCCAGCATCTTGTAGTCAGTATGATGGAGGTCACCCAGCTTTCCAGCATCTTGTAGTCAGTATGATGGAGGTCACCCAGCTTTCCAGCATCTTGTATTCAGTATGATGGAGGTCACCCAGCTTTCCAGCATCTTGTAGTCGGTATGATGGAGGTCACCCAGCTTTCCAGCATCTTGTAGTCAGTATGATGGAGGTCACCCAGCTTTCCAGCATCTTGTAGTCAGTATGATGGAGGTCACCCAGCTTTTCAGCATCTTGTAGTCAGTATGATGGAGGTCACCCAGCTTTCACTGCATATTGTAGTCAGTATGATAGAGGTCTCACAGCTTTCACTGCATCTTGTAGTCAGTATGATGGAGGTCTCCCAGCTTTCCAGCATCTTGTAGTCAGTATGATGGAGGTCACCCAGCTTTCCAGCATCTTGTAGTCAGTATGATGGAGGTCACCCAGCTTTCCAGCATCTTGTAGTCAGTATGATAGAGGTCACCCAGCTTTCTAGCATCTTGTAGTCAGTATGATAGAGGTCACCCAGCTTTCCAGCATCTTGTAGTCAGTATGATAGAGGTCACCCAGCTTTCTAGCATCTTGTAGTCAGTATGATGAAGGTCACCCAGCTTTCCCTGCATCTTGTAGTCAGTATGATGAAGGTCACCCAGCTTTCCCTGCATCTTGTAGTCAGTATGATGGAGGTCACCCAGCTTTCCCTGCATCTTGTAGTCAGTATGATGGAGGTCACCCAGCTTTCCCTGCATCTTGTAGTCAGTATGATGGAGGTCACCCAGCTTTCCAGCATCTTGTAGTCAGTATGATGGAGGTCACCCAGCTTTCCAGCATCTTGTAGTCAGTATGATGGAGGTCACCCAGCTTTCCAGCATCTTGTAGTCAGTATGATAGAGGTCACCCAGCTTTCCAGCATCTTGTAGTCAGTATGATGAAGGTCACCCAGCTTTCCCTGCATCTTGTAGTCAGTATGATGGAGGTCACCCAGCTTTCCAGCATCTTGTAGTCAGTATGATAGAGGTCACCCAGCTTTCTAGCATCTTGTAGTCAGTATGATGAAGGTCACCCAGCTTTTCCTGCATCTTGTAGTCAGTATGATGGAGGTCACCCAGCTTTCCCTGCATCTTGTAGTCAGTATGATGGAGGTCACCCAGCTTTCCAGCATCTTGTAGTCAGTATGATGGAGGTCACCCAGCTTTCCCTGCATCTTGTATTCAGTATGATGGAGGTCACCCAGCTTTCCCTGCATCTTGTAGTCAGTATGATGAAGGTCACCCAGCTTTCCCTGCATCTTGTAGTCAGTATGATGGAGGTCACCCAGCTTTCCAGCATCTTGTAGTCAGTATGATGGAGGTCACCCAGCTTTCCCTGCATCTTGTAGTCAGTATGATGGAGGTCACCCAGCTTTCCAGCATCTTGTAGTCAGTATGATGAAGGTCACCCAGCTTTCCCTGCATCTTGTAGTCAGTATGATGTGGTCACCCAGCATCTGCCAGGATTCCATATTGTTTAGTTTGAGAAGTACAATGATCTAATAAAGTAAGAATGATCAGTCCCTTGCATTATAGGAGCTCAGCTACTCTGCTCAGACAGGCTGCTACACTATTCCTAGTAACTGCCAGCAGAATTGTGAATGCAGTTCTGGTGTATGTATAGGCAATACAGGTATATCGTGTTTACAGAGTCGGTGTACAGTATATTACAACTATAGAAAGATTGCGATAGGGTTTTGACACTTACAGGCCATGTTCACACTCTGTTGAAATGACGGGCACTTTTATTGGCACAAGGCTACATCCACATGGGTGGCCATCAGAAGCTTCAGTCATATCGCACAGCAGGCAGTGCTATTCTTCCCATGAAAACGACGGATATAATTGACCACATTATAAGTCAGTGGGGCCATCATGTGACCAATCCAGCCTTGCGTTCTGGTTTCCATTATAAAACATGGCTCAAATGTGAATTATACCTTATGCGTCTCTTCATATGGAACTGATGCCTTATGTGTGCTGGGTAACGCAGAACGTCTAATACCAAAGAAAATTACATGGTCATTAACTATGCAGTATAGGATTGTGGTGATTACATATATATATATATATATATATATAAAATGGACCATATTGGGCTGCATCCAACTTCGTCAAATGCTGAAGGACTGGTCTCAAGCATGCTCATCTCTAATTATAACAGAGAGCACACCAGGCTCCGCCTCCTTGACACTGTACTGGCCCTAATGAAAAAGTTTTTATGCAAAATAAAGGACGTAGTCCGGTCCGCTCCTCAGGACTAGGATGTTCAGATGTTTGGGGGCACACCATCTCACTGCTGGGCTGACTTTGAATGAAAGAGAAGAAAGGATTAATACGAAATGTATTATTTGGACTCATAACTCATAACTATTGCATTATGGTAGGGATATTTTTCACGATATTAGTTATATATTATTCTGCCGTCAACATGGGCGGCGAGGGGTCTGTGTGGGTGGATGTGGAGAGTGATGGATGACAAGGCCTCTTCTGCAGCATCACATAGAAAGGATACAGATGGACATGGTGGGAAAGACTTATCAAACTGTTATAAAGTTGAAACTGGCTCAGTTGCCCCTAGCAACCAATCAGATTCCACCTTTCATTTTCCAAAGAGTCTGTGAGGAATGAAAAGTGGAATCTGACTGGTTGCTAGGGGCGACTGAGCCAGTTTCACTTTACACCAGGTTTGATAAATCTCCCCCCCCCCCCCCCTCCAGGTAAGTCTATATAGCGCTGTGTCATGTAGCCTCTCATCTATGTCACCCAGTATGCAGACAGTCATTGTTATGTCAGATAAGTTACAAGCGTGTACTGTGGTGTCCTGATATGTAAGAATTTTTGGCCGCGCCAGAAAAACCATCCAGAAATCTTAGTCTACATAACATCAAGCAACCATATATTACCGCCCTGTCCGGGATGTTGCTAGCTGCCCAAATTTTCTATTGTTACATTTACAGTGGTACCTTGGTTTAAGAGTAACTTGGTTTAAGAGCGTTTTGGTTTAAGAGCTCACAGTTTTTCAAAATTGTGACTTGGAATAAAGAGCATTGCTTTGGTGTAAGAGCTCCCTGTATTGGGTGGGAGGGGGAGTGGGGGAGGAGCATGGTCTGCATAGCGGGGTCTACAGCCCTGTACTCTGACCATGGAAGTCTCCCTCACCTTCCAAATCATGGCAGATCCACTTCAGGCTGGGGCTTACATCAGGGGACAGGACGGTGGAGGTAATCTCTTCATAGCTGTAACCCCTCTCTCCCCGGACAGAGTGCTGCATGTATGTTCCCACATCTGTCCTGCTCATTCCTTCATGCTCCCTGCAGGCTCTGTCAGCCCTTGTGTTTCCCATCCTCTCCATTACTGTACAGTAACTTATAATATTACATATTCTGCTGTTTCTAAATATTTGTTTCATCTGTTTTACATGTTATTTAGAATAATAAATCATTATTTTTGGGCTGTGGAACCAATTGTCTGCATTTACGTGATTTCTTATGGGAAAATTTGCTTTGGTTTAAGAGTGGATTTGGATTACAAGCACAGTCCTGGAACGAATTATGCTCGTAATCCAAGGCACCACTGTACATGTATAAAAAAAATAGTGTTCTCCAAACCTAAACTCGTAAATTTACCCTGCAGTACTGAGGCTTACCACCTGGTGGTGCTGCTGCATGTGTTCCCATCAAAGATCTGCATAGAACACAGTGAGGGACTATGGGGGACATTTATGAAGTCCGGCGTTTTTTACGCCGGGCTTACAAATGTCCCCGCACCTCCGCAGCTCAGGGGATTCATGTAGAGGCACATTGCCTCTACATAAACCCGATCGCACAGACTGGCTCAGAGCTGGCGTAGGTTTCAGTATCATTTTTCTCCCCCCCTCTCCGTGCAGCCGCACCCCCCGTATTGCCCCCTCTCCACCCCACTGGCGAAGGTGGCGCAGATGTGAAAAAAATATTCACAAAAATACTGTTTACGCCTTTTCATACATGTCCCCTTATGTTCATACACCATCAGATTGATGGCCATTTGTATTGGATGGCCGACATTTAGCGGCAATCAGCGATCGTTACTTTATAATAACGCGGTTTGCCGTTAAGTGACGGCCGCCCAATAATAACAGCCGTCATTTTGGAGGTGTGTGAACGTAGCCAAAGACTGACACATACTGACAAAATAGTGAATGGTGGTATATGGCTATGTTCCCATGATGGGATTTTATCAGGAAAAGGAGGCCATCTGTTAATCATAACGGCGGCAAATAACAATCACAAAAATTATTTGCGGACGTCATTATCAATAAATGAAACAGATCGCTGATCTCAGGGAGACCAGCCAAACGACAACACTGCCGGCTGCTAGTGACAGCCCTCAATGCAGTGAAGTCCTAGGTGCATTGCCCCCCCGGGAAACATGAATATGCAAAAGAAGAGCCCGTGGAACCTCATCAAAGAGTCTAGAATTGAAACACAGGACTAGCCAGATATCCCTCTGGGAAGGACCCGGCCAAGAGGTGACTCCTGTAAGGAAACCACCAAAACCACCATATTAAGTGGCCCTATAAGTCAGTGTAATGACGAGGGATAAACCAAGGCTAGGTAACATCCACAGACAGCTGTTTCAGGGTGTTGCCCCTCATCAGTGTGGAGCAGGATTCTGGCTAGGTGGGAGCAATGCCTAGTAGAGCCATAAGAGAAACAGATCACTGATCTCAGGGAGACTAGACAAGCGACAACACTGCCAGCTGCTAGTGAAAGCGCTCAATGCAGTGAAGTCCTAGGTGCATTGCCCTCTGGGAAACATGAATATGCAAAAAAAAGAGCCTGTGGAGCCTCATCAAAGAGGCTTGAAACACAGGACTAGCCAGATATCCCTCCGGGAAGGACCCAGCCAAGGGGTGTCTCCTGTAATCAATAAATGTCCGCCTTTTCCTGATAGATCCCGGCCTGTTCCTGTAGTGGAAACACACTCGAGGAATTCTCGAGGAAATGAAGAGAGTATGTGCACACTGAGCTATTCTCGAGGAATTGGGGCGGGTTCACACTACGGAATTCTCGCGGACAATGTCCGCGGAATTCCGTCAGCTGCCAGCCCGCACGGGCACGCGCTTTTCCGCCGGGTCCATAGACACCATTCTATGGGGCGGCGTATTCTGCGATCCGCTGAAAGAAGTGACATGACACTTCTTTCAGCGTATAGCGGAATACGCCGGCCCATAGAATGGTGTCTATAGGGCCGGCGGAAAGGCGCCCAGATGTGCGGGCGGACAGCTGACGGAATTCCGCGGACATTGTCCACGAGAATTCCGTAATGTGAACCTGCCCTAGTAGCTGAAAGATTTCAGCTTGAAATCCTCGCCTATTCTGCTCTGGCAGAATAGGAGCGGAATTTAAGCGGAATTTGAGCGGAATCCGAGCGGAAATCAAGCGGAATGCAAGCAGATTTCAAGCCGAATTTCCAGCAGGATTCAAACCCCATTGACTCCTATAGGATTCCTCTAGCGGAATCCGCCCAAAGAATTGACATGTCAATTGTTTGGGCGGAATGCAGATTCAGGACTGAATTCCGGGCGGAAATTTACTCTGTGTGCACGGGCAGTCGGAAATCCCATTGTTCTCTATGGAAGGAGCAGTGTTACATTTACACGGCGGGAATTCCTCGCGGATTCCACCCGCTTTTTATGGCGAAATTTGGGCGGAATTCCGCTAGAATTGCTCAGTGTGCACATAGCCCAATTCCTCATCTTTTGCTCAGTGTGCATCTAGTGGTAAGAATAATGCAAGCATTCTGCCTATATATTACCACCATACAGTGCCCACATCATACTGCCTATATATTACCACCATACAGTGCCCACATCACACTGCCTATATATTACCACCATACAGTGCCCACATCATACTGCCTATATATTACCACCATACAGTGCCCACATCATACTGCCTATATATTACCACCATACAGTGCCAACATCACACTGCCTATATATTACCACCATAAAGTGCCCACATCACACTGCCTATATATTACCGTACAGTGCCCACATCATACTGCCTATATATTACCACCATACAGTGCCCACATCACACTGCCTATATATTACCACCAGAAAGTGTCCACATCACACTGCCTATATATTACCATACAGTGCCCACATCATACTGCCTATATATTACCACCATACAGTGCCCACATCACACTGCCTATATATTACCACCATACAGTGCCCACATCACACTGCCTATATATTACCACCATACAGTGCCCACATCATACTGCCTATATATTACCACCATACAGTGCCCACATCACACTGCCTATATATTACCACCATACAGTGCCTACATCACACTGCCTATATATTACCACCATACAGTGCCTACATCACACTGCCTATATATTACCATAATGCCCACATCACACTGCCTATATATTACCACCATACAGTGTCCACATCACACTGCCTATATATTACCACCATACAGTGCCTACATCACACTGCCTATATATTACCACCATACAGTGCCTACATCACACTGCCTATATATTACCATACAGTGCCCACATCACACTGCCTTTATATTACCACCATACAGTGCCCACATCACACTGCCTATATATTACCATACAATGCCCACATCATACTGCCTATATATTACCACCATACAGTGCCCACATCATACTGCCTATATATTACTATACAGTGCCCACATCACACTGCCTATATATTACCACCATACAGTGCCCACATCACACTGCCTATATATTACCACCATACAGTGCCCACATCATACTGCCTATATATTGCCATACAGTGCCCACATCACACTGCCTATATATTACCACCATACAGTGCCCACATCACACTGCCTATATATTACCATACAGTGCCCACATAACACTGCCTATATATTACCATACAGTGCCCACATAACACTGCCTATATATTACCACCATACAGTGCCCACATCACACTGCCTATATATTACCACCATACAGTGCCCACATCATACTGCCTATATATTACCACCATACAGTGCCCACATCATACTGCCTATATATTACCATTATACAGTGCCCACATCACACTGCCTATATATTACCATACAGTGCCGAAATCATACTGCCTATATATTACCACCATAAAGTGCCCACATCACACTGCCTATATATTCCCATACAGTGCCCACATCACACTGCCTATATATTACCATACAGTGCCCACATCATACTGCCTATATATTACCATACAGTGCCCACATCACACTGCCTATATATTACCACCATACAGTGCCCACATCACACTGCCTATATATTACCATACAGTGCCCACAACACAATGCCTATATATTACACCATACAGTGCCCACATCACACTGCCTATATATTACCATACAGTGCCCACATTACACTGCCTATATATTACCATACAGTGCCCACATCACACTGCCTATATATTACCATACAATGCCCACATCACACTGCCTATATATTACCATACAGTGCCAACATCATACTGCCTATATATTACCACCATACAGTACCCACATCACACTGCCTATATATTACCACCATACAGTGCCCACATCATACTGCCTATATATTACCACCATACAGTGCCCACATCATACTGCATATATATTACCATACAGTGCCCACATCACACTGCCTATATATTACCACCATACAGTGCCCACATCACACTGCCTATATATTACCATACAGTGCCCACATCACACTGCCTATATATTACCACCATACAGTGCCCACATCACACTGCCTATATATTACCACCATACAGTGCCCACATCACACTGCCTATATATTACCATACAGTGCCCACATCACACTGCCTATATATTACCACCATACAGTGCCCACATCACACCTGCCTATATATTACCATACAGTGCCTACATCACACTGCCTATATATTACCACCATACAGTGCCCACATCAAACTGCCTATATATTACCATACAGTGCCCACATCACACTGCCTATATATTACCACCATACAGTGCCCACATCACACTGCCTATATATTACCATACAGTGCCCACATCACACTGCCTATATATTACCATACAGTGCCCACATCACACTGACTATATATTACCATACAGTGCCCACATCACACTGCCTATATATTACCATACAGTGCCCACATCACACTGCCTATATATTACCACCATACAGTGCCCACATCACACTGCCTATATATTACCATACAGTGCCCACATCACACTGCCTATATATTACCACCATACAGTGCCCACATCACACTGCCTATATATTACCATACAGTGCCCACATCACACTGCCTATATATTACCACCATACAGTGCCCACATCATACTGCCTATATATTACCATACAGTGCCTACATCACACTGCCTATATATTACCACCATACAGTGCCCACATCACACTGCCTATATATTACCATACAGTGCCCACATCACACTGCCTATATATTACCACCATACAGTGCCCACATCACACTGCCTATATATTACCATACAGTGCCCACATCACACTGCCTATATATTACCACCATACAGTGCCCACATCACACTGCCTATATATTACCATACAGTGCCCACATCACACTGCCTATATATTACCATATAGTGCCCACATCACAATGCCTATATATTACCACCATACAGTGCCCACATCACACTGCCTATATATTACCATATAGTGCCCACATCACAATGCCTATATATTACCACCATACAGTGCCCACATCAAACTGCCTATATATTACCATACAGTGCCCACATCACACTGCCTATATATTACCACCATACAGTGCCCACATCATACTGCCTATATATTACCACCATACAGTGCCCACATCACACTGCCTATATATTACCACCATACAGTGCCCAGCATCACACTGCCTATATATTACCACCATACAGTGCCCGCATCACACTGCCTATTATATTACCACCATACAGTGCCCACATCACACTGCCTTTATATTACCACAATACAGTGCCCGCATCACACTGCCATATTATTACCATACAGTGCCCACATCACACTGCATATATATTACCACCATACAGTGCCCACATCACACTGCCTATATATTACCACCATACAGTGCCCACATCACACTGCCTATATATTACCATACAGTGCCCACATCACACTGCCTATATATTACCATACAGTGCCCACATCACACTGCCTATATATTACCATACAGTGCCCACATCATACTGCCTATATATTACCACCATACAGTGCCCGCATCACACTGCCTATATATTACCATACAGTGCCCACATCATACTGCCTATATATTACCCCTACAGTGCCCACATCACACTGCCTATATATTACCATACAAGTTGCCCACATCACACCTGCCTATATATTACCACCATACAGTGCCCACATCACACTGCCTATATATTACCATACAGTGCCCACATCACACTGCCTATATATTACCATAGACAGATGCCCACATCATACTTGCCTATATATTACCATACAGTGCCCACATCACACTGCCTATATATTACCATACGTGCCCACATCACACTGCCTATATATTACCACCATAACAGTGCCCACATCACACTGCCTATATATTACCATACAGTTGCCCACACACACTGCCTATATATTACCATACAGTGCCCACATCCATCTGCCTATATATTACCACCATACAGTGCCCACATCACACTGCCTATATATTACCATACAGTGCCCACATCATACTGCCTATATATTACCACCATACAGTGCCCGCATCACACTGCCTATATATTACCATACAGTGCCCACAACACAATGCCTATATATTACACCATACAGTGCCCACATCACACTGCCTATATATTACCACCATACAGTGCCCACATCATACTGCCTATATATTACCATACAGTGCCCACATCACACTGCCTATATATTACCATACAGTGCCCGCATCACACTGCCTATATATTACCATACAGTGCCCACATCACACTGCCTATATATTACCATACAGTGCCCACATCATACTGCCTATATATTACCACCATACAGTGCCCACATCATACTGCCTATATATTACCATACAGTGCCCACATCACACTGCCTATATATTACCATACAGTGCCCACATCATACTGCCTATATATTACCACCATACAGTGCCCGCATCACACTGCCTATATATTACCACCATACAGTGCCCACATCACACTGCCTATATATTACCACCATACAGTGCCCACATCACACTGCCTATATATTACCATACAGTGCCCACATCACACTGCCTATATATTACCACCATACAGTGCCCACATCACACTGCCTATATATTACCACCATACAGTGCCCACATCACACTGCCTATATATTACCATACAGTGCCCACATCACACTGCCTATATATTACCACCATACAGTGCCCACATCACACTGCCTATATATTACCACCATACAGTGCCCACATCACACTGCCTATATATTACCATACAGTGCCCACATCACACTGCCTATATATTACCACCATACAGTGCCCACATCACACTGCCTATATATTACCATACAGTGCCTACATCACACTGCCTATATATTACCACCATACAGTGCCCACATCAAACTGCCTATATATTACCATACAGTGCCCACATCACACTGCCTATATATTACCACCATACAGTGCCCACATCATACTGCCTATATATTACCACCATACAGTGCCCACATCACACTGCCTATATATTACCATACAGTGCCCACATCACACTGCCTATATATTACCACCATACAGTGCCCCACATCACACTGCCTATATATTACCATACAGTGGCCCACATCACACTGCCTATATATTACCACCATACAGTGCCCACATCACACTGCCTATATATTACCATACAGTGCCCACATCACACTGCCTATATATTACCACCATACAGTGCCCACATCACACTGCCTATATATTACCATACAGTGCCCACATCACACTGCCTATATATTACCACCATACAGTGCCCACATCATACTGCCTATATATTACCATACAGTGCCTACATCACACTGCCTATATATTACCACCATACAGTGCCCACATCACACTGCCTATATATTACCATACAGTGCCCACATCACACTGCCTATATATTACCACCATACAGTGCCCACATCACACTGCCTATATATTACCATACAGTGCCCACATCACACTGCCTATATATTACCACCATACAGTGCCCACATCACACTGCCTATATATTACCATACAGTGCCCACATCACACTGCCTATATATTACCATAATGCCCACATCACACTGCCTATATATTACCACCATGACAGTTGCCCCACAGTCACACTGCCTATATATTACCATATAGTGCCCACATCACAATGCCTATATATTACCACCATACAGTGCCCACATCAAACTGCCTATATATTACCATACAGTGCCCACATCACACTGCCTATATATTACCACCATACAGTGCCCACATCATACTGCCTATATATTACCACCATACAGTGCCCACATCACACTGCCTATATATTACCACCATACAGTGCCCACATCACACTGCCTATATATTACCACCATACAGTGCCCGCATCACACTGCCTATATATTACCACCATACAGTGCCCACATCACACTGCCTTTATATTACCACCATACAGTGCCCGCATCACACTGCCTATATATTACCATACAGTGCCCACATCACACTGCATATATATTACCACCATACAGTGCCCACATCACACTGCCTATATATTACCACCATACAGTGCCCACATCAAACTGCCTATATATTACCATACAGTGCCCACATCACACTGCCTATATATTACCATACAGTGCCCACATCACACTGCCTATATATTACCATACAGTGCCCACATCATACTGCCTATATATTACCACCATACAGTGCCCGCATCACACTGCCTATATATTACCATACAGTGCCCACATCATACTGCCTATATATTACCATACAGTGCCCACATCACACTGCCTATATATTACCATACAGTGCCCACATCACACTGCCTATATATTACCACCATACAGTGCCCACATCACACTGCCTATATATTACCACCATACAGTGCCCGCATCACACTGCCTATATATTACCATACAGTGCCCACATCATACTGCCTATATATTACCATACAGTGCCCACATCACACTGCCTATATATTACCAAAACAGAGCCCACATCACACTGCCTATATATTACCACCATACAGTGCCCACATCACACTGCCTATATATTACCATACAGTGCCCACATCACACTGCCTATATATTACCATACAGTGCCCACATCACACTGCCTATATATTACCACCATACAGTGCCCACATCACACTGCCTATATATTACCATACAGTGCCCACATCATACTGCCTATATATTACCACCATACAGTGCCCGCATCACACTGCCTATATATTACCATACAGTGCCCACAAACACAATGCCTATATATTACACCATACAGTGCCCACATCACACTGCCTACTATATTACCACCATACAGTGCCCACATCATACTGCCTATATATTACCATACAGTGCCCACATCACACTGCCTTTATATTACCATACAGTGCCCGCATCACACTGCCTATATATTACCATACAGTGCCCACATCACACTGCCTATATATTACCATACAGTGCCCACATCATACTGCCTATATATTACCACCATACAGTGCCCACATCATACTGCCTATATATTACCATACAGTGCCCACATCACACTGCCTATATATTACCATACAGTGCCCACATCATACTGCCTATATATTACCACCATACAGTGCCCGCATCACACTGCCTATATATTACCACCATACAGTGCCCACATCACACTGCCTATATATTACCACCATACAGTGCCCACATCACACTGCCTATATATTACCACCATACAGTGCCCACATCACACTGCCTATATATTACCATACAGTGCCCACATCACACTGCCTATATATTACCATACAGTGCCCACATCACACTGCCTATATATTACCATACAGTGCCCACATCACACTGCCTATATAGCAGGGTTAATACCCATAGACAATGCAGTTGTGTTCACACATTTACGGTTTAAATGCAACTAGAGGTCAGGACTAGGTTTGACGAGATTTATCTATATTCAATAATCGCAGGTGGAAAATCGAGGATGTGAACGCGCATTAAAACATGTGTCAAACGCTGACTTCTGTTTTACAAACTTTATTTATAAGGACAAGAGAAACAAAACATTTGCCCTACAAAACAGCAGTCCTGTTCACCACTCACAGGCAGAATGAGGGCGGGGCTCGCTTGTCAATCCCACAAAAGCCACCGCCCCTTCCTAGTCTTGGTAATGCCATCCAGCCAATTACCACGCCCCCTTCCAAGTAACCCCTCCCTCGTGTTAAAAAGCGCGGACTTCTCTCCCGTTTCGCTCCTCCCACATCTCTAGTCCCCGCCTTCTCCCTGTGTTCGCGCGGCACAGTGACGTCACTTCCCTCATTAGCCTGTGAGAAGGTTCGGTTCCGGAAGGCGACTTCCGGCCCGTCACCCCGGCAACCGGAGATAGGAGAAGCAGTATCTTGACGGGAACGGCACCGGGAAACGGAAGAGAGAGGCTGAGCCCCACAGTGCAGGAGCCGGTATGGTGTCCGCTCGTAGTACTGATCGCGCACACAATGCAGACACACGTGCCCGTTATGCAGCCGGTGATGTGCGGACAGCTGCGGCTTCCGGGCGGTGTGTGTTCTCACCGGTTATAGTCAGAGGGTCACACGTTACCGCGGCTGGACACGGGGGGCTTGTGTGGTCACTGGATGAAGGGCGCAGAATATGGGGGGGAACTGTACCAGGAATCCATTGTTCTGTCCTGGAGTTCTATCAGTGTCAGGTGTGATGTGGGGCTCTATATACTAGATGCAGTGTATATATATATATAGGACAGTGGTCACACTGAGCTCTGTATACTAGATGCAGTGTATATATTGGACAGTGGTCACACTGAGCTCTATATACTAGATGCAGTGTATATATATAGGACAGTGGTCACACTGAGCTCTATATACTAGATGCAGTGTGTATAGGACAGTGGTCACACTGAGCTCTATATACTGGATGCAGTCTGTATAGGACAGTGGTCACACTGAGCTCTATATACTAGATGCAGTGTGTATATAGGACAGTGGTCACACTGAGCTCTGTATACTAGATGCAGTGTATATATTGGACAGTGGTCACACTGAGCTCTATATACTAGATGCAGTGTGTATAGGACAGTGGTCACACTGAGCTCTATATACTAGATGCAGTGTGTATAGGACAGTGGTCACACTGAGCTCTATATACTAGATGCAGTGTGTATAGGACAGTGGTCACACTGAGCTCTATATACTAGATGCAGTGTGTATAGGACAGTGGTCACACTGAGCTCTATATACTAGATGCAGTGTGTATATATAGGACAGTGGTCACACTGAGCTCTATATACTAGATGCAGTGTGTATAGGACAGTGGTCACACTGAGCTCTATATACTAGATGCAGTGTATTTATATATATATATAGGACAGTGGTCACACTGAGCTCTATATACTAGATGCCGTGTGTATAGGACAGTGGTCACACTGAGCTCTATATACTAGATGCAGTGTGTATAGGACAGTGGTCACACTGAGCTCTATATACTAGATGCAGTGTGTATAGGACAGTGTTCACACTGAGCTCTATATACTAGATGCAGTGTGTATAGGACAGTGGTCACACTGAGCTCTATATACTAGATGCAGTGTGTATAGGACAGTGGTCACACTGAGCTCTATATACTAGATGCAGTGTATATATATATAGGACAGTGGTCACACTGAGCTCTATATACTAGATGCAGTGTGTATATATAGGACAGTGGTCACACTGAGCTCTATATACTAGATGCAGTGTGTATAGGACAGTGGTCACACTGAGCTCTATATACTAGATGCAGTGTATTTATATATATATATAGGACAGTGGTCACACTGAGCTCTATATACTAGATGCAGTGTGTATAGGACAGTGGTCACACTGAGCTCTATATACTAGATGCAGTGTATATATAGGACAGTGGTCACACTGAGCTCTATATACTAGATGCAGTGTGTATAGGACAGTGGTCACACTGAGCTCTATATACTAGATGCAGTGTGTATAGGACAGTGGTCACACTGAGCTCTATATACTAGATGCAGTGTATATATATAGGACAGTGGTCACACTGAGCTCTATATACTAGATGCAGTGTATATATATAGGATAGTGGTCACACTGAGCTCTATATACTAGATGCAGTGTGTATAGGACAGTGGTCACACTGAGCTCTATATACTAGATGCAGTGTGTATAGGACAGTGGTCACACTGAGCTCTATATACTAGACGCAGTGTATATATATATATAGGACAGTGGTCACACTGAGCTCTATATACTAGATGCAGTGTGTATAGGACAGTGGTCACACTGAGCTCTATATACTAGATGCAGTGTGTATAGGACAGTGGTCACACTGAGCTCTATATACTAGATGCAGTGTGTATAGGACAGTGGTCACACTGAGCTCTATATACTAGACGCAGTGTATATATATATATAGGACAGTGGTCACACTGAGCTCTATATACTAGATGCAGTGTGTATAGGACAGTGGTCACACTGAGCTCTATATACTAGATGCAGTGTGTATAGGACAGTGGTCACACTGAGCTCTATATACTAGATGCAGTGTGTATAGGACAGTGGTCACACTGAGCTCTATATACTAGATGCAGTGTGTATAGGACAGTGGTCACACTGAGCTCTATATACTAGATGCAGTGTATATAGGACAGTGGTCACACTGAGCTCTATATACTAGATGCAGTGTGTATAGGACAGTGGTCACACTGAGCTCTAGATACTAGATGCAGTGTGTATAGGACAGTGGTCACACTGAGCTCTATATACTAGATGCAGTGTGTATATATAGGACAGTGGTCACACTGAGCTCTATATACTAGATGCAGTGTGTATATATAGGACAGTGGTCACACTGAGCTCTATATACTAGATGCAGTGTGTATAGGACAGTGGTCACACTGAGCTCTATATACTAGATGCAGTGTGTATAGCACATAGAGCTGCTGGAGCATAGAGGAGGTAAAGTATGCTCTGGCCAGTGGGGGGTTAATGGAGCTGTCACATACATACTAACAGGGGGATGTAAATCCTGCTGAGAGTATGTATCCTCAATGAAAGTAATAGGCATAGGATCCGCAGCGGATTTCACTGTGAATTTGCAGCTCAAAATCCGCTGCGGATCTGTCCGTGTGAATCTACCTTAAGGGTACGTTCACACTTACCGGATCCGCGGCAGATTTCATTTAAATAACTGAACACCGCATCAAATCTGCACCATCAAATCTGCTGCGGATCTGCTGCAGATCTGCTGCGGATCCTGTAGGTGTGAACGCACCCTTAAGAGGAACAATCAGCAGGTTAGACAAATCTAACCTGCTATGTCCCTATTGCGCAGGAGATGCTGAGGATGAAGGTATGAGTCTAAGGCTACATTCACACATCTGTAGTTTTTCCGGACCTATGGGTGGTTAATGTCTGCAGGAATGCCGCAGCGATTTGAAGCGCTTCCCCGCTGCCGGCATGATGTTGATACATTCTGCCGGGCTGGGAGACAATCCATGACAGGTCCGCAAAATCTATGAACATTTGAGTGCAGTCTTACCTTCATCCTCAGCACCTTTCCTGTACTCTTAGTCGTTTACTCCTCCTTCTGGTAAGACCATTAGGGTACGTTCACAATAGGAATACAAGTGGGGTTCCGCGGCAGAGCTCTATGTCAATTCTTTGAGCAGAGGAGGCGTGCAAGCCATCTCATCAACACACTGAGACAGGCGGGATTACCACCTGTATTACTCAGTGTGAACATACCCTTAGGCTGCATTCCCACGTTCCGTGATCCTGACGGATCACGGACGTGGAATGTATGTACCGGAGTCCCCCCGCGCCCGGACAGCATCTGTAATTAGATGCTAGGAGCGGGGGAGACTGTATTCATAAGCGCCGCGCTGTAGTAACAGCACCGCGCGGCTGATTCAGTACAGCTTGGCGCTTATGAATACAGTCTCCCCCGCTCCCAGCATCTAATTACAGATGCTGTCCGGCGCGGGGGGACTCCGGTACATGCATTCCACGTCTGTGATCCCCCGTATCACAGTCGGCTGGCCCACTCCATTGGTTATCATTAGGGCTGGCCTTGGGTGGATAAGCGCTATGGGAGAGAAAACAATAGGGAGCTATCAGCAGGTTAGATTCATCTAACTTGCCCATAGTTTCACTTAAAATAAATTCTGCAAAACATTTTTGTAAAAAAAGAAAAAAAACAAAAACAAAAACTTATACATCAATAGCGATTCCCTCCTATTACCAGACTGTGGTTTTTAGGGCTTTCCCTGCCTTACAGTGAGGGCCCCCATTACACATCCCATCACAATTCCATCCAGTCTGACAGCCTGAGCAGACAATCATAACTCTGCAGTATTTTCGGGGGTTCCCTTTTGATCTCATCAAATCCACAGTAGAAAAAAAAAAAAAATCTTGAGTAATTTTTTTCCCCCCTAGAATGCTGGGGATGCGCAGCAGAATCCACAACTAAATGATGGCTGTCATGTGACTTTACCTCAGTAGAGACTCTTACTAAATGAGAAGTTCAGCCAAAACAAAAAATCCATTTATACATGCATGTGAACTGTAGCTGAGATTCCTGCCCGCTCAGGGCAGCTCAGATGATTTGTGGATTTATAGGAGCCCTTTGTGTCACTGATGTCTGTTTAGTTGGACAGAAAATGATTGTTAGTGTGAACACTGCCTGATCTATATATTTTTGTGGTTTCACTTATTCCTATAAATATCAGTTAGCCAAAAGACTGACCACGACTAATGGCGAAAGAGCACTGGTTGTATTGGGCTTTTTAACCCTTTCCTACAAAAAAACAAATCAATCTTCCAATCACTTTTTTAATCATCAAATAAACCAGCAATTTTCCCAATCATATTTTACTGTATGTTTCACTATATCATCCAGATATGACAGAATCATATGGAAAAAGGGATGCCAATGTCTACTGCTGAGGTCCCATTTATATTGATGGCCTTAATTAATCAACGAATGATGCCATTTCCAGCACACATGTATTTATGCATATTTTTATGTGAACGCCTTCCTATCTGGGACATGTAAAAAAAATAATTTAATAGTTCAACCTTTTCTGTTTGCACAAAGGTCCCATTCTTATTACTCACTTAATGGGGTGATGCAGGTGATCCTTGCTGGCGGTTGTATTGCGGTCAGGGCTCCAGGTCCCTATCTGTTGTCTGCCTGGTAGATGTCGCTAGGCAGCCGGCTTATGCCGCTAGGTGCCTTTCCATACAGTTAGATCTGTCACAGGTCCCACTGGTGACCCACCACAGCCAGGGATTGTCTGAGCAGGCATTTTATGCTGGGTAAACCTAGAAGTAGGGAGCAGTGTTTTTCCAGTATCCCCACTCCATGATAAGATATTTTCTCTCACTGGAATACTTTTCCAATGTATGGGTACCTCCAACAATGGGTGACTATAAAGATAAGAATTATTAAGCATGCTCTTATCGTAGAGCATTTAACACTGCTGTGATCTGAACCTAAGGAATTGTATATGACAGTGTCATCATTTTTTTTTTTTTATTCCTTAGTTGAGATTTTCTCCAAAGTGTTCCTACTTTGATACAGTCATATTTGTATGTATGTTGTACAGTTATGTTGTGTGACTGCGTGAAGATACATAGCATTTCTAATGGTGCGTTTACACAGGAAGATTTATCTGACAGATTTTTTTAAGCCAAAGGCAGGAACAGACCATAAACACGGAACGGGTCATAAAGGAAAGACTGAGATTTCTCTTCTTTTCAAATCCATTCCTGGCTTTGGCTTCCAAAATCTGTCAGATAAATCTGCCTGTGTAAACGCACCATTAGGGTACAAACGCACACGGCATATACGCTGCGTATTTACTGCTGCATATTTACTGCTGTGATAACTGAACTGAATTTGATAACTGATATCAAATCTGCTGCGTGTATTTGTACCCTTATGGTGCGTTCACACCTACAGGATCTGCAGCAGATTTTATTTAAATAACTGAACACAGCATCAAATCTGCTGCAGATCTGCTGCAGATCCTGTAGGTGTGAACGCACCCTTAGGGTGGTATTACACGGGCCGAGCAGGGCCCGATAATACCTGTAAACGAGCAGCGATCTGCTAGATCGTTGCTCGTTTACTGGGCCTATTACATGGCCCGATAATCGTTTGACAAGAGCTGCAAGGACATCGTTACCGATGTCCTTGCAGCCCTTGCTAAACTGGCATACATTACCCATCCACGTTCCAGGGCTGCTCCTGCCGTCCGCTTCACCCGGGTCCCGTGCGCGCTCTAGCTTCACACCGGCCGCTCAGCCAATCACAGGCCGGGACCGCCGCGGCCTGTGATTGGCTGAGCGGCCTATCAGCTGACAGGCCTCTGTGAAGCTAGAGCGCGCACGGGACCCCGGGAAAAGCAGACGGCAGGAGCAGCCCTGGAACGTGGATTGGTAATGTATATCGTTAGTCGCCGTCCACGCACCGCTATTACACGCATCGGTGCGCGGTCGGCGCCCGATGAAAATAGGGTCTAACCTATATCAACGATCAGCCGATGATCGTTGTCATCGGCTGATCGTTGCATTTATTACACGGAGCGATAATCGGCCGAATCGGGCCAATTCGGCCGATTATCGTTCCGTGTAATAGTACCCTTAAGGTACAAACACACACTGCTTATACGCTGCGTATTTCCTGCTGCAATACGCAGCAGATATGCAGCAGATTAGATCTAAATAACTGAACACAGTATCAAATTTGCTGCGTATCTGCTGTGTGTGTTTGTACCCTAAAGGCCCTATTCCACCAACAGATCTGACAACAGATTATCTGCCAAAGATTTGAAGCCAAACCCAGGAGTGAATTTGAAAAGAGGAGAAATCCAGTCTTTCCTTTTTAACCTGATCTCTGTTTAAGGGTATATTCACACGAACGGGCTCGCAGCGAGATTCTCGCTGCGAGCCCGGCAGGTCCTGGCAGTTCCCATACACTACATACTTGCTGCGGTCTAAACGACCGCAGCGAGTATGTAATTCTGCCGCCCTTAACCCCTTCTGCTCCCGGCCGGCTCCCCGCTGTAAGCATACTTTACCTGTCCTTGCTGCACGGGTCCGGCGTCCTGCTCTCCCGTCCAGCCAATTAGTGTGTTGCCCAGCCGCAGCCACTGATTGGCCGGACAGGAGAGCAGGACGCCGGACCCGTGCAGCGAGGAGAGGTAATGTATGCTTACAGCGCTGGAGCCGGCCGGGAGCAGAAGGGGTTAAGGGCGGCAGAATTACATACTCGCTGCGGTCGTTTAGACCGCAGCAAGTATGTAGTGTATGGGAACTGCCAGGACCTGCCGGGCTCGCAGCGAGAATCGTGTGAATATACCCTATAGTCTGTTCCTCGGTTTGGCTTCAAATCTTTGGCAGATAATCTGTCGTCAGATCTGTTGGCGGAATAGGGCCTTTAGGCAGGGTGTGTTTTCTGACTAGGCTACAAAAACTCCATTGTGTGTGGGGAAATGAAATAATTCCCCCTCCCCCACCACTCGTCCTAATGGTATTGTGTGGTTTTAGGAGGCTCCTTTCACACATCAGTATACGGATCTCTAATTGCGGACAGTAAAGTTCCCATTGATTTGAATGGACCCTTCTACAAATCCGTATATGCCAAAAATTGGCAAAAGATATCTGCAAGCCATAATACTGTACCTGTACTTTCGGCTCCACCCATTTTAAGGGAAATAGCCCTATATGTGCATTTCCCATAATTAATGTACATTAGAAATTTGTATAACTTTCCGTAAGTAATAACATATCAAAAATTTATTTTGGCCGGACTTCTCCTTTAATCAATGGGTCCGTGCAAATGTTGCCAGGGAGGGATAAACATCAGAATCCTATCCATAGTTGTGGGTCTGTAATTATAGACAGGATTACTGATGTGTGAATAGGGCCTAACATCATGTCCTTGCTGCTTTGCAGGATTTCAGTTGACGGCTAACATAATGCAGGCGAGGGAGTGCACGGGGTGGGGGATGGGGAGCAGGGATGAGGAGGAGTCGGGGAAGCAAAGCAGCCAGCCAAGAGCCGCATCATATTACTGCAGCTGCTAGAAGACGTGGGCCTGTGGCAGTCATGCAGCTCTGTAGTGATAAAGACTAGGCAATGGCCGACCCTGTCCACGCTCCACACTAGCGCAGAATGCTGGGGGTTGTGGTGCACATTTCTTTACACCTTTAGGCTGCCTTCACATTGCCTCTTTTTTTTTTTAAGTAAAAATCCCATGGTGTTTTTTTTTTTAGCAGCCAGATGTTAGCTGGAAGTTTACGATTTCCCTTGCACACGTGCCGTTTTTTTTTGTTTGGCGTTTTTCTGTCCTCACTAGTGTTTTCGTAGCTCTGTGGCAGTTTTTGCAAAACGCAGCATGCTGAGAGGTTGGTATTTTTTCGGCAAACTGTGGTGTTTTTTTTTTTTTTCCTGAAGACTTTAAAGGGAACCAATCACTTAAAAAACGCATGTAAAGCTATGGGAATGTGCTGTAGCAGCACCCAGCACACTTCCCAAACATGCTTTTATACCCCTCGTCCCTGCAATGTACAAGCCAAAAACGTACTTTATAAACTCTGCGCCCTGTATGTAAATTACCCCCAAGTAGTCCTCTGGGCGGGGAGCTGCGGGCAAGTAGTCACGGTCCATGGACGTTCTGCAGTGCTATTCACGCCCCTCTGGGCGTGATTAGCCTGCATAATTGTGGCGGCGTCATCGGAGGCGTGCTGTCTCTAACGTCAGCACGCCTACGTTCTTGCTGTGCCGCTCATGCGCAGTACAGTGGGTCCGGTCTGCGCCGTACTGCGCAGGTGCAAAATAGCCTTGAACTCATTGCCGGATCTCCAGCAATGAGTTTGAGGCTTTCTGCACGTGCGCAGTACGGCGCAGACCGGACCCGCTGTACTGCGCATGAGCGGCACAGCAAGAACGTAGGCTTGCTGACGTTAGAGACAGCGCGCCTCCGATGATGCCGCCACAATTATGCAGGCTAATCACGCCCAGAGGGGCGTGAATAGCACTGCAGAACGTCCAGGGACCGTGAATACTTGCCCGCAGCTCCCCGCCCAGAGGACTACTTGGGGGTAATTTACATACAGGGCGCAGAGTTTATAAAGTACGTTTTTGGCTTGTACATTGCAGGGACAGGGGGTATAAAAGCATGTTTGGGAAGTGTGCTGGGTGCTGCTACAGCACATTCCCATAGCTTTACATGCGTTTTTTAAGTGATTGGTTCCCTTTAATGGAAGTCTTCTGCTCCACTAAAAAACGCCATAACCTATGCATGTGGCACTTTTCTATGAGAAAAACGCCACTGTCTGGTCCCCAGAGGATTAAATGAAGCCCATGTGCTTCGTTTCGGTAAGGGGGGGGGGAAGGGTTAACTTACACTCTGATCTTCTCCCAGTCTTCGGGTACAAACCCACTTGACGTATTTGCTGCGTGAATCAGTCTTAAAAATAAGCAGGCAAAACGCAGGTTGGCTTTATACAATTGTTCTGCGTTAAAATACGCAATCGCGTATTTTCGAAGCGTGAAGCTTGTTGTTAGCAAAGCATCAGTTGTTAACAACCTGTGCGAAAAACGCATGTAGCTTCACGCTTCAAAAATACGCAATTGCGTATTTTAACGCAGAACAATTGTATAAAGCCAACCTGCGTTTTGCCTGCTTATTTTTAAGACTGATTCACGCAGCAAATATGTCAAGTGGGTTTGTACCCTTCATGTCATCAGTGGTCGAGCAGGGACTTTGCTTCAGCTGCTGATTGGCTGAAATGATGCCTGAGCGTCGCCATCCCAGCCAATCAGTGGCTGCAGCAGTGTCCTGGCTGCAGCTGCTGATTCACTTTCTCCATCTTTGAAGAGGCAGAGCCTGGCACACTTGTAGCTCAGTGTGCCAGGTTTTGCCTCTTCAAAGTTTGTCAGCTTTTCTGCATCCGTAAGGAATAATGGCCAGAATGTATACACTCCATCTGGGATTCCATTGAGATGATTGTGGTCGGCAATTTCTTTAAATAACGACTGTTGTCATGAACCTGCAGCTACGGCCACTGTTAAATGAAAGTTTCCATAGCTTGGAAACACCTCTTTGACACTTTGCACAGGAGAATAAAAACTTTATTCTACGGTCTGGAAGCACAGATATATGAACGATACCATGTGTCTCCTTGACCTAACAGCTATATAACAGTGTCAGCAGTTTGGAGCCTGAATTGAAGCTGACAGGTTAAGACAGGTTCACACACCACAAAATAAAGGAAAAATGCAGATGTAATTGTAAGGTATAAATATGGGCATATTTTCAAAATAATAATTCGCTTCATTAAAGTCAATGGAAAAGTGGCCAGTAATGCACACACCGTATAGAAGAACGACTGTAATTCATAATGACCGTACAAATAACATGCTCAATATTTTTTTTCTTTCATCTGTTCACACATTGTTTTACTTTCACCCAAAATTATGGATGTTTTTAGCTTTTATTTCATTGTGTGTGAAGCTAACTTTAAAGCTAAAGGCAAGAGTGGATTAAAAAAAAAAGAACAGTACCATCTGCCATTGGCAATTTTCTCTCTATGTGACTGAGACCTGGCTTTGGCTTTTTCAGCCGCACCCCAAAACCTGCCCGATGCACTGACACTATCTAGTATATGGGCAGTCCACATCATGCTTTGCCAACATGGTCTTACATATTGATATTGCTTGATGCTTTATCGTAAATTTGTTTAGTCTCCAGTATTTATCACTTGTTTTTCCCTCTTTATTGTAGCCATGGATGACCCAGAGATGGCAGAACTGGAGAATATGGTCGTGGAGGAACTGGGCATATCTATGAAGGAGCTACGTGAATTCATAGACAAAGAGGTGGAAAAGAATGAGATTGTGAAACAGAAGAAAGCCCAGCTGCTGGAACTGGAGTCGCTGGTGAAGAAGAAAGAAGAAGAGGTGGCCAATGTGGACAACCTGTATGACAATGCTTCAAGGTGACGGATCTAGAAGTCTGTTTGGGATTTTAAGTAGTTTAAAGAACACAATGTTTCCTTACCTCATTTGGCTGTTAGGTTTGCTGCATACACCACTGGTCTTCCACTCAGTGTCCCTGACTTGGTGTCTTGTCCAGTAGTCTTATGACTGCTAGACATTCTTTGTTGCATCCTACCACTTAAAGACACGCTAGCTCTGCATTTTTAAAGACCAGTTGAGGCTATAGCATATATTAGCTGGAGGAGGAAAGCTTAGAGAACGGTAGGGTGAACTGCAGAAATCTTGGAAAGTGCAGTACAATAAAGCTGAGTACTCATGTTCCTTAAAGCAGGCCTATCAGTAGCTTTTTAATGCCTAAACTAAAGGCAGTATACAGTAGGGCTGCTTACCTTGAATCCATAGATGCCACTCTTATTGTACTCCAGTACCAAGAAATAAGCGTTTTAAGGCTGGTTTTACAGAGCCTTACATTTTTGCAAGATTGCCCCCCCCCCCCCCCCCCCCCCCCAAAAAAAATGCAATTTTTTTCCATTCCAGTTTATTTCAGCAAAACACCCACTGACAGATGTTGGAAGTCATTAGTACTTTTTGAAAAAAAAATTTCTGTGCCGTTTTTTTCCTCCTCTCTGGCATTTTTATGGCTCTGTGGCAGTTTATCCAAAATGCAGCATGTTGAGAGTTTGGTGTATTTGTTTTCCTATCAACTGTTTTTTCTTTCCCATACAGTTCAGTGGAATTTCTTCTGTTTGTCTCAAAAGTGCCACTCCTGAAAGCACACAAAAATGCAAAGGGCAAAAAAAAGCAACAGAAACAGTTCTGGACAGCATCATGAATTTAGAACAGCCTAGGTCTTAGACCATTTAACCTGTGAACCATCACGAAGAAAAAACATCATTTACATAATAGGGCGCCTTGTGGTCTTGCAGCTTGGTCATCTTATACAGTGGTACCTTGGTTTAAGTGTAACCTGGTTTAAGAGCTCATAGTTTTTGAAAATTGTGACTTGGTTTAACCTCCTAGGGACATATGACGTACCCGTACGTCATATGTCCCCAAGAGGTGTTAAAGTGTCACTGTCGTGAAATTTTTTTATTTTTTTTTTGCAGAAATCAATAGTCCAGGCGATTTTAAGAAACTTTGTAATTAGGTTTATTAGCCAAAAATGCATTTTTATCATGAAAAAGCAGTTTGAAGCTCTCCCCCCTGTCTTCATTGTTCTATGGAGAGAGCTAAAGAAAAGACCAAAACAGGACAACAAAGAGTTAATCTACAAATACCTCACCGTTATCTCCTGGGACAGTCCCCACTGACCTCTCTGAGCTCTAATTACAGCTGTCACCCAGGTCTGTGCCTGTAATCCTCTGTTATCTGCTTTCTGCTGTCGGCTAACTCCCTCCTTCCTCCTCCCCCCTCCCCTCTCCCTAGAGCAGACAGAGTGTGACTCATGCAACAAGTCACAATTTTCAGATTTTTTGCAGTGGATGGAAAAGAGGAAGGAGGGGGGGACCTGGGAAAAGGCTTTTTACATGCAGATAATGGCATATTTGGCTAATAAACCCAATTACAAAGTTTCTTAAAATCGCCTGGACTATTGATTTCTGCAAAAAAAAAAAAAAAAAAAAATACGACAGTGACTCTTTAACCCCTTAAGGACCGGGCCTGAAATGGCCTTAAGGACCGGAGCAAATTTTATGAATTTGACCAGTGTCACTTTATTCATTAATAACTTCGGGATGCTTTTACCTATCCGGCTGATTCTGAGATTGTTTTCTCGTGACATATTGTACTTCACATTTCTTGTAAATTGGAGTCGATACTTATAACGAATCTTTATGAAAAAACCCAAAATAGCGTGAAAAATTGTGAAAAAATGCATTTTTCCAACTTTAAAACTTTTCTGCTTATACAGAAAATGGTTATACCACATAAATTATATATTAAATAGCATTAGCAACATGTCTACTTTATGTTGGCGGCATTTATTAAACTATATTTCATTATTTTTAGACAATAGGAAGCTTAAAACATTAGCAGCAAATTTCCAAATTTTCAGTAAAATTTCAAAATCAGATATTTTTAGGGAACTGTTCAGGTTTAAAGTGTATTTGAGGGGACTGTGTGTTAGCCTCACGAAGCACCCCATTTCAGAAACTGCACCCCCTAAACTCTGCAAAAGCACATCCAGAAAGTTTTTTAACCCTTTAGGGGAGTCACAGAAATAAAAGCTAAGTGTGTAAGAAATTTGAAAATTTTAATTTTCTGTGCAGAGATTTTATTGTAATCCAATATTTTTCATAATTATAAACCTATTACCAGAGAAATGCACCCCAATATTGATTGCCCCGTTTCTGCAGTTTATAGAAATACCCCATATGTGGCCCTATTGCGCTATTTGACGCAACCACAAGCCTCAGATATAAGGGAGCGCCTAGTGAATTTCAATGGCTCCGTTATTTTTGGTCATTTTTGACTGTACCACTTCAGGTTGGCAGAGGCTCTGGGGTGCGAAAACCTAAAAAACACCTCTAAAGGGACACCATTTAGAAAACTACACCCCTCAAGGAATGTAACAAGGGGTGCGGTGAGCATCTGGACCCCACAGGTGCTTCACAGATTTTCCAAACAATATGGCTTGAAAAAAGACTAAAGTATTTTTTACACTAAAATGTTGTTCTAGCCTTCAATTTTTCATTTTCACAAAGGGATAAAAGGAAAAAAAAAAACACAAAACATGTAGCGCAGTTTCTCCCGAGTACGGAAATACCCCACATGTGGACATAAAGTGCCAAGCGGGCGCAGGACGAGCCTCCAAAGGGAAGGAGCGCCAATTGGCTTTTGGAAGCTGGATTTCACTGGAATGGATTTCAAGGGCCATGTCGCATTTACAGAGCCCTCGTGCTGCCAAGACACTGGAAACCCCCCACAAGTGACCCCATTCTGGAAACTACACCCCTCAAGGAATCTAACAAGGGGTGCAGTGAGCATATGGACCCCACTGGTGACGGGCACAAATGTGGAAAAATGTGACGTGAAAGTGAAAATTTTCTTTTTCATTTTCATGGCACAAATGTGCCCGTCATCCAGGGGTCCATATCCTCACTGCACCCCTTGTTAGATTCCTTGAGGGGTGTAGTTTCCAGAATGGGGTCACTTGTGGGGGGTTTACAGTGTTTTGGCAGCACAAGGGCTCTGTAAATGCGACATGGCGTTCATCATCCATTCTAGCCAAATCCAACCTCTAAAATCCAAATGGCGCTCCTTCCCTTCGGAGGCTTGCCCTGCACCCACATGGCGCTTTATGTCCAGATGTGGGGTATTTACGGACTCGGGGGAAATTGCTCTACACATTTTGTGTTTTTTTTTTTTCTCTTTTAACCCCTTGTGAAAATGATAAATTCAAGGCTAGACCAACATTATAGTGTAAAAAATTTAATATTTCATTTTCACGCCACATTGTTTCACATTTGTGCCCGTCACCAGTGGGGTCCATATGCTGACTACACCCCTTGTTACATTCCCTGAGGGGTGTAGTTTCCATAATGGGGTCACTTGTGGGGGGTTTAACTGTCTTGGCATCACAGGGGCCTTTTGAATGCAACATGGCCCCTCGAAATCCATTCCATCCAAATCCAGCCTTCAAAAACCAAATGGCGCACCTTCCCTTTGGAGGCTTACCCTGCGCTTTATGTCCACATGTGGGGTATTTCCGTACTCAGGGGAAATTGCTCTACACATTGTGTTTTTTTTTTATCTTTTAACCCCTTGTGAAAATGAAAAAATCAAGACAAGATCAATGATTTAGAGTAAAAATTAAAAAAAAATTACACTAAATGTTGGTCTAGCCTTGATTTTTTTCCATTTCCACAAGGGGTTAAAAAAGAAAATGAACACAAAACATGTAGGGTAGTTTCCCCTGAGTACGAAAATACCCCACATGTGGACATAATTTGCCATATGGGCACAGGGCAAGTCACCAAAAGGACAGAGCGCCATTTAGAGGCTGGAATGGGGGATGGAGGCCATGTCGCAATTACAAAGCTCCTGTGCTGCCAGAACAGTAGAAACCCCCGACAAGTGACCCAATTCTGGAAACTACACCCCATAAGGAATCTAACAAGGGGTGCAGTGAGCATATGGACCCCACTAGTGATGGGCACATGTGTAGAACATGTGCCGTGAAAATAAAAAATACCATTTTTTTCATTTTCACGTCCCAAATGTGGCCGTCACCAGGGGGCCATATACCCGCTGCCCCACTTGTTAGATTCCTTATGGGGTGTAGTTTCCAGAATGGGGTCACTTGTGGGGGGTTTCTACTGTCCTGGCCGCACAGAGGCTTTGTAATTGCATCATGGCATCCTCTAATGGGAATGGCGGCCATACCTATTTAGCTGGGGAAAAGGGACAATTCTAATTTATTTGGGGGTGTTAGGCCAATTATTAGTTTATAAGGTTGAAAATTACAGGTGTCCATCAAACTCAACCTGTGTTGATCCAGAGGAAGGCAAAAACCCCTCATGAGGCAGACGACAGTAGCCTCATCACAGGAGAAAAATTCCTTCCCTACTCCATAATGGCAATCAGAATAATCCCTGGATCAACGTGACCCCTGAAATAGGAATAAGGGACAGAATTTAGATAATGTAGAACCCCAGTGACGTGTGGTGCGCCTTGGAGCGATCCAGTATACAGAGGCCGGGGTGATCAGGACAGGTGTCACACTGGAAAATGGTGTCCTTCCTGATCCCCCTGTTACCCCACACTCTGCACTTCTTCTGGGGTCTCCCTTTCTCCAGTGTGGGGGACGTCACCTGGAAAATGTTGTCCTGGTGCGATACGGGGTCCTTCATATCCAGAAGCGCTGGGTCCGCTCCATGGCTGCTAAATATTAGGGCTCTATTACTACTTCTGATATGTTCGGATCGTGCCGCAAGCTACAGTAGCTCGGGCAGCGAGGGACCGGAAGAGGGGGTGCTGGTATAAAAGTTATCCCCGTACAGGTGGTGACCTTTATCCAGCAGTGGGAAGATCAGTTCCCGGACGATGTCCCCACTAACTCCGAGGATGGGGGGGGGGGGAGTGGGCATCTGGGGGCTGGATTCGAGTGTCCCTTCCTTCATACACTCTAAGGGTACGTGCACACTGCGGAATCGCGAAGGATAACCCTTTGTGCATTCCGCAGTTGGCACCCGCCGGCGGACTGATGCAGGCGCACGTCTCTGTCCGTGTCGTAGACTCCATTCTATGCACGGGCGGATTCCGCTCTGCGTCCAACGTGTTGATGGAATGACGGATGATGGAATCCGCCCATGCATAGGATAGAGTCTATATTGAAAAACAACAAAGAAAGAGGGAGCTCCACCAAATGGGGGTGCAGCTTGGTGTCCAAATATAACAGACCACAAAAAGAAGAAAAAAGCTGAACACCACAACAGCGCACACCTCAAAAATAGAATATATAATCAAATTTTATTAATACATGATTTCAAAAAACACCAAAAACAAAAAAGAAAAAAGAAACACCATGGCAGACATAATTAAAAACAATTAAAAAACCATATAGGTATGTAAACAATCCAAGGAGTGAGAGGATATGATAGCCCTCTCACTAACTCAGGAAAACACTGGAACAAACTATCTCATCTCATGGTCAAACCAACATGTATGGAAAATTTAACTTATTGTGCAATATAAACTAGCGTCACATAATTCATATAATATAATATTGACAAACGTGTAACAACAGAACCCAAATATCACAAGTGATTAAATGAAACCCTCAATTAGTGTAACAAATCTGTCACAAAAATATGAAATAACAATAAAGTGCTATCCTATAAAGTGCTTAAGTGCCAAAAAAAATCTAGAAAAAATTATAATTATCATAATACGCCAGATAAATACACAGATCACAAAAACAATTTTAGTCTGATCACCCTATGACCATGAGAACCAGTGTCCTGACTGAGACCCAACGCGTGTCGTCACCGTAGTGACTTCATCACTCCTCTCACTCCTTGGATTGTTTACATACCTATATGGTTTTTTAATTGTTTTTAATTATGTCTGCCATGGTGTTTCTTTTTTCTTTTTTGTTTTTGGTGTTTTTTGAAATCATGTATTAATAAAATTTGATTATATATTCTATTTTTGAGGTGTGCGCTGTTGTGGTGTTCAGCTTTTTTCTTCTTTTTGTGGTCTAGGATAGAGTCTATGACACGGGCGGAGACGCGCCCCTGCATCAGTCCGCCGGCGGGTGCCAGCTGCGGAATGCACGAAGGGTTATCCTTCGCCATTCCGCAGTGTGCACGTACCCTAAATCTGTAAGTGTACCCTGAGGTACTCTCACAGAGTTTGTAGAATTTCACGCCATACCGTCATCTCTTATTGGGACGGTACTGGCGGAAAAGACGTGTCTGGGGGTCAGCGTACGCTACGCTACTCCCAGACACGTCACTGGATGATGAGGAGGATGAGGATGAATGGAGGAACAAAGGACCCCCCATTCATCCTCACTGGCTGTTTCGGTGTCGGAGGCAATAATAACGTATGCGTCCGATACCGAAAACACCCTGGGGGCCATCTTTATATGGGGATTGGTATATGGGGTATGTAGTGGTGTAGTGTAAAACTTTATTCAATGTAGTGTGGTGTAATGTAGTGTT